>NC_141331.1:14005143-14360143 GCF_037954235.1 Aulostomus chinensis | reverse complement strand
TGGTCATCACACCCTTAAACCCAGTCATGGTCTGTGCAGATATAAGCCCTCTGCAAAAATACACACCTCTCTCAGTCATTTGAAAGTGGTGGGGTGCTAAGGCAGAGGACTCCGCAAACATAATATTAAAAAAAAACCTGAATCAGGTTCAACTTTTACTGCAATGCAACAATTGGGAGGGATGAGACTGTATCTCTACCATGTATTTGGTGTCAACAAAAGTAAAATAGTTCCAGCTGCCTCTGCTCTATTTTCATTCTTCATATTTCTATGCTGCAAGGTTGTGAAATTCTGTCCTTATCACTGTGCCGTATTTTGACGTCTGATAAGCCTTTAAAATCCTAAACGTCACTTTTTCTGATGCAAACCAACCTTAGATATTAACAATCTCCCCCCCCCCCCCAAAAAATCGATATTTCTCCAAATGAAAGATTTGTCAGGAGTGACAGCAGGTACCAATTAGGTTTAAATAACTCTGCTTTAATGTAGATTCAATAACCACATCAGCTACAACAGGATCTGCTTGAGTACTTTATTTATTTACTGTTAAACGGGGCTTCTACTGGATTAAAAGGAAGACACAGACACACTCCTGCTCATGCATCTGAGCTGAGTGCACAGCGTTGTTTTCCACTGCAGCAGGTTCACTCATCCCTGCAGGCTGCGTTTAAAAGCCATTATTCCAGCTAACAGACCAGTCAGCAGGCCTTGGATGTGTTTAGTGATGTGTATTGTCTGGCTCTCTTGTGTAGTTTGAAGTGCATAAATGGACAAAGTGTTTATGCTGCCTTTTATGTCGTGTCCCTGTACGGGACAGCAGACGTAGTGAGGCGATGATAGCAAAGAGTCACAGCTGTGAGCAATTCATAACAGGAGCTGTTATGTGTTTATGGGAGTCCAGGGGAAAAGATGACACACACAGGACCCTCCGGACATTTTGCATGATGGTACACCTCCCACTCAGCCTTTGACCATGTGACAGAGGCTGATGGTCAGGTGGATCAGGATAAAGAACGTATTTTTGCCTGAAATTAATCAGGAAACGCTACAGAATATCACAATAATCCCATTTTAAGAAAACTAAGGTGAGTCAAATGCTCCGCTCTAATCGTAAATGAGAAGTGAAAGATGTAAGTGAGATGTTATTTTTTCGTCGTTTTTTTAACGAGACAAGCGAGCCAACAGAGGCACACATTCATATCGCTGACATCACACAGCTGTCCTCCCAGAGCGGTTAGCTGCAAGGAAGCAGAAGCAAGCTAGAGGGGATTTACATCTCTGGTCTCGTAGGAACAAACTCTTGTGAGAAAGATCAGGGTCCAGCTGGCTCCCTCACCTTTCAGTCCAGAGGAACCTTTGATTTGATTGTTTACCTGCTTATGTGTTTGATTGACTCCAATTCTATGGAGCACTGACTTGAAGTTGGTCCAATATGAAAAAAAAGCTTCTATAGCTACTTATATAGCTAAGCTCCTTAGCTTGCTGCATTTCTCAGAGGGGGGGATTCAAAAAGTACTGTTACGAACTGGTAGATTAGCAAACTGCTGTACATTCAGCCAATTGTATGTTTTGATTTCACTGAGGAAACAAGACTAAAATAATTAATACACTGTCAGGCTATTTCCCCCTCACTCACACACACCAATGTGTGCCACTGCATAGTGTGGTGGTGTGTTGACTTGTGGTGGTTTCTAGAGTTTGCCTAAAAGTGTGTACCCATATTTAACATTCGTCAGTGCACCTTACAGCCTGATGCAAACTTGTAATTAGGTTTGTGAGCAGACTGAGACCCCAGTTAAAGAGTCCCTGTCTTGTCTCATTAAATTCTGGGACTTTATGGGCTGGTCTCCAGCTGAGAGGCTAGGACGGGCATGCCCAGGTCTGACTGAGCCAGATCAGACCAAGATGGAGACAATTGGAGTCTGATGGATGGAGCCTGACAGCTTGTGTCTGTCACAGACCTGCTCAAAGTCTCTGTAAGTGAATCTCACACAGTGTCACCACGGTAACATCACATGGTGAGAAGCCACACTATAGACCTTATACAAGTACCATGCACACAAATAGATTCATTCATAAACGAGAGGATCAGCAAACCATTTTAGACTTGCAGCCATCAGCAAGCACATAACTAAATTCATCTGTACCACAACAGCAATTACAGAACACACACAATTAACATTAAGAAAGAACAAAGCTCACAACCACCTTTGATACTGACACAAACAAAATCTGTCACGTCATTCAGAATCATCACACTTCTCCTGATCACTTCCTTTGACCGTTGGCAGATATGTCACCTGGACCTCATCTACTCACTGATGACAGCTAGAAAAAATATTCACCTTTTTAAAAAAACAAACATATAGATAATCATGTGGCACATACAAACTCTGTAGTGGGGCACACAAACACGCAGGAGGAGGAGGACCCAAAAGGAGGTTAGACTGAGTGACGGTCAGCACCTAATTGGTGGCTTAGTATATTCTAAGAGGACGATCATGGACTGATCAGGTGATAAGATCATTAAATGTGCTATTATTTACCCCTCCTTTGGGTGTTTGCCCAAGGAACTGTAAACATAATGAATTAATATCATGTTTGATCATTTTTGATTTTTCTGCCCAAGACTGTTTGATCGCCCTAATACACCTACACGTGCATCACCTTCTGATGGCTGCCTAGCATTAGCACTTCCACCTGATGACGCTCGTCCTTCAGGAGTAATCCTGGTCACTTAGTGCCAGTTAACAGGAAGTGAAATTTTCAGTGGCACTAGCATGTCTTCCCTATCCACTTCGAAAGGGCCTGTGTGTGTGTGTGTGTGTGTGTGTGTGTGTGTGTGTGTGTGTGTGTGTTTTGGACAGATCTGATGGTGTCTTCCAATATCAAATGGTCTGTGGCCAGCAAGTCACTTTTTGTTGTCCTCCAAAATGTTTTACCCTCCATTTTTAGTAGCGATGTCTCTGTAGCCCAAATGCCAGAATAGCCAGTCTGAGCCTGCATGAACCCCGCTGAGCAGAGTGTCACGAGTGAGAACACACACTGGCAGCAGCAGAGCACACACATTTCAAGATTTAGGTCAAACAAAACCTGTACAGAAACACACACACACACACACAAAAAGAAAAAAAAAAAACACCACAAAGCAGCAACAACAACCTACACCAATTGCTATCCAATCCTGTAGAGCCTGACTGGTCATTAAAACTGTGAGCGGTGCCAAGAGTGCTGCGATGGAACGAGGGAAGGAGAGACACATAAGGCTTCCACACCTCTGGGAAACTCATTAGTTGGGGTAATACAAGCCCGAGCAAGAGACCCCACATTGAATAATTATACGACTTCAGAATGCTACAAACTAGGAATGTTATACAGACATTGAGAAGGAAAATCAATGGTACAGCAGCTTTATCCAGGGTCTCTTGGGGGCCAATCAGGCCTTATAGCCAATCCCCCACTTATAACTAGTCAAGGTTGTGCAAACTATTTCCGCTATCCTGCAGAAACAATATTCCCGTATGGCCTACAAACTATGTATCAGAAAAACAATCTGCTGTCTCTTTGTCTGTCTTTCTTTTCTCCTTCTCTGAGTCAAATTCATTATTTTTATTTTGACAATAACACCACCCACTTATAAATGACATTGACCTGGGTGCATGTAAGAAGCCAGAGGTGGTCACTTGAAGTTAATTTAATAGCGACCGTGAAAGTCCAGCTGCTCCATCTCTTTCATCTCCAGCACATGAAGACAAATGTCCAAAACCTTTGAACCAGAAAACAATCACCCACCGGGGGCTTTATCAGCCAATTAATCTCCTTTACCACCATATTTCATCTTAAACACAGACAGCTGACCTGCACCCTGCCCAATTTGTCAGTGACTCGTAATGGAGAGAAGAATAGAGGAGGGCAAACTATTAATTTCGAGCATGTCAGGGCTACGTTATTTATGAAAATTAAAAACAAGACACTAAAGCCGCTGTTAAAACATGCTACATTGCTCCTTTGGATATTTAGAAGATATGCCACAGCTCTCAAGGTACTCAAGTATCTGAAAGGAATATTTCAGACTGCTACCATAGGTCAATATTTTCTGTAACACAGATTAAAAAAAAAGCTTCATGGGGAGAGTGAGTCGCACCCATATCCCAGATTATAGGTATCAGGTTAAGATCTTCCTACCTCCCTTCATCTGTAATATTCCCAACAAACAGAGAAGCCTTTCAAAGTGTCATTAAGTAGCCAAACTATACAATGACACACTGTCACCTTTGACCCTTAGCTGGGGGTATTATTGACTTCCCTGCTATCGATACTTGACCGAAGGACCCTGAAGGTCCCACCTGATTGGTCTGAAGTGCTTTCTTTAGGTCAGATCCATATGAGAATCCTCCACTGACCAACGAACACAGAACATACGGCCACACAAGCTACTGTATAACAATACAACTGTGATTATACAAATAAGCGTGTACAGTAAAGCAATGAAAACAACACAGTACAGAAGATCAGTTAAATTCATTTCGCACTGTGCTGGACTTCATGATAACAACATGGTAGATAGCGATTAGGATTTATACGACCTGGTTAATTAGATAATTATGCAATAGATCTTAAAGCAGTTAAATTTCTGAACAATCAATAACATTGTTTTTTTTTTAGTCTTAAGGGAGAGGTTAAAAAGACTTCATTGACATTTTACATTTTTCCAGCCAATTAGAGAAACAATTATTGTCTTTAACAATTAGTTATAGAGCAAAATGTCCAGCAGAGCAATTTCTTGTTGGCTTGCACTGTATCCTGCAACCACCAACAGTCCCTGGGTCGTTAGTGCCCCTTTTCCTTCTTAGATTGACACTTTTGTTAACAAAGCGTCCTCGTGTATGAAAGAAATAAATGATCTAAGCAATTTTATTAGAAATAAAATGAATGTACGTATCAAAAGTTTTTAATTTGTTTGCCTCAGACAACAAAATAAAGTAATTAAAAACTCATAATCAGATCGATGCACTGATGTAGTGATGGTTGAGCCGCTCTGATCTGACAGCGATAGATATATTAAGCACTGTCGTGGAACCTCAAGTACAAATTATTCAGTAAAAGAAAAAAAACAAAACAAGAAAGCCAAAGGAAGAATGTCCCATTTACTTAGCTGGTGAGAGCCTGTTATTGTATACCTGCCATCATTGAAGAAAGCCGTAGAGTACCACCTGGCACTAGGTGCAGAAGTTTTCAGTTTGTGATAACTTTTTTTGGAGCCACTAAGCCTCTAGTATCAACTTAACTCTATATGTGAAAATAACTTAAAATATTCTCAGAAATGCCAAATCATTTCATGGCATAAAGACTTCAAACCCAAATACATGCATTTACATTTAATTATCTTTAACAATGAATGCAAAGATTCTGCAAAAAAAAATTGATGTAAACTAATAAATACGACCCACCTTTTAATTTCGTGCATTGTGAGGTATTCATCTCATGAAAAGTTTCTACCTCTTGTTCTCTATTTTCTCTTTTGACCTTTGCATTTGTTCACAATTGATGCTCATTTGCTGGCATTTGGAGCTAAAATGAGTTTCACATTAACCCGTTCTCTCCCAGTCAGTGAGCAATTGGATCTTTTGGTAGCTGTCACTCGTTCTAGTTTGAGGCAGTTCAAGCTAAGAGACGATTGTCATGCCAGACACGCCGGCTTGAAAAACCAGAAAACACACAGTTATTATTAAGAACATTCATCATGATAGCTCCTTTCAAATGTCTAAAACAATCCACTTCAAATCCACGACAGAGCGATACTAAATAATCTTGTAAAATGCTGAATATTTACAGAGGAAGTACACACTACATGGAATAAGTCTATATAAAGGAAGGAATTTTAGCAGGTAGCATTTTTCTGATGACATATGCGAGATGGAAAAGGTTGGTGACCAGAAAACCAACGTAGATCTGCTGCAAACCATTTCCTATATCGATTGAAATATTCATTGCTCACATGTTGCATTACGCTGCATTGAGTAGACTTGATGAATAGATAATTCTGTGCATATCTGTACATTTTCAACATTTACACTGCAAAAACTGCGCTGCAAAAAGTCTTGCCAACTAAATTTGAACTGGAAATATTTCAGTACACTCAATGTAAGATAGAATGATTTAACGAACACCTCAGTGATAAAAGGGCTTGGTTTTAAAATGAAACTATTTTTTTCCTAGAAATCATAATCCCGTCCTCCTATATGAGCAGATTATTTACTTATACCTTTCTTTTTTACATCTTTAATAACTGAAAAGCTAAAAAAAAAAAAAAAAAGACTTATTAATGCTGTCAGTTAGGCTGGGAAAAAAAAATCAAAATAGGTGGATCAGACTTATAGAATCAAGTAGAAAACTGCAACCAGTGCACCTCGATCAGTTAATGATTATATGTTTAGCAGAGGGCCTTCTAAATAGAATAACAAACAATAATTCTGTGTTTTTCTTTGTTAGTCTGACTTAGTTTGTCATCAAATGCGCTTCTCTATCCGATCCCATGTAATTGGAAGTCCAATTAAACACACTCACATACATTAGAGTGCAAATCATGGGGTGGGCGGCAAATTTATGATGTAGCTTATTGTTGCAAGATTCAATGTGAATTATGTTGGTGTTTTAAAGTACTGTCACATGAGCTTTTTTTCAGCATGGAGCATCTGCCTCTCTACAGGAATCTGGATTTGCATAAGTTTCCATAAAAATAAGAAACACACACACACACACACACACACACACACAGAACATCATCAGAAAATACAAACATATGCATGCACAGGTGTTGGGGTGGAAGCCGCATGAGAAGGAGAGAATTTGAAATACCTGAGCCTCTCTTGGAGACCACCTTTAGACTCTTTGTCAGCGTGACGTACAGCAGGATCAGCAGAGGGCTGGGAGGTCTCATCTTCCCCCGTTCCTCACAGCCTGGAGGAGAAGAGGGAAAGAGAAGACAGATAAGACAGAGAGAAAGAGAACAATCAGTCATTGCTTGTACATGAGTCAAGCACCTCCTTGTCACCACTGACAAGAGCAACAGTGTGAGGGAACGGCCCAAACCCAACCGCTACTGCACGCACGCACACACACACTTACTTTTGTACAAAGATCCACACACAGCAGTACACACTAGGACACTCACAACCACATTCCCCTGGGGGTCCTTCTCTCTCATGATTGCAAATGAGACAGGTTATCATAGCAGGGACATATTTCATGAGAATCCATTCCCTGAGATGCTGACGAATCAATAAAGGAATAATTACACATGTAAGAAACACCATTTTTAATTGCCTGCATCATTAAAAATAGACAAGGCCTTACAGGGAATTTCAAATTATCACCTTGTGACTCACAGAGATGCAGCAAATATCTCACCTATATCCCTTATTGAGTCATATATCATAGTAATTGACGGAGGTTACCAATCCTCAACTCTACTCTGACCAAGTGACATAATCTAACATGAAGTAATTACCCTCTAATGGATCGCTCCTGAAATAGAGCCAGTGCCGCTGTATAAATTTGATTTTAAATGAGGAAAAAAAAAAAGAATTAAAGAAAATGTTTGTTAACTGAGAGCATGAACCGATGGTACCTTTCAAAATAAAAGGGTTGTATTTAAAAAAAGAAACACAAAGGAACGAATTAGAAATTTTTAAAATTTCCAATTTTTTAAAATGTAAGCTTAGACACCCGGGCAATCACTTAAATGTATGCTCGTTATACAATTAGAGGAAACAACAATGTTGTTTTACTCCATCGCTTTATTTTTTAATCTTTCGTTCAAACAAATCTCACTATCACTGATTTAGTCTTACCAAAACTAACTTAGGAAACCAACTGTTGAAGCCCCTAGTGAACGCTGCAGGATAACCAACAGGGAGTGGTGGAACAACTCACCCACAATACAAACTCATGGCACAACAAGCACCAGGTGGGAAAAGACTGATTAGCAAACAAGATGCAGGTGAGCAGACAAAAAGGAGGGAAAATGGATGAAGACAGGAAGTAAAGCACACAAAAATGCCAGAGGGGAAATGATTTTCAAAATAAAACCGGAAATAAAGGTCATGTAAATCTGCTGGCATCAGCCAATCACCTCCTACTGGAAGTTTTTCAGCCAGCTACAGCTGTGTCTGATTGAAGGAGGAAGTACTTCATCGTCCACCTGGCGTTCTTCGTGTTTGCTCAGCTTACTTTGAAACACATACTTGTGTACTATACCCAGTGCTATTGACCTGCTACTGACCAACTGGCCGGTCCTGTTTAGAGTTTTGGATTTTTCTCCTTGATTCATGGGGGAGTGAGCAGTTGTGGATCTCGTTTAAATTGACTGCTGGCACTTGACTGGATGTTACCTGCTCAGGATTGTTAACGGAAGAAGAGTTTCTGGATTCGAGCTAAGTGTTTTACTGTTTTGCTACGTGTTTTTCATTCTTTGGTCTTCTCTCTGCTATTTTTTTTTTTAAAGCATCATCAATTTATTGAAACTGCTCACAAACAGCTTCCCTGCTAGCTGTTAAGCTGATTAACCCAGGAAAACTAGCCTGGAAGATTAGTTAACTTTGTTGTTATGAGGACAGCTATTAATTCTGCTCAAATTTATGCTTCTGAGTGTTGCCTATCTATCTGTCTATCTATCTATCTGTCTATCCATCTGTCTGTCTATGTATCCATCCCTGAGCTCACTTTGAGGCATTCAATTACAATATAAAGTATACATGATCATATTTTTGGATTTTTTGAGGCTGCCTTTGTTGCTTATGTCCAATGTGTGGCAGTGTCCTTCTCCTGGTGTTTCGGCTCGCCATTTTCTTGCTGCCTTTGGTAGATGGTTGTTTGGGTGTTGTACGGTACCTGCTGAAAATACTGCTGGCATTTCGTGGAAGACCCTTGAAACAAGCCATTAACCAAAGTTGAGTGATAAATTGCATCTCAAGGTTTTATGATTTGCCATTATCCGGGACCGCAGGGGAATCTACGGACACGCTAGACTGACAGAGAACAGTAGCAATACAAAGATCAACCCGTCTAAACTAGTCAACATGCTGTGTTAAAACATACTTTCAAATAGCCAAAGAAAAAGACCTTATTTTAATAATTACTGATCCGACCAGTTGTAAACTGTTGATGCATTCTTGGTTGTAGGACACAGTCAATGATCTAAGCTAGTGTGGGTGGTCTAATTCAAGAGGTGAGATGGTGAAAATAATTTTAAATCTTCATTCAAATGGGAGCAGACCTTTAGACCCTGCAGCCACTGTGTGTCCAGTTCCTTATTTTACCAGTTGCCCATGAATATAAGAAGAGTGATATTGGCTCATTTCCTTTGAAGCACACACAGTGCACAACAACTGGGTGAATGAAGACAGAGGTGCTCAATCAAAGCTTTTCAGAATAATAAAGCTGCCTTTCTGAGCTGTTGTGTGAGATGTAAGAGACAAGAGGTGAAAGGGAGACAGAAGCAGATTCACCAATAGCCACATCCATGTTTCTGTCAGTCTAACTATATAAAAAAGGAGGAACTCAACATGCAGCAAATTAACTCAATGAACCAAAAAGGCGAAGACAGGATCCTGGCATTTGGAGACAGAAACTAGCGGTGCAGGGAGCCAGAGCACAGGAGGGCCCCTGGATCTGCGGCAGGTCACGTGTACCCCAGATTAGCATAGCTAATGAAAGGAGCCTCTCTCAGAGTGTGTTTAGACAACACTCGCGAGGCCCACTCTGACAAGAGGCCTTTCTCTCCTCCTCCATCACTTTCTACAAGGAAACAACGTTCAGTCGATGAACACCGCTCTGCCAATATCATTCTGGCAAATGCCACAGCTGAGGGATTGGCACCTCTTTGTTCAGATAAAAGGCTTTTAGAAACAGTTGCTGATTCGCTGCTTGGATTTAAATGTGTGTTTTCAGCTGCAGCCATAACCCCATGGTCAGTTTTTTTTTTTTTTTTTTGTTTGGGGTTTTTTCTTTCTTTTTTTTTTTTTTTTTGTTATGTGCACACATCCTACAATTATACTGCAGCACTCTTTGAAAAATTGAGGGATTTACTGGCACGACGCACAAAAGCCAAGAAATGTAGAGGATATTTACTGAGACCATGCACGCAAGCTGAGGAGGCAGAAACAAAAAAGAGTGTTTTTCAGTAGCTACTTACTGAAAAACACTCCAGGATAATATTATTATCTCCTCTGTAAAAATCCTTGATCCTACTTACAATCCTCCAATCTTGCAGTCTTACCCTTACTGCGAGACAGCAATGCGACTGAGTGACTTGTTCATCTTAACATTATACTTAAACCAATCATTTTACCACCTCGTGCGTTTTGTCCATCTGAAGAGTTTTGTGAATGAAACCGCAACACCGTAAATGAGCTAACGCCATCATCACAAGCGTGTCGGGTTGCTTCGCGGTTATGATGTACGACTTGGCCGAAGATGATTGCTTTGTGCTTCTCGCAGCTCCGAGGAAGAGAGAAAATGTCGATGGTTCAGTTAAATCTGCATCTGATCCTTGGCAGTTGGTTTTATGGCGAGTCCTCAGAAAAGTGACACACTCTCCGACTCGGTATACATTTATCTTTTGATTCTGACAGCCATCGAGCCTTCTTCAAAATCAGCCTCCCACTGATCAGCACCTCAGTGTGACTCGGCCGTGCGTGACTTTTCAACTTGATATAATCTGAAATTCTGCTGCTCCCGGAGGAGCAAAATTATAGGCCGTTCCTACTTTTCAGAGGAGCGTGTATTTCCTTGATGTTTTTATATTGCAGCAGAGTTTACAGAATGAATGTTACGCTGACAAACCAGCTTGAATGAAATTAATCCCTTAATAATCCGGGCTGCTCTAAATGCAAATCGAGGATGTCCTTTAACGTCGGGTAAAGTTTGTGTTCAGTTCTCTGAATTGAACATTTACTCAAATTATTTTGGATTTTTTGGGGGGGAGCAGCATAATATAATAAACAAGATGCATAGATATTTTTTAGTACTTCCTACAGTTGGGAATCTGCTGAAAGAAGAGAATATAAAATGAAAGCATTCCTGACTTGTTCTGTCCTCTTTCATGTCAAGTCTTAAGCACACTTAACTCTTGAGCTTCTTCTTGTCCACACGTTTCACATCTCACTCCCTCTTTCTTCCGTTCTTTTCCTCCTTTTTTTTCTGTTGCACTCCTCTCTCTTCTCCTCTCCTCCAGCTCACCATCACAGTTTCCTTTTCCTTCTCCAGACTTTTCACTTCTTTTCCTCTCCTGTTCTCATCCCGCTTTTTCTCGTGCTCTACAGGTTTTCCTCTTCCGTCTCTCCCTCTGTATCTGAGTGTGTCAACTTTCTTGGGATACCTTGTTTCACAGGTCAGCTGAGTCGATACAATCAGCACGAGTTTCGCTCTGCTCTCTGCTCCAGTGCACAGTTTGAGGAGTCAAGGTTCTGCCCAACAGCTGAGCCGAGCAGTATGCTGCCACTGACTTGTCGTCACATGGGTTTAGAGTAAAAGCCACAACATTGAAGTCATTTGAAAAAAGATTTCTGGTTTTTGAGTAAACACCTCCGCTCTTCTCTTAGTTGGGTGTGCTGAGCGCAATCAGGCTGGCTGGCAATCAGCACATATCACCACTTTCTATCTGTAATTTGGAAACATTCAGTCATTCAGGTGCAATTGGAGGGAACTATGAAACCACAAATTGACATAAAAATATATTTTTTTTAAATGTAGCAATCAGGAAATCAATGTAGTCTAAATCTGAGTTGCTTGATCATCAACCAGAGATACCAGGTCAGTGGTTGAAGTGAAGCGATTGCAAAACATTAAAAAGGAAATGCTGCTTCTAATATCTTTGTACTGATTGGGCAAGAACTCTCGGGAAGTACATTTGTGACTCAATTAACTCAATCTTATCTGTCTTTAGGGCTTTATGTTGTTGTGATTGGGTGGCTTGATTCCTGTAGACATTCCAGGTGCTACGCTGTCTGAGATTACAGTCAGGATAACTGAGATCAAAGTCAGAGATCAAAGTTAGAGACCGTCACGGAGGTTTTGTAATGTCACGGCCATGGCTGCATCCTCAAATAGTTGGTATTGAATTAGATAAATGGTTTGGAAGGAGGGCGGCACGGTGGTGCAGTGGTCAGTGCTGTCGCCTCACAACAAGAAGGTACCGGGTTCGAGCCCCGGCTCAATCACAGGGTCTTTCTGTGTGAGTCTGCATGTTCTCCCTGTTCCTGCGTGGGTTCTCTCTGGTACTCCAGCTTCCTCCCACAGTCTAAAGACATCAAGAGGGGATGAGGCTGATTGATACTCTAAATCGACCGTAGGTGTGGCTGTGAGTGTGAATGGTTGTTTATGTGTTTGCTTTGCGATGGATTGGTGACCCATCCAGGGTGAACCCTGCCTCTAAAGATAAGATAGGCTCCAGCCCCCCCACGACCCTTGACAGGATAAGCAGTCAAAAATGGATGGATGGTTTAGAGGGATGGATTTGATGTTTTGTGATTCTCTTAATCATGGAGGCATCCATCAGCACCGCACCAATGATACAACCAAGCAACACTAGTGCTCAGAGCGCTGCCTAGAAAGAGGCATTGCTTTCCCTCCAGTTTTATTAACACAACAGAATACATTTCTTCTGCCATGTTTTTTGCACAACTCCCCCCCCCCCTTTTCCCTAAAGAGGCCATGTTATGCACCATTCCCAGGTACATTTTTTCCTTTATGGTGATGAATTTACCAATAGTAACATGTATTTTGATCAATATGCTCTTAGCTGTAGCGCTACAGACCATGACTCCACACACGATTGTCACTCAATGAGAAACAGGATGTTTGCGCTCCTACCTGCCACCCCCAGGATATATAAAGAAAGATGCAGGGGCAGTGACAATCTGAATGAAGCTCATTATGATGCGTTAATGGTAGGGGTGTTACAAAATTTTGCGTCATAAAATTCAAAGATGCACAAAATAAAAATGTAAAAAAAAAACAAAAAAACGATGCAAAGCTCCATCAAACAAATCGGCTGTGCGGACTTATTTTGGCTTCCCATGTAAAAGACAAGGCAACGGTGATATATATATATATATATATATATATATATATATATATATTTTTTTTTTTTTTTTCAAAGCAAAGAGCATTTTATTTTGAAGAAAATAAGAGTATTTGATTTTTGCTTTTCTGATTTCTGAATTTCTTTAATCTTTATTTCGTATCGAGAGTATTCTGTATCGTGAGCCCTGCTTCGTGAGTTGACTCTTTCGTTGCACCCCGAGTTAATGGGCATCTTATCTGAACAAACTGGATCAATAATCCAAACTTGTTGAGCTACAAGACGACAGAGTAAGCCAGTCAACACAAAATGATCGGGTTCTTTTAAGTCCTGGTTGGTGTGGTTGAAGGGACACCAGAGACGTAACTATGCATACACAAACACTGTACAAAAGTGAGTTTTTCTTAAGATGACCCCTCAACCCTTCCATGAATACGTAAGGAGAGCAATTTGCCATTCAGAGCTCCGGTGGCAGGCAGGTAGGTGCACACTGCAAGAAAATTAGGCCCAAACTGACTGTGTGTTTCTGTTGCTACATGATAGACAGCGACCCCCCTGTCACAGCCTGATTCGATAGAACAATGTCGGAGACCGTCTTCTGTGTCCAAATCATGTCATGCTTTCACAAGCCCAGTGGGCCTTTGGTCCTGCCAGCCATGACATCACCAGCCTGCCACCCTCACACACAGAGGAGCATTGTGCACCTCGCAATCACTTCTCATCCCTCTTCACTACACCCCCGTTTCTTGCACTCTCGCCACAAAGAAGTTGTAACTGCTACACAAAAGCACTCAAAGAAGAAACTTTCTAAGAGATAAAACCAGCGCGGCTCATGTGTTGGACAGGCCCTTTGGTGCACTCTCCCAGAACAGACTGGAAGAAAGACGTCAATCAGATGAAGAAATAAGAAAAAAAAACCCTCCAAGTCCAGTCAGACAAACAGGTTACTGTAGCATGACGTTACAGCCAGTTGTCTCATTATGTGTTCAACGGATTGGAATGAGGAATTTTTTTGCCTTTAGTCCATTCAGCTCTCCTAGTAACGTTAATCTGCACATCAACACACGCGCGAAATATTAAATTAAATACCGTACGGTTTATTGTCGCGGCGAAGGTGCTGATAATGTCAGTATACCAAATATTTCTTTTCTGAATATGTAAATACACATCAAACAATTAGAGGCAGTTAATTTGTGTTTGGTGTTTACTGTCAGTCAGTCACCTTAACGACCAATCAAATGTCACTTTGTACCTTACGTTTCCCTCACAACCTGGCACATTTTTTAAAATCTAAAAAACACTAAACTGTTAAGAAATAGAAGTATAGAAATGTTCTCTCGTGACATTCTCGCGTTCCTCTGTAGTTAACAACTCAAAGCCTTTTTTCCTCGGAGGCGTCAGGGGCAGGTGTGTTTGAGGAGGCATGGCGTGATAGCCAAGATTCAGCCATGCATGAAGCATGCACACATCATCACACAGGGTAGCACACAAACCGCGCGCCTGCTGCTTTTTACTAGAAAATGAGGGGCACGGCCCGGCACTGTCTGTGACAGAGCAGAGGAATTTACTGTCTACTGCCTTTGTAAAGAGACGTGGTCTCACCAGGGTAGCTGCCGCGCTACCCGCTAGAGGCTTCCAGATACACTGATCACCTCACGCTGTGTGCTGGCTTGCGTACATCCTCTGCTCTGTGTATGTCACCAGCTCTCACAATCATCTCATATTCCTGTTTCCATCTCCTGAGATTGAGCAGAGCAAATAAATTGCGTGTTTAAAGCCGAGCCTAAATCCAAGGCGACCTTGATTTACAACACTGTTACTGCTGCTTCTATGAAGCTGTGCCATCTTAAAGCAGTGAAGGAAAGCTGCGCCATCTTGGCACAGCAAACTGTGGATGATTGATCATGTGATTTAGGGATTTAATCCAATTTGAAGGCAGCTTGCGCTGTGGTCTTAGGTAAAGTACAACTTCATAGCATTTACTAGATGTGGCCCTGTGCCCTGAACAAAACTGTGGTCAATGAAAAGGTGCATCTTAAAAGAATTGATCCAAAATGACTCATGGTCCTTGGAGACACGATGCTTGTTGCTCCTTCCAACCCAACAAAACTACTTTATATAAATAAATACTTCCTTACACGTACAGAAACAGTATTCTAAACTGTATTTCGACGGGCAAACAAAGATCTGGATGGACGGCGTGTTCAGCCCTCATTTCTGAGTACCAGGAAGATACTGCAGTTAACGCCAGGTTACAGATGAAAAGGCTGCTGCTGCAGCCGTAAATTCAGGGAGCTAAACTTTCTCCCGCACGCATATTACAAGACCAGGAGTGTTTTTTGATCAATATTGCATGAGTAATAACTGCTGAATATCAAACCAGAATTCGGCAAGTGGAAAAATACTCCTCGGTTGTAGTGAGATCATAGCTACTGTGTCATGAGAGGAGAATACGTGTATACCATTTCTATACTGGCCTCTATTCTATGAAGTACTACATTATTTATATGCTCGTGCAGTCACTGTCTATACAGTAACCTTTTGAAGTTTTGTTTCAAGTAGCACCTACATTAACATTTAATGCGCTATGCTGCAGGTTGAACTCTGGAGTCAAACACATCAATTAGAGGGAATTATTCAAAAGTAACACGTTTGAGAGCATTTTGACTAGTTCTCTGTAAAGTTACGCCAACGACAAATGTGACACCAAAGTGCTGAGCGGACAAAACTAAAGAGAATACACACACGCGGTGTATGAGTCATAGGAGTGTCACTGTGTCAAAAAGATTCACGCTGGGACTGCAAGTTAATGGCACAGCAGTGTCTCATACGTCACTGGTGTGTGTCTGAGTGCGTGCCTGCTTTTTTTTTTTTTTTTCCTTTGCCCTTTGACAGATGTGTCGTAAAGTTGGTTTCTGGAGTATTTTTTTTGTATCCACAAGACTCACTGTCCCACTGTCTCAGTAGTGAACAAGCAAGGCTGTGTATGTGTGTGTGTGTGTGCGCATCTCCATAGGTTGCCCGAATGTGGTTAAAGTGAACAAGCAAGGTGCAGCGAGCTCTGCCCGCCCTCAGACCCAACACGCAGCACTCTTTCACTCACTAAGATTAATTACCTCACGATTCGGAGCCAAAACCCAAACACGGAAGCACAGACACTGCTCACACGTGTACCTTTCAAGCACATAAGATACACCACCGTCTACATAATTAATTAAAATAGCTTCCAGTCACACTAAATCCATTCTCACATGATCGATCATGAGCAGTGACAAGAGGTCTTGAGTTCACACACATTCCGGCAGCAGTGGTTGTTGATTGCTTTCAGGGCCGACCCATTGTGAGCCATCTAAAGACGACTGGCTGCAGAGAAACGCTTCCAGTCAGTGCTGCCTCTGATGGAGAGCAGGGGCAAAGACTCACCAGGCCACCATTAAAACGTAGAGGACACACAATACAAACAAGCTAACACACATTCAGGTATGCATACTCACACACACACAAACACACACGTATGTATGTATGTATATATATATATATATGTGTGTGTGTGTGTGTGTGTGTGTATGTAATGATCTGCACTTGTATTTAACAGATCTACAGGTTTATTGTGGATTATTTTTACTCTGAGTAGGCCCATGAATCAACTAGTCACTCAAATGAGATTTAAATGGAAAACTAAACTATTGTTACTGTTATTAACTTTTCCTACATATCAGAACAAGATATTTGATTAAGGCCTTGGTGCGCTCTTGAATATTGTGATGGCATTTTTCATTTTGCTGCAGTATTAAATGACAAAACATTTATCAGAGTGAAAATGAAAGAATCGATGTCGACCAGTGTTTCATTTCTTTTAGAATATTTGCCTGTCGCCTCAATATCTAGTTGTTTATCGATTAACCTTTAAATTTGTCCATCAGAAGTCTGAGATACAAACTGGCAAGATCATATTACACAATGAAAGATGTATTACATTGAAATCGAAAAAATAATGAAAACATCTACATTTTTAACGCTCCCTTCTGATTTTGTCTTGATTTTTTTTAAAAAGTAAAGTTAATTTATAGTTATCAATAATGGTGGACACGTCTTAGTTTATTATTATTCCATTTATTTTTGCTTTCGGTTTTATGTAGTAGCTGTGTTGGTCGGCACTCTGGTGCGCTGTACTTTTTCCTCTACACATTCTAATACTGTACGTGCCCCCTCAATACTGGGCAGAAATATTTCTCCTCAGCCACTGAAGATTTGCTGAAACGCATCCTCTCATCATCCTAAGTACATAAAAAATGCCACCAAATGGTTATTGATCAGTTTAAATAGATCCTTATTTTATCAGGCGTAGAACATAATGTCCTTCATTTGGCAAATTGCAGTCTGATATTGACTAACGCTCTTAGAGGGCATCCAAGTATTCGGTGAAATGCCAACAGTTTTCCGAACGTGTCACTGTTATTTTCTGCAGATACAAGCTCCGTGGTTGTGTGTCCATTGGGGACATCATCAGTTCATCAATCGTTTTTGAGCTACGCTCCTGACAGACTGGGGAATTTCCTTTCATTCAACACACAACTGTCAGCGTTGTCTATTTCTTTCTGTATAAAACGAAAGCAGACTCTTCCAACCTGTAATTATTGTTAATGAATATGTATTTAGACACAAACATTAGCCTGGTGTGGTTCCGGGTTGCATCTTTCAGCTTCATCAGCTTGGTATGGATAATGTGCCAGTGTCTTGGATAAACTGCTGCATAGCTGAAATTGCAGAAGCGTTCCTGAAACCTTTCAATCCTAGAAAGAGAAAGAGGCCTGTGATTGGCTTTGTACGCTTGAGCGGCTCCACAGACGTACAGCTGCTATCGGAGAGCACAAGCCACTGATGAGGAATCAGCAGCCGCTGTTTACAGCAGAAACATACCGCCATACGCTGCACAGTGAGCAAAAAAAAAAAAAAATGCCAGCAATGGAAAAGAGATGGGAGCTCAGCAGTAACTGGCAGGGAGAAAAGGTCCATACATTTGTTTTATCTCTGTCTTATCCTTTCCGCAGGTGTGAAATGTGACTGAATGTGCCCGAGTAACAGCACTGCACTCCATCCTCTCACAGCGACAAGGTATTAAAAAAACAACAACCAAAAAAAAAACGCCAGGAGATGTTGCCCTGAGAGGTTTTAAGCTGGAATGTGCATTTATTCCTTAGTTTCCATGACAGAGTCTATCCTATTGTCTAGAGGAGCCACCGTTGTGTCAATGGAGCCTAAATGAGGCCAATAATGGTTCCCTGCTCGGTCCCCAGAGTCTTGTCTGTTTAAAAATCGATTCTCTGCTTGACTAGGGACAGCCTGGGAGTAGAAGGAACTGGAAGAAATTGAGAGTGTAAAAAGAGTGCGCGCGCGTGTGTATGTGTTGGGGGGGCGGGGTCAGAAAGGTTACAAAAGACAAGAAAGGCATCACAAGTGAAAACGTCAGCCTCTTCAATTATCACTTGATTATCAGTCCATCAAAGCAAACAAATTCTGATGTGATGGACATTAGGAAGGACAAATAAAGCTGTGTTTCTATCGAGTATCTGGCCAGTATTTTCACTCCCTATATTCCTCTGTTAAAATCCCTCCACCTTCAAATAATCTCGATCATGAACATTATCTGAAATCACCTTTTCATTTTATATAACCGGTAAATAAAGCAGGATGAATAAAAAGCCCATTTCATGGACTATGAGATCTATGTAAAACCATCTCTGCACAAACTGTACAATAAACGACTGCACTCTCTATTTCAGGAAACCACAAAGAGACTGTCTCAGAAGAAAAATGACTGCATGTTCAGAAAACGCTACATTGTTTGTTTATGCTCAAGTGACAAAGCGCTCTATGACCTAATGTTGCCTGAAGATGGAGGTGAAGGGAAATAGACACATCTCCGTGGCTCAGGTACGGAGACGAAGAAGAGCCGTCTCCCAATAAACATGTCGAGAGTTCAGTTAACTTTGGACAAGCTGCGATTGTTAAGTAGCAGCTAATACTGGCCATGATGTCCAAGATGGAGAGGAAATGTTTGTGAAGATCCATGAAAACGATGGCGGGCAGGAGTTTAAGATTTGCAATTTTATAACTAATTTGCAAAAAAAAAAGCTTCCGTCTCCCATTTTGCACATTTTAGCCTTGTGGTGGGAAAAAAGACAAGCGAGTATTATTGTGAAATTGAGGGACTTTTTTTTTTTCTCCAAATCATGCTCTTTCCATGAACTTTATCAGATATGACACATTCAATTGAGCATCAAGATGAGATGATGGAATCCCGCCTACTGACTGAGTGACTCTAAAGAGAATTGTGAGCTCCTCTTCTCGTACCTGAAAGCGGCGAGTTAGCAGGAGTCGACTCAGATTAGAGCCGGATGCACGGAGCTCGAAGGAGGAATTAAAGAGGCACCGTTCTGCTCGCTTCAACTCAACAAACCATCAAAAGGATGGGAAAACTTCAAGACCAAAATGCCACATAATTTTGACGCATTTTATTTGCAGGCTTTACTTTTTTCACATTGAACACACGATTTTAGACTTTTTTCCCGAAATCCTTTATTTTCCGACTGATTTGGCTGACATCTGATATTTATTTACCAGTGGCGATATTCTTGTTTTGTCATGTTTTGAATTTGGAAAGTTAACCACCTTCTTTATTTCCAACGTATTTGTAAACAGCCATGAATCCTATTTTTTTTCTATTGTTTCCTCATCATCACTTCAGCAAAACTGGGCTGATGTAAATATCAGCCAACATGTCAATATCAATATGAATATTTTAAAAAAAAGGCATCTGCAAAACCTGTAACAAGACAACATAATTCTGGCTGCCACTTTCATTGTCTACTCAGCTCTAACTATGCTTTCAGGCGCATTATCGTTATTAATGTTGAACAATGGCGGGAAAGTTATGTACCAAAATTAAAGTTAGTGAAAACTGACTTCTTCGTAACTGCGATTGTATTTGTTTTCACCCGCTACATGGACTTTAAACAATACTGAGCCAATCACGTTTCACAAAACTGGTTTCAATATCTGTCATAAGAAGAAAAATTGCATCTCACTTGCTAAAAAACCCAAACAAAAGCAACTTACCAGAGTGTTAAACCACAGAGGTCCTCTCTCCTACCAGGAGCCTGAGCTATTGTCAGCTATGGAGCAGAGAGATATATGAGCTTCATCTGCTGCTGGACCAATTAGAGCCACTTGTGGGTGTTGCAGAACAATAGCTACATTACAGAAAGTCCCAAATATGCAACAAAGAGAGCAACGGATGGTGCTCAAACAGACGATGACGAGCATCCCACCCGTGTTGAAGATGAGGGGGAGGGTGAGGGTAATTCAACATGTGCTCTCCTCATTATCTGTTCTCATTCACACCGTAACTCCGCCCCACCTCAATCCGGCTCCCCTGTGTGCGAATTACAGTCCATAAGACTCGATGACCTTCAGCCATTTTCTGCATCTCACCCCAACACGCTCACCTGTGTGAGTCTCTACAGGACCATTATGCACACTCACTCCACTGTGTAACACAATGGGACTCAAAAACCAATATCTCCAAGTGAGGAACCACCGAGGGCACAGTGCAATATCCTGCTCAACTACAATAGACAATGCACCCCCTATAGATTTTACTTTCTGTGCACTGGTGATTCCCACTCACCAAGTACATGTAGCCAATTTGGAGACAGAGTCCAGTTTCTAAGAGTCCCTTTCTTAAGAAAATCCTCAATATGAAGAAATTGGTTCTCGTTAAATGCTCATACGTGGAATTAAAAAAATGAATGAGTGCATACGAGAGGTTCTTGCAGTGTCCCTGATTGTTCTCCATCCTGCCGTCCTGCAGGTCCTAGAGAGGGGAGAAGGCCCCAGGGAGCTGTATGGCTATCTCTGATGAATCTAATGACAGAATGTATGTGAACAGAAAGACTAATGGGAATCAAGTGAATCTTTTGTGTGTGTGCGTGCGCGCGCTCTTACCGCGAGGTTATCCAAGGTTTTTGTCTGAGGAATATGGAGAGAGCTCTGCTTTGTGTGGCAAATTAGAATTGGCTGTCTAATGTTGCCGTATTACTGTCATATGTTGACAAAGTATTGCGACCGCGCCAGAAATGAGGAGGCATCAGAGAGCGAGCCTGGGTGAGGGTCCAGCTCTTCGCTTTGAGTTTTTTTTCCCTGACACCCTGCAGGGCCTGGCCAGGCTGATCTCTGCTGGTGTGTGTAGATGGAGGGAGAAAAGAAGGATGGGTGGAGAGTGAGAGGGATGCAGCAGGAGTGAGAGAATGAGGGGAGGATGGTGGTGGTGTTAGTGGTGGTGGTGGTGGTGAGGGGGTATGGCAGGGGCTGCAGGACTAGGAGAGGTGCCAGACCACTGCTGAGGCCAAGAGCATGACTGACTGGGCCTGTGTGTCAGATCAGTGTGCACAAGCGCACACACACACAAGCGCACACACACACACACACACACACACACACACACACACACACACACACACACACACACACACACACAAGCATATGCAGGACAAACAGAAACATAGATGTCACTGACCTTCCACAACAACACTGCAATGTCGCAGCTCTGACCAGCAGAGACGCCGGAGCTCAAGATTCATGGTTATTAGTCCATGATGGTGGAACCCTGTGATTTTGCACCCATAAGGTGTAACCTGTTTGTTCCTGCGAGATGTAACTTGTACCACCACATAGAATCCTCTATATTCCCACACTCAAACTAACGAGTGACCACAAGATACTGTCTGATTAATGCTTGGACACAGCATAACTTGAGCCAATGCTCTAATGAATGTTTGACCACAAGATACTACAACTTGTTCTCACGCTTTAATTTGCATCCATGATATTCAACTTGTTCCCACAAACTGAATAAATTGTGGCAAAGATAAAACTAATCTGTGGCTACAAGATATAACTTGTTCCCACAGTTTGCCTCATGTTTGGCCAGCACATCAAATAAAGTATTCCCAAGCTTTGATTAATTAGTGATTCATCCGTGACCAAGAGGTATAACTTGTTCCCACTATTTGACTAACGGGTGGCCTCAAGATAACAGGTTCCCCTGCTCAGGTTCATGCGGTTCTACATGTTGATATTGTCTCTACATATTGGTTCATGTGGGCTCACAAGGTAACTTTTACAGATTGACAGCCACTAATTAATCAAAGCGTGGCAACAAATTCTATCTTTTGACCATTAAATATATATTTCCCTGCCGGGGCTCTGTACAAGGAGCAGATGATGTTTGTGCTGGTTTATTACGAGCCTTCTATACTCCTGATACTGTGATTGGAGCCGATTCTGTCGGAGCCAGTGTGGGGTTCATAACTTCCTGCTATGTCGATCTGAACTCAATTGGGCGAGTGTTTAAAGACTTTAACAGTTGGCTGGGAGTTGGAACGCACTCATTACTGACCAATGGAGCTAATAGCCAGTATCCTCTACAATATGTGAGCCCACATCAAAGACGGCTGTTCAGCACAGCGCAACATTCATGGCAGTCCCTTCTCCCCCGGGGCTCATTGCACCATAACACACACCACTGCAGCTGACAAAATAGAGTGTTCATAAACAGCAAAAAGCCCTCTACCTCCCCTCTCTCTCCCTCTCCCTCTCCCTCCCTCTCCCTCTCTCTCTCTCTCCTGCTCTCACTGGCCAATTCACACATGAACTCTCTGTTTTTGTTTTTCCTACTTTATAGCTAAGAGCAGTGGCCATCCGAGTGGATTTCAGAGACAAGTTGACAAGGCAAGCAACACAGAAAAAAATGGAGACTGAGTCCCTCCTCTCCCTCTTTCTCTCTCTGTTTCTTCTCTGTGGTCCAGTCCACTGAGAGATCACAGCTTAAAATTTCACTGTTGTGAGCAAATCTGATTCTGACAACTTTCTTACAAGTAACTGCCAGCTCTGAGATTTTCAACATCTATGTCTCCAAGGGTTTCTACAACAGTGATTTGCTTTCTGCACCAATTCTACGAGGGAAAAAAGGCAAACTATTAAAATGATACCTTTTTTTTTTTTGTACATGAAATTTCCTTCTGTGAAACATTGGTTTAGGGCTGACGCTTTACTCTGGTGTGAGTATAAGTGGATGTGTGTGATCGTAGCTGCATTTCTTTTCTTCCTTTGTGTGTGTGTGTGTGTGTGTGTGTGTGTGTGTGTGTGTGTGTGTGTGTGTGTGTGTGTGTGTGTGTGTGTGTGTGTGTGTGTGTGTGTGTGTGTGTGTGTGTGTGTGTGTGTGTGTGTGTGTGTGTGTGTGTGTGTGTGTGTGTGTGTGTGTGTGTGTGTACGCGCGCGCGCGAATGACTATGTGGTGAGAAAATACATACATCATCTTTTTAGACAGTCTCCCCTGGGACACACAAAGCAAAGATCATGGGGTCCAGGACAAATGCGAAGTGACGCGTGAGGGAATGATTCTATTGCAGCTGGAGAGGTTCTTCCCTTAAAGAACCCTGATAAGAAGGTCAAATAAGATGGATAAAGCCCAAACAAGACATGATCACAGCTGCACACACACACACACACACACACACACGGACGACTGACACACGCACAACATACATGACAAAATAACGACATTCAAGTTTTCTAAAATCTTTTCAGCTCCATCCATCCATCCATCCATCCATCCATCCATTCATCCATTTTCTATATTGCTTATCCGTTAAGGGTTGTGGGGGGAGGGGCTAGAGCCCACCCCAGCTGACATTGGGCGAGAGGTGGAGTTCACCCTGGACAGATCGCCAGTCCATCGCAGGGCCATTAGGAGCAGTTAGGGTCAATGATACATGAGTTGTTGCTGATCTTTTTTGCTCTTTATTGTCAACCCACATAACATTTCTGCTTGGAGACGTCGGAGCACAGTTCACTCTTGAAAAAGACGACCTTTTCGTCAAAGCTACAGTTGAGGTCCGGTAGACTCAGGCGCCAAAACCCTTTTTTTGGGAGAATTTTTTATTTTTTTTCCCTCTCTTAAGAAGACGCTTTGAAAAGAACCAGTTTATGAAACGTATCCAAGATTATCAGAGCTCAACAATGGCCGCCCACTTGGTGAAGAGCACCCACAAGTAAATCTCACATCATTGTTTTCTCTCCACTGACACCTCAAAAAATTCACAAAAAAATGAAAACAAATCATATTAAAAAAATGAGGAAAAAGGTAGAGATTAAACTGTCTGAAAAGGGTTTTACATTTAGTGGCAGATTTCTTTTTGCCAGGTGACTAGCGTTTGATAGCGTTTATGTCGAAGTATCGGATGCTTCCCGTCTACAGATTAGGAGTCTGGAATCGTGTTCTGTTGCCGGGTCCCTCTAAAACTACCCTGTGAGACTTCCACAGGAACGGACGCCATCGTCACGCAACCCGCTCAGCTCGTGGTGAGACGACATCATGGCTACTAATCTAATCCTCTGAGGAGACTATTAATCATGTAAGCTAAGTGCTACATCATCGAAGCTAATTGACTTCAACCATATTTTTTTTCTGTGTGAGAGTGGCCAGGCCCGAAAGCTGCCAGAGGTTTGAGAATCTTCAAGAGGAGGATAACACACTTTACCAAGTGAACTTGTTTAATCCTTCAGTGCTTCAGTCACTGAGATCTCCAAAGAGGTTCGCACACTGGTCCTTAAGGTGCTTTGCTCAATTAATAGCGGTACCTTTTGTGAGCACTCTTTTGTAGCATCATTTGCATATCTTTTCTTGTTTTTCTCCAAAAAGATGTCCAGCTGTTTTCCTCGCCATCTTTACCGAGCTGCACCAGAGCAAATGAGGCAGGTGACAGCGAGCTGGAACTGATGGAAATGATACTGAGGAAAATATGTATAGATCTTGATTTCAAATATGCTAAATGTTTGTGATACTGACAAAATATGAAATGTCTATATTTTTTGCCAACGTGGGTTTAAATTTCATCGCCATCACATTACCACCTGACCTTCCAGGTTAATTTGATGACATCTGATGACCGACCAGTGTATAGAATCAACCCTGTAAGACATTAAAATACACTGCTTTGAAGAATACGTCCCTGATATGAATTTTCCAAAAAAATTGGTTCACTCTAAATTATTAAAATGACGTCTCTTTCTTCTCCCACATTGACAAATCCAGAATGTCTAAAACCACAAGTTGCCACCAACTGAGCTAAGATGTCACAAATCATTAAGGAACATATTAGGCTTGTTTCAGCTCTATATTTTAATGCTGGGATGTCAGAAAAGAAGCTTTGCAAGAATCACAGTGTGAAGAAATCCTTGTTTATTTTAAACTAGTCTTTGAGGCAGCCCCTCAGCTCGCTGTCTGTTTGAATGAGCCCCCCCGCACACACACACACTCCACTCCACTAAAAATCCACTTTCTTCTGATTGGTCAACTTTTGGAAGCCTGCTTAGGGGAAGCCTGTGGCTGTCTCATGGTTTTGCATTGTGGAAACAGAAACTGTCTAACTCTGTGTATTTTGGAGTGTGAATCCAATCTGGAACGTGTGGTTTGCTGTGAGGTTTCCATCAATGTTCAAAAATTTGGTTTCATTTGATACGAACGTCTGACTTTGTGACATATACAGTATGAACGCACGAATACGACAGAAGATCATGGCACTGAGCACACAGGAGACACGTCTGCTTGTATATTCTGCTATGGTAAAAAAAAAAAACCTCCCTGGCTTCTTTTTGAAAGCTAATCAGTGTTGTCGTGGGCGTTGCTCATCCCAGGACGCAGCGACGCATTGCTTGTGAAAGCATGTTCTATTTGGGAAACTTGTTTATATACTCTTCCTTTTATTTATTTATTTATTTATTATATATATATATATATATATATATATATATATATATATATATATATATATATATATATATATATATATATATATATATATATATATATATATATATATATACATATACATACATACACACGCACACGCAACTATTCTGATGTATTACTGGATCCAAATCTTGGTCAAAATTTGCCATTTTCAGCAGCAACATACAAAGGGGTGGAGAATGCTGCCTGAAATAATCACCTGAGGGCAAGTTTATACCTGTAAAATTGTTCCAGTGAAACTGTAGAGAATTTTGAAAAGGGTTTACTAGTGTCTGCACGTGAATCAGTCTGCAAAAGGAGCGAAATGCAACAGCGCAAAAGAATTTACATGCATGCTTACAGTCGATTTACACCTATAGCCTGACCACAAGGGTGTGTGTGTGTGTGTGTTTCGATTAGAAGAGTAATGCAAATTTAAACAGCAAAACAAACAGAACCGAGCACCATCTTTCAACGTGAATGAATTCCCTCACGTCCTCACTCCTCCTTCATGCAACACTTGTTCACCTTTCTGTACCCTTTATATTCTGATTTCTCTTTGCTTTTAAATCCCTCGTATATCCTTCCTCCCTCAGGTATTTAGATTGTCTGGCCATGTTGCAAAGGAAAAAAAAACAAAACCTCATCACCCACTTTAACTCCTACTACATTACTTTCAAAGGCGACTGAAATAAAAGCCCCTAAACTCTTGAATGTGACTTTCACAGGCCTGACCTTTCCACATCCACATCCTGTCAGATAAAAGACTGCCAGCTTCTCGGCGGCTGCTCAGGGTGGAAACTTTGGACAGGGGACTGAAGTGTTTTCTGAGAGAGCGACAGTGTCACTGAGGTTATCGGAGAGATTTCTATCCATCATTCGTGCTTTCACCTGCATTTTAATTAAAGAACTAATTCTCTCCAAAGCAGCTGACCTCACCAAAACTGACAAACTGAGTTAAAACAATGAAAAAAACATTACACACAATGAAAAATCAGGAAACACAGAAATGTATTTTATAATACACAATTATGCTCCAATCTTTATGTGCTCAGATTTTTCTGAAAAACTTGCTAGAATTGTCCAAGTCCACTAAAAACTTGATTTCTCTGTAGCAAACACAGAAACATGCAACTGATACAAAGAAATGTGTAGAATGACTTGCCTTTGCCGTATCTTCATTTCAAATTCAACTCGGACTCAACTAAGGTGCCCTTTGACCCCTGACCAGCAGGTCAGGATTTCACCGTCTCAGGTTTAGGTGGAGTCTTGTTTTTAAAAACACCCTGGAAATTTTCAAGACAGTTTACACTTGATATTTATAAGAACTTATCTCTTATGTTACAGCTACCCTCTCAAACCCTCTTCTTTTATACTCTAAACATAAATAGTCGTTGAAATGAGAGTAATTACCGATCTACGTCATCACAGCGAACCTTCTGCTATTTGCTGAAATGGCGGAAGAGTCTGATCTTAAACGTGGGAAAACCTGCATCTACATGCCATTTATGAGACAGAAACCTGATTTATGGCAGGTTTGATTCTTTTGAAGGGCAGTTCATCAAGCAATGTTCTCTCTGTGCTGTTTGCTGTCCCTTGATTTTCAATCAATGTGACAAGGAGGAGTCTGTCTTTTAAAACATGACCCTACTCCAAATATCAATTCCGATAGATCAGGGATGAAAACAGAGCGTGTGTGTGTGTGTGTGTGTGTGTGTGTGTGTGAGGGAGAGAGAGAGAAAAAAAAAGTATGAATTAGCTCTTTCTGCAACACCGACACAAATCACTGACCTGTCCTCTGTCTTGAAGTGGGTGGGTGGGTCATCATAAGACAGCCAGGCGAACAGCGCTTATTCTGAGACATGGCCCTGCGTTATTATTATGTGACTGTATGCATCTGTGCATAATTGAACATTTCGAACCCTTGAGCCAAGACGCCACAAATGAATCCTCAGCTCCCACATCAAAATGATTATTTCTAAACAAACCGTGTTAAATTGACTGTGTGCCTCCTCGGCACTCTCCATCTGGAGGATGCTGTGTGACAGCTTCCCTTAAATTACAAATATCAATCTGCCACAGTGGGAGCTCATCTGCCAGTGGCCTCTTGGGGGTCCCTATCAAAGCATCCAGCCTTCAAAACAAAGCCATCAAAGCACTGGACGCTTTGTTCTCAAACAACCGCATCAGTCACCTGATCATAATTCTACCTAAGTAGCCAAAGCATTTGGCTCCTGATGATACACAGACAGTAACATGTGAGATGGATTCAAAGCTGAACTGAAGTTGGCTCTGGGTAAGCCGTGTGTGGCTCCGCCCCTCACTTTCTCTCTCCCCCACCACCGTGGCAGGGACCGACAGACGTTAGCACCGAGGGCTCCCAATCTGCTGTGTGATCAGCGGGACTCTCCCTGAGCGTGTTCCCCTTCCTCATCACCGGCTGTCTGCCCACAGCAACACAACCACTTACTCACCATCCACCCGCTTATTGATACACTTCACCGTAGGATTGCCTTCAAGTGCTGGGGAAGGCAACGGGTCCATGGAGTGACTTAATTCAATCAAAGTGGGGAAAACACACACATCACTTATCACCATCAGCGATCCAGTAACCAGTAATTCCAGCAGCCTCTTAGACGAATCTCATAGCACGCAAATAGCCTTGTTGTGTCCCACTCAACACTGTGTACATGTACAAGCTTGTTAAGATGTTACTGTATCACACACACACGCACACACACGCATAGTTACTGAGCAGGAGCAATAACGGAGAGCGATGCAGTTCATTATTAGTGGTTGCCATGGCTCCCTGAAGCTTAATTTGATTTCAGCATGGGGTGTATGTCCGTCCCCCAACTGCGCTTCTATGGTCAGTGCCCTCTGCATTACACTATTGGCCCAATCACATGTAAGATCCTGCCGAGAACACAGAGGGAAATCACCAGTGTTTATAAGCTCTTGTCTCTGTGGCATTTTACTCGAAGGGACATTTATTCAACGCAACAGCTTTTCTTTATTGTACCAGGAATGCTGAGAGGGAGCAAATCCATTAGATAAATATTGGTAATACAGAAAAGTCCACACACCTAAATCCTCGCCGCTAATGTATTTGTTTAGGTGGAAATTAATGTTTTGTTCACGGAGAACCTCAAAATAAAAAAAGCAGGACGTGCACTCATATTTAACCAGTCAACAAGCGTCCTGACAGACGTGGTGGAAACACTTAACCTCATTAAAGAACATATTTGATTGCCAGGTCCAAGTATAAATGATACTGAGTGCTTCTTTCTAAAATCCAATAAAAATGGGAAACCATACAATGTGAAATGATCCTAAGATATAAAAGAAAGGAACGTACATGAAATCTTAGTTAAAGCCAGTGAATGAATAACATGGGCATAGTGATACAGCTTCTATACACCAAACGATGCTCAAACGTGAACAGGGAACAAACATGTACTGCCGTTCACACAGAACTACTAAATAGTGGCTGACATGCAGTGAATCGAGCCCAGGGGAAATGTTTATAGTTCTTCTACTGGCAGGATGAAGTTAAAATATATAGAAACATGTAAACGTATCTGTTCCCTTGTTTGTTCTGCACCTGATCTGAGTCCATGTGCATGATTTAAAAAAAAAAAAAGCTTTCATGTGTCTTATGTAAGTCCTATTTCGTCTTTCACGACAAAATCACGCGACTAAATCAAAGTTAAATGCTTTTTAAATCTATGATATATGAAGGGAAAACAGTGTGCGCGAGTTGTCCTAAAGTTATCAAACAGTTTGTCAAACTAGTGCAATACTTACAAGTAGAGCGTGTTTCATTTTGATTAAACTCATGGCCGAGCAAAGCTGACGATGACGAGCTAATGGATGAAGATGATGCCATTTACTGTAAGGAGAACGCCGGGTGGAGGATGTATGTGCCATCGCAGCACTAGAATGGGATTTGATGTCGTAATTAACTCACATGAAATATGTATGAAGCATATTAGCATAATGTTAGACCACACGGCGGTAGAATGAATGTCATTATTGTGCAATATTACACACTTGGTCTCTTTTCTCTCTAAAATATTTCAATACAAGACCAAAAAGAAAAAGAAGAAAACCCAGGTGATTTTAACAGACGATGTATGTTTACTCTCGTGTAGCGCTCGCACATTTAAACGTGCAACTGAAGCTAAACAGCGTTGAAGCCACTTAACAGTTCAACCAGTTGAACAAAGGAGCTGTCTGTTTCAGCACCAGGGACAGTTCCTGTCATCTTCCCCTGGACGACGCTGCACCGAGCTGCCAGTTTCATGTGAAGCACTTTGTACCATCCGACACAAGCGATTCATTAATGTGAGGCCCTCTTAAAAGTTACATGCAGAATCCAGAGTGACACAGAATGAAGCTCTATCAGGCAACAACTGCAGCTCACACGCTGGCAAGATATAGGTCATCTAAACACGCTGAAAAATAATGTGCAACAGCACGAGTTTATTCGTGTTTAATGCAAACTGATCTCCTGTGTGTGTGTGCGTGCGTGTGTGTGTGTGTGTGTGTGTGTGCAAGATGCCTACCTTCACACATCACTTGCACAGTATGAGTCGATTAGAGACCAGCAATCACCTCGCCTCAAATCAACTTGCAGCAACATTAAAAAAATAAATAAATAAAAATTAAAAAAAAATAAGCGAGAAATTGGGTTGACTAATTCCTGGGGGATGCCTTTAAGGCTCAATGTCGATCGGCATTTCTGATCCAGAAACGGGATCAACATCAATCACGTCATGCGTCGGTATTTGTACCGTTCAACCCGTGGGGCTGTTTGTCCCTGTGGGAACCTCAGACAGAGAAATGACAATTCCAGGGATGGAGATGAAGCTTTTACTGGTTGAGCCTGACTGCTCAGGTAATTATAGAAATACAGAAAGATAGTGTGTGTGTGTGTGTGTGTGCGTGTGTGTGCGTGCGTGCGTGCGTGCGCACACGAGTTTGGCATCTAATGTGGTCTGCATGCAATGACGCTCTCTCACTCTCTCTCACTCATTCACACACACACGCACACACACACACACACACACACACACACACACACACACACACACAAATTTAAAACCCAATCACTGTCAGTGTGCACGTGAAACAAACGGAGAGAGAAAGAGAGAGAGCGAGAGAAAGATAAGTTTTCCCGCATCCATTAAAAGACACCAAAGCCTCCAATAAAACTTGAGAGTATTTCAGTGTTAATCGCTGCCTCAGTACAACCAGCAGCAGCAGCAGCAACCGCCGCCGCCGCCGCCGCCTGTATCATCAGTATAAAGGCAGGCTTGTGTACATAATCAGGCTTATACTGCGAGACTGCCTTTAGGGAAAGCTGCCTCTTGGTTTACACCTTTATCTAAATCCTCTCCTTGTGAGCTCCAGAGAGCCCGGCGGGCCAGGTTGTGTGTGCGTGTTTGTGCGTGTGCGCTCGTGCGTGTGTGTGTGTGTGTGTGAGAGAGAGAGAGAGAGAGAGAGAGAGAGAGAGAGAGAGAGAGACTGCACTGCAGATGGTTTCTCCGGTATCTCCAATGATGAAGCTCATGAGCAAACATATCGTGAGTAAAGAGATATCCAAAATTCAGACTGCGACACAATTAAGTTGGATTATTTATTCGAATGTTTATAATTCGACCGAATGTCTCGACTGTGACAGGTGCTCAACTTCTCCACCCCAGCCTCGTTTTCTCGAATAAGTGCTGCAACTGTCCGGTAGAAACCCAGAGTCACATCATTGCCGCAATATGTAACAACCCGTTAAACTGAGATCTGCAAACTTTATGAAATGGTGGGGGGTGGGGGGGGGGGGGGGGGACGTGGTATATCGGCAAGCCAAGAAGGGGGAAAAAACTGGCCTACCTTACACTCGATTCCAAAATGGTTCGACGCTGTTTGTCAGTCAGCGGGGAAGGCTTTGGACATCACAACTCCTGGTCAATAAAGAGAGCACGTTTCCATAAAATGGATGGACGCCAGTGAGAGTTTCAGCGAGGTCACCCATTCAGCCAATCGTCCGGTTAAAATCCAAACAGAATAACAGAGATGTTGTCTCCGTCCTCAGGGGGAGAAGTGCGCCAAGCGCTCTCCTACGCAGATGTGACTTTATGCGGTTGGAATGAAACGGATGATGGGTAGAAAATTGAGCAAGAATTTAAAAAAAATAGCACAATCGATAAAAATGTGTATGTGGAGTTGGGGTGATGCTTCCTAAGGTTCATCTCTCTCTCCTCCTTCCCCCACCCCCCACCCCCCCAACCCCGAATGTGACAGTTGACTTTTACGCAAACCTTGCCCAATGACTAACCGTCTCATGGGTGCTCGTCCATCCCAGACGCGCTGCTTGGTGAGATCCCCACTCAGCCACGCCGCGGTGGAGATGAGAAAATGAATGTATGGCCAAATGGTCAGATCCGATGGGGGGGTTTCCTCCACAGCTTCGCTCTGTAGTTGCAATGCACACGACGAAAAAGTGTCTCTCCACGGTCCTAGTGCACCACGCACCGTCGCCTGCACCTGCACTCCGTCATCTCCGCCGATGAACCGGAGAAACGGACGAGAGGGAAAGACATTCCAGCAGGCACCTACAACGTGACTCGACGCTGAGAAACGTGTGTGTGTGTGTGTGTGTGTGTGTGTGTTGGCGAGAGAGAGAGAGAGAGAGAGAGAGAGAGAGAGAGAGTGGAAAAGACCTTGAAATTAAATGTAAATTCAAAGTCTCTATCATCTTGATGTCCGCAAAAAAAAAAAAATCAGTTTCTGTCATTGTTGTTTTTCTTTTTTTTTCTTTCTTGTAAAATCCCCCGCGCCAGGATACTGACTGAACAAAAATAGCCTCGTAAGAATAATTAATCGTCATGAGACCGTAACATGTTGTGACTCAGAACATGGTAGCGTGAGCGGTACGAGATCAAGCTGGTGATGGGGAGATTCTGGTACAAGTGGTTGAGGTTGTTGAAGAAAATTGTTTTGACTCATTTAGTACATTAAAGACTTGGATACACCGCAGGAACAAGAAATTCTATAAGGGGCAATAAACAGTGGGATTCTACAAATCCGTCACATGACTCTATGCGCGTATGTTTATTGGCAGATGGTACCAGGTACCTGCTGCAACCATCAGGGCCACAACCTGATGCTCTTTTCTGCTAGGAGGAGACCAGGCATGCTGGGGGGGGGAGTTTATGTATTTATCAATTCAAAAAAATGATCCAGTTAATGAATCCGTATGGATTAATATAAAGTCGCCTCCAGCAAAACAGTATATTTTTGTCATATATGATGTATATGCAGAGGCTATTTCCACAGTCACTTGTGAGAGTGTTATTTTTGCCCTGTACACAGGAGTTGTGACCTCACACATATTCAGAAGCTTATCCTGGTCCAAAATTCACCAACAGAATATGAAACTTCAAGACTCTCACACTGGGAGAATTGGGTTTATGAAAGAGGTAAGAGATATGTTGTGTGCGACTGTTAAACGTATGAAAAGGGGGGGGGAAATATGTTTTCGCATTAATCGGAATTGTTTGAGGGAGAGAAGCTGGTGGTCTTGTGGAGGTTTTAATGTGGAAATCAGAATTGTTTTCCCCTGTGCTAACAATGACAGACATGCACGTCATCTTAATACGTTTGTGAAGGGGATCTTGAACTTGTGACTCGTTCCTTTTATCTAGTGCGACTATTTTTGGTGAGAATTGAAGCTTCACATCACCTTTTTTCAGTTGTCTGTGGCTTCAACTCTAAAATGTCTTTTGTAGGGTGAATCGAAGAATCTCAACTGAGTTATTCCAAAGATCGCAGGAAAATTCCTCAAATGCTCAACGCAGTGGATGACAAAAGGCCGTTTTGAAAAGTTACAAGGTTAAACTCCAAAACCTGATGAAATCAGTAACATCAGATTCATCTACTTGATTTACAGAGACAAAACTGACATTATCAATTAAATCGGTATTTAACCTGTTATGACATTTCAACACGGCGGTAGACAAGGACCCATCAGAACCCTTCATATCTGTTTGTGGACATGTATGTACTTGAATGATGTGTTTGCTTTCAGGACCTGTCAAGGTGTGAAAAATTACACCATCATCATAGTTACTGGTGTAACTATTCCCGCTATCGTCGCTGTCACTATAACCTGAGCAAAAGTCACATCCACTAGTAGCTGAGTGGAGGCAGATACAGGCACCAAGAACAACACCAAAGCATTCAGTTCTCTGACAGCCATTGCTTTTGAACAAAGTTAGAGAATACACACACACACACACACACACACACACACACACACACACACACACACACACACACACACACACACACACTTACTTGTACTTATAACCTGATAAAGACCGTCAATGATGTAATGTATTCCAAAAACTAATGTTGTCATGTTCTCACTTCGCAAAAGTGTCCTCACTCTGTTGGTTAAAAACATGCTGTGGTCCTCACTATGTAGCAAGTACACCCACACACATACACACACACACACACACACACACACACACACACACACACGCACGCACACACACAACTTCCCTCACCTTAATCATTATGATGAATGTCCAACACCCACCTCTTTTCTGCATATATTTGTCTGCTGCCTGTTATTCTCTATTTGTGTTATGCCCCCTAGTGTTCAACATAAGCAAATACATTTCTTGACGGATGGACAGAAAATCCACCTGATGCTAATTTTGCCTGTAGATAGCGCCTGTGATAGCCCTCTCTTCACGGTCTCACCCAAATCTATGACAAAACGAAACTTTTAAATGGACTCACACCTCAAATGACACGGAACGACAACAGTTTTTCTTTGATATACTTGAATAAAATTGCTTAATTGAAATAAATATATATGTATATATGTGTGTATATATGTGTATATTATATATATATTTTAATTTAACCTTAATCTCTTTTTCGAGCAATATATATACTGTGTATATATACTGTGTATATGTATACTGTGTGTATATATATGTATATATATATATATATATATATATATATATATATACACACATGTATATATGTGTGTGTGTGTGTGTGTGTGTATAATATAAAACCTTTAAACAAGTACAAGATTATTTGTCAACTTACCAACAACTTAACCAGAGTCCATATGGGCTTTTTTTTTAATCAAAAAAGGTTCATTATGAAAGAAAAAAATCACTTTTTTAATTAGCACCTGAAATCACCACTTGATAATTCTGATAATTCATGTTCCCATATTTGCCTCCTGAACTGTGATGAGTAGTGTTTTTCTGTTAGATTCAAAGGGATAATTTAAAAGCAACTATCCAAATATTACACATGGTTGTGTTGATGATTAAAAAAAAGAGACGTTTAAAAAAAGAATGCAAAATAAGTAGGCAAAGCTACAACTGGACACAGCGAGATGCAGGCGCTCCTGCATGTTTGTTAAGAAATGCAAGAGTATACACCTGTCCTCATCAGATCTCCTCAGGATCTGGTCTGTGGACAAGAGGACCGGCTTGTATAACCACTTTAGCCCAGGGCTCAGGAAACTCGTCAGATGTACCTGCCTCCACATTTGTTTCCTTTCAGAGGATGAGTAGGTACCTGATAGTTGTAAGTCATGCAGAAAATATAGAGCCTGACTGCAACTGTATGACATCCATCCTCCTCTTCACTCTTCTTAAAAAAACACTCACTCACTCGCTCACTCACTTGCCGCCTGCTGAATATTCAGTAGATAAATGGTGCCATAGAAACTGCTGAGACACTGAAGGACCCCCATCACCACATTGTACCCCCCCCCCCCCCATGCTCCACTAAACAGCTTCTTTGACTTTGTTCACAGCTTTTTGTACAGTAAAAAGCTTGATGGGAAAACTTGTTAAAAGAGAAAAAAAGGGGCCGACTTTGCTTTAAAAAGCAATATCTTGAATTTGCATCATGTCCCACTTGCCTGTGTGGACATAAATAGACTTTGCTTAAGAATGCAATCAGATATAGAAACAATTAATTAGTCGGTTCAAAATGAAACAAGGAATTCTCATTGGAACATTGGAAGAGGTGCTGTGACACGCACGCACGCACACGCACAAACGATTAATCCTGAAATGAAAGTCTTCCGTCTCTTCCTTCCTTCTTAAACACTTAACAGAAGTTTTTTATGTTAGCTGATCTAAGACCTTTTCTTTTTTCCTTCTTTTTTGGAGCGAAATTATTTTTAGTAAATGATGTGAATAAAAGCAAATTCAAATTCATTATTGCATAATAATGAGAAGTGGATGAATGCATGTCACTAAGGTGCTCGTGTGCTTAATTCGATATCTGAAGCAAATCTCATGTTGTGAGAAAGAATAGTTCAGATGTAGACCACAAACCCGCATAGATTATTATTAAGATTAATATTAATAATCATTATAATCAGAGAGCCGTATTAAGAAACTCTGTTAAATAATCTTTTTTAACATAGCATTTGTTGTATTCTTCTTCTAAGTCTGATTACTTAACCCCGTTCACACTGAATAACACGTGTCACCGCGAGTTTTTGGACCCGTGTTTGCTCGGCATTAGGGCGCATTCAAGCTTCCAGAAGACCCGGGTCTGAACTCCTGCTGTGAGAGCTGCATGCCTGTGTTTTTCTCTCTCTCTCTCTCGTACGTCATCGCGCTGACAACGTCATCATTTCATATAAATGTGCGCCGAACACTGAGAGGTAAACAAGCGACAACGTAGACATCGCCGAGTCAAACGTTAGCCCTGTCGTTGCGTGCATTGCAATGTTGTCTCTTTTGCAAAGCATACAAACTCAGCGCAGATTGGAAAATGTCTGAACGCTGATGCAGCGAAGAAGGATGGAATTTTTGGCTCATCTGGACGGGAGCCGAAGAAGCTAAAGGCGAAGCCTGACAGGCGGCACAGTGACGAAATCAGGATGCGACAGGAAGGTCGCGTGAAACCTGAGACGACACGAGTTGACTTTTTCACAATGCAGGCGAGTTGAGCCGAGCTGCTAAACACCCGGGTCGCTTGGCGAGTCGGTCGACGCAGAGTTGACCCTTTCAGAGTGCCGAAAAACCCGTGTGCTTTAGGGGATGTTAACATGAAAGAACAGTATTGATAGCAACTATGCAGTAAAGATAAACCAGGCTTATTTCACAAGGTGAAAAAATACTCGTTACATATACAGAATCATCTAAATCATAGCTAAAAATGAGAAGAATACAATGTTGTAAAAGCAGTTTGGTTTTATAATTGAAAGACAATGAATTTTGGCAGAAAATACTATATAGGTGTACAAGCCGTATGGTCACTCCATGTATGTGTGACTGATGTTAATGATTTGGCGCTTTTGGTTCAAGAGTTGCATTCACTGGAGTAAATAACAGCTGATGTACATACCTGAACATGTGACCCGAAGAGCCACACCTGTGTGGACCGATGCTTTAAGAAATCAGCGCAAGTATTTGTGTGTCAAACACCCAGACAGAGATTCAAAGTAACCTTTATGGTCCCGTAATGTAAAACATTTGGCTTGGGCCTTTATTCGTGCTGCAGCGGGAAATGTAGGTAAATCAAATCAGGCTGCCAGTTTACTGAAGAAGGTAATAAATCACAGACAAACGTTAGTCTCATTCTTCACTTCTTGTGCGATGAGGGACTCTGTCAATTAAAACAACTGAAATGGAGCTTCTGTTTTTATTCTTTGACATCCAGCCATGAAACTTTTGTTTTCCAGTTATATTTCCTGGCCAAATGTGTTCACTCCTCTGTTTACTCTGTTTTGGTCTGGACTAATTCCCGAGGGACCTGTAAAGTTGCAGCAATAAAACCAAACAAGGACTCAAAGAAACCAAAACGCTCATGGAAGAGAGATGAGTGTCTGAGGGTTTGCTCTGTGTAGAGCTCATGCACCATGTAGGAAGGGAAGAAAGAAAGCAATTGGAGAACAATGTCCTTTTTATTCATGACAGTGCTTTCCCATTAATGATCAGCGTTCTCCAAATAGAACACAGCTCATCATTTAGCATCTCAGCACAACAAATTGAATCTGTCTCTTATAAAACTTTTCCCCTTTCTCTCTCTGTTTCTATCTCTTTTTCTCACTCTCAGTTTGCATCTGTCATTCATCTCCTTGTCCTTTTAATCCCTCTCTTACAGACACACACACACACACACACACACACGCTCACACTCTCTCTCTCTAACACACACACGCTCACACTCTCACACTCTCTCTCTAACACACACACAATCCAAGTGTGCTGATTGATTCATGCCTAATTGCAGGTTTGAAATCCGCAGGTTGCCAGTGCCAAGCAGTTTCCGAACGTATGCCAAGCGGTTGCCACCACAGCAGGTCATGACCTCTCTGTAATTGTAGAGATGATGCTGCCGCTCATCTGCTATGCACATCTGCGCCAGCACAAAACCACTGACAGAACTCACAACTAGAAATAAACCCGCACAATTGGAGTGAGAGTCAGCTAACTGTTCTGAACAGAGTTATTTCCTCTCTGTACTCTTGATACTGCCAAGATGCAACTCACCCATAAAAGAATTTCCACAGTTCTGAAGATATTTGAAGACATTTCCTTGTTCGCTGTTATTTAAATTATTTTGCTCTTTTAGCAGCGAAAACACAGCTTTCTATCTTCACAGATTTTCGGCTGGATTTTTGCACATTCTCAGGTCACGTAGCATTCGCTTCAGAGGCAAAACAAGCGCAGAAATTTCATTTTATAGTGCAGATAAGAAATGTGGAGTTGAAGGGGAAAGAAGAGAGAGGGCTACATTTCAGCACGATTTCTCTCTCCCAGCTTTTATAAGGATGCACCACCCACTGCTGGATAATCACAGACTGAACTCATTTAACAGCTACTGGGCCACTGTGGTGAGATTTACTGTAGGTGTGACACAGAAAGCATCACAATACGACCTATTTTTGAATTTACAGCAACGAAGGTCCATTATACTTGGACATAAACCGAACATATAATAGCCTTTTCCCTCCCACCTCCCCTGTTCTGATTACTTAAGTTGTTTTGTAGCAGGAACATACAATATAGTAGCTACAGTAGTCCAGGCTTTTCAGCTGCCGTGTTATAGCACTTTGTGCTGAGAGTTTGTGACGAGCTGAAGCAACATTCATTCTTTCCGCATGCTGAGTACTGCTAAATATTTCAGCAGGGATCAAGATTTTTTCTCTCTCTCTCTCTCTCTCTCTCTCTCTCTCTCTGCAGCTCACCAACAAACTACCCCTAACCCACAGAAATCATTAAGTAAGAAGCAATGAAAGCAGAATATCTTCAAAACAGTGCGTAAAAGGCAAGAGAAGAGTGAGTAGAGCTCAGCAAACGCTGTTATGAAGTGCTTTTATGAGCTTGTGACGGGAATGCGGAAACGCTTTGAAGGAGGATAATTGTGTCGTACATTACACATAGGAGAGAATGGCTAATGGAAAACTGCAAATGCAGTGAGGTAATATTGTTATATTAAAGCTTTTTGGTCCCAATTAGATCTTTGTCAAGCTTGAAAGAAAATGAAATAAATCAACCATGTGGAAGCGTAAGTCCGTGACAAATTGAAAATACCTCTTCATGCAATAGTGTGTAGAAATACATTTTTAAAAAAATCATTATATTTTTGTAAAAGAGGGTCTACTGTCTTCCTTACTGTAGGTATATAGGTACCGTAACTCTGAGCCTGAGCGATGTTGAACATGAGAAAACTGTTCTACCCAAATGTTTTCCATCTAAATGAACAGCGAGTGCATGCGCATAACTCGTCCTCATCTGAGCAGAGACACTTGTCAACATCATTATCCAGTCTCATTACGGTCTCCCTTCTAACCTGAATTATACATCAAGCAGCCAATCAAAAGCCTGCATCCAGAGCTGTCATGGGAAAATTCCCTATGATTCCCAGTTGAGGTTTTTCCTTTTAATCAGAGGGCTGGAGTAGGATCAGTGTTTTCCGTCCAAACGAATACAGGCAGAAGGTAGAGAGAGAGGGAGAGAGAGAGAGAGAGAGAGAGAGAGAGAAAGAGAAAGAAAAGAGGTGTAGGACTCCCACAGGTGTAGCAATGTAAAGCTCTGCACTTCCTCTTGGATCATCTGGGGCATGTGTGCACACGTGTGCACTGGGAGTTCTGACAAAAGATGTGAAACCTGGTTATTTGGAGTACGCCTCTGTGGGAGCAGAGAACAGCCGTGCTTCTAATTACTTTTTAGTGCCATTATCTCAAGATCACCAGTTAATTATTGTGTTAACTAAGCTTGTTTCTTTTGTGTGGCGATAACTGGTTAATTTATTAGAGGAAAAGGCAGTTTTCATGAGAGAATGAGTTAATTTTGTTTTCTGGACATAACAAGATCGTTCTTAAAAGTCAACGGTTTTAAGGAGCGTTTCAGATAGAAGGAGCTCTGTGGTTCCCTGCGTCATAGAAGCCATTCATCTCCATCCGTGTGTTGCGTGACGTTGTGTGTGCGTGTAAAGCTGGGCGAGGCCGCTGCTCGCTCCTGTGCCATCCACGTAACTTCCTTTTAGCAGCAGCGGGAACACGGCTTTATAGTTACATGATACGACGCAATAATTAACGCGTGACCTCAAGATAACAACGCAGCTGCTGTGAAGAAACTATATAATGAAAGAAACCGTCATTCCTCTGTCTGACATCTTGATGTGAAACTGTTTTTGTGTAAAAAAAAAAATCATTTGCATCAAACAGCATCAAGTTTAACAATATAAATATTGAGCTTGTGGAAAAGCAAGGATAAATACCCTGAGGGCCCTTTGACAAAGTCCATCTTGTTAACTAAACACCAGAGTTTGTCACAGGAGACGACAGCTTGATGTCTTTTCACACAGTTAACTAAATTTGTACAGAAGATTCAACTAAGAGTCTGCAGTTTCAGAGCATCTAGATTTTTATTTGCCCCTGTTAGAAAAAGATCTGCAGCACACAAGAGCTGTTACCACAGGTCATGTGATGAAAACAGTCAGGGTACTGACGTGACATTGTGAAAGTACAGCAATAAAAGCAAAGCATCTCACGGCTTCCACTTCTCTCTCCTATGACAAAAGGTTAGTTAACTGTCCTTTAATCACATAACTCCTCCTTGGAATATCAACTTTGTCTAAAAACAATTGAACCTCCCTGTCCCTCCCTATTGCCTGAAGTGTTCATTAACATAGAAATTGATGAGCTACAATTGACACTCTAAAGCAAAGTTCAGACAGCAAGGTCAGCCAAGAGCCAGTAATTAAGCTCCAGTCCTTTAAGTGCTGTTATTAGCAGCGCGGGCCAGGACTCATCCACACAGAACTAAAACATGGAAATGAAATCCAGCTCCTTCACAAAGACGTATAAATATAGATGGATATGTTATACGCATGTGATACTTGGACCACATGGGGGTCTACTAGGTTTCTCTGCACTCTGCTCTCTCACAACGAACAGCAATAACCGCAGGTGTCTGGGTGGTTTAAAGGACAAAGGGGTGCTTTTAAGTGCAGCAGAGATGATTTATTCATTGCTTTGAGCTCCACCGTATCAGAGAACCTACCACAGATGGTACAAGCCGCTAGATCTGCACTTAAACTGTCTGACAGGGGCGAAGGTAGGAGTTGCTCTCGTTGCTTTTTGCTCTTGTCCTCCTTCTCTGTCGCATCAGTGTTTTTACACGGGACAGCGAGAGCTTTGATATTGATATTAGGATGTCAAGATGTAACAAGAGACCCTCAGACCGAACCTCTCCCATCAGCTTATGTGTAAGGGTGCTTACTCTGCCGGGGTCTCCTCTCGAAACACAATGCTGTGGTTATCATTTTCATCCTTTCTTTTGCATAATGTAAAATCAGATAAACATGAAAACTGAAAAATTAAAGCTAAAGTGTATAACTTAAATCTACATCTCTTACATTTGAGACCTCATCAAACACACAGTCATTAAGCTCATCCCTGCCAGGGAACTTCATCTGGATTTAACATTATGTGGAGTTTTTATATTTCGCGTGTGTGGCGACATCCCCTCACCAGCACACCTGTCGTGATGCATTTTACGTCTCCGGGGCAACAGTCGGGAAAGCAGATGCACCTGAGAGTATGGCGGCGGCAGAAAGAAAGAGTCAAAGAACTGTCTCTGGTGTGAATGTTCCCGGTTTGGAAGTAAGTGTTCAGATGGCAGATTCAAATAAAAGAAAGCAAGTGATGGGACAAACATGGATTGCAAAAGTAGCTTTTTCTTGTTAAATACGGGTAAAAGAAGAGAAAGAACTGAGGGCCGACACGGAGTAGCCTATATAGCTCTGACATTTACGACTAAAAGTGTGTCTTGTTACCGTGTGCTTGTGACTACTTCTGAACATGAGCCAGGGAACTTTCTGAGGCTGTGAGTAAGCGATGTTAGCAAGCTAGTTAACAAGTCACCAGTTTTACAAACCATTTTAAGAAAAAGTGCTTTGTCTCTCAGATCACACACACAAAAAATCCCCAAAACAACTTTTTAGCTTTTACACCGCCTGACACGACACACACAACACACTCCTATTGCTTATGGCCCCTGACAGTCATCAGAATCAAGGATCTAAAACCAAGATATAATATTACCTTTCTTTCCTCCAAATTTCAATAAAATCTGTTCATTATAATTTGAGATATCCTCCCTAAAAAAAAAAACAAAAAACACATTACCTACTTGGTGAGGTAAAAAACATGCATTTCATTTCAGCTTTTTTTTTTTTAGCTCCATTTTCTGTTCCTCTTATTATGAGGAGAAGACAGACAGATAGAAGAGCTCCGTGGACTCAGAGGGTGTAAATATTTGTTCAAAATGGTCTCATGTAGTCCTAATAGGACGGAAGGTTTGTAGCAAAAAAGAACAGCAGCATCGTGAGGTGGGTAACAAGCAGGACACACAGAATTCAACTAAGTTAATCACTTAATTTATGACATGAGGCCAGTTCTTGTTCTATAAATTCCAGCGCAGGACTTGACCCCTTTAATTGACCCCTTTAATATCTCTACAAGGAGACTCGGAGTCTAGTTACAGAACCTAATGTCACATCATTAGTAATAGCATTATGTATGTAGTATTTCCTTTAATTATAGTATGATTCTGCTCTGACTGTAGAATCGTGCTCCTTGATAGAAATCCTAACTGTTGAAATACAAAAAAAAAAAAAGAAATTTATTCATTTAGTTTATTACAAATGTCATACTTCAATCTGATTTGCTGGTCTCAATTTGAGACTATCCCTCCATCCATCCATCCATCCATTTTCTTCTGCTTATCCTGTTAAGGGTTGCCGGGGGGGGGGGGGGCTATCCCAGCGGCTTTAGGGCGAGAGACAGGGTTCACCCTGGACAGGTCACCAGTCCATCACAGGGCCAACACATAGAGACAGACAACCATTCACACTCACAGTCACACCTACAGTCAATTTAGAGTGTCAATCAGCCTCGTCCCCTCTTGATGTCTTTGGACTGTGGGAGGAAGCTGGAGTACCAGAGAGAACCCACACAGGAACAGGGAGAACATGCAGACTCACACAGAAAGATCCCGTGCTGGAGCCAGGACTGGAACCTTCTTGCTGTGAGGCGACAGTGCTGACCACTGCACCACCGTGCCTTGAGACAATATATTATTCTTAAATTCATTTGACTGCTTTCAACTATTCTATGGGGAAGAAAAAAAACCTGAGAGGGCAAAAAACATGGAGGATTGTTTAGTGCCGATTCTTGACTGAACTCAAGTGTGTGGAACAAACAGTCCTGTGGAGATGTCTTCAGTACATGCAGTTTTGCCTCTGTAAGTGCGAGTGTGTTGGAAGACAGCTGCTGGAACATCTGCTGGCATGCGTCAAGTGTTTTCTCTTCACTCTGTCCTAATGAGAGACAGGCTAAGATACTGTACAGTTTGTCAGTGCAACCAAAGAATTACCTGCAGTTTAAATAATTACAGTCGTGAGTCATCAATGACACACCTCATCATCATTATTGTTGTTGTTTGTCGGGGGGAGGGAGGGTTGTTGTGCCGTGTGACCTTTAACAATCCAGAGTCGGTTGAGCCAGACAAAACACAATCAGGCTCCCCTGAGTGGCGTCACCTGACCAACCAGTCTTTATGTATGTGTGTGTGTGTGTTTGTGTGTGTGTGTGTGCTTTGTAGGCAGAGCAGCATTTCTATGACATACTTTCTCCTCACCATCAACACAAAATCCGCCATGAATCTAATCAGTTAGTGTGGAAATTGGCTTTTCTCCATCTTATTAGAGTAAAAACAGCCAATCATAAGAACAAGAGTGATGCGGCATCACAGAGAGGGAACATTTGCATTAAACTCAGATTAGCCGACTGTAAGAAAACCTGGTTGAAGCAAGTTTGAAGGTCATAATACAGACAGATTGAGAGAGGCAGAGAGAGTGGTGGGGGGAAGGACAGAAGGAGAGCAATTGTAGCCTAAAGTGACAAAAGGAGGAGTGTTAGTTCTTGCTGCTTCATCATTTTACTCTGAATGATTTAGCATGAATTTGTGTGATGACTCACAATGCACCATGATTGATTTGCTCTGCAGCTAAATGCTTGTAATGAAGTTAATTGAGGTGAAAAACGTGTTACATGGATAACAGTGGTTGCTGCGGCTAGCCACCATGCTAGCGCATCTTCTTCAATGGAGCCAAATTAGAGACCGAGCCATGAACATTCACCTTAGCGTGGGCAAGATGCTGAACAAATTCGACAACACATTGTCCCGCAACAGGCCTCAGGACATGCTAGCGTAGCAGATTGCTTGTAAGGATTGTGCTACCATGCCAATCTAGCCTGTCAGTGGCTGATGTGACAAAGTTCCATGACCATGTGAAGAACAGGAAGGTACAGAAGAGTCCAGCTGTGTCTCAAAAACACAACTGTGTCCTTCACTTCCAGTAAAAACTACAGAATGAGCAGATATTTTATTCGACATTGGGAGGTACAATAAATTGAAACTTTTTCCTTCATGAGAAGGACACAAACCAGAGGTGCTGACTCACTTTTTGAATTAGAAGACAATTGGGCAGTTGGAGTCACCTGAGTAAAATGCTGTGATTGCAAAAGACAAATATATATTTCATTGCAAGATGTCTGACAGGAGCATTAGTGATTTGCGATAAAGCACACTTGGCGTTGTACACAGGTCAAACAAACTTTGCAGAAGGAGACTTTTGTTCTTTCAGTTCAAGAAGATGAACTGCGGGGGACTTCTTCATCAGGATGATTATATATACTGTACCTGTGGCTCATAGACAGTTATCATACAATCAATAAATAATGCAAATATTTCAAGTAATCTCTGGTAATGTCACTTGTAAAGAAATGCAGAAACTGAAAGAGTTACGATACTGCGAAGCATCCATTGATTTAAATGTGTATGAATCCCGGATGGATGATAGTATTTAAGCAGCAGAGGTTGCTGGGATCATGGAGGCGTTTTCATAAATAGTCTTGTTCTCTAACACTCTTTGACACAGTGAGCTGGCTGAGGAAGTTTGCAAGGCTGCTGAACATGGACACTTCTTAGTGAATGAAAGTTCAGAAAGTGGTGAGCTACTCATCCACTTTCCAGCCCACACATCCAGGCCTTCACGCCACTTTATGTAACCATCGACAGAAAAGATGAGAGGCAACAGGAGAGGCAGAGAAAAAGAGAGCAGTAGGAAGCAAAGAAGATGGCGTCACACAGAAAAGAGAGAAAGACATATTTGTATATAGAAGCAGAGAAAAAAGAAGTGTACTGATATTCCGTAACCTGAAATAGCAAGAAAATGACGGTTCCTTATGTTAAATACCAACATGGGGGTTGGTGATTTGATTCCGGTTTGGTTGGACATCTCTACTGACGCAATGGGCCGCAGTTCTACTCAGTATAGCAGTGAGGAGGATACAGGAGGATGTTGCGGTGGCTATGGTTGAGAACTTGTTGACATCCAAACCACAGGTACTTAAATTGTTGCCATATCTGTCAGAGGCCCCAGCTGCTTTGGCCCGTCATCCTCCTAAAGCTATGTTCCTTTCTTTCTCTTCTGGCTACAACCTGTGTCCCCTGAGAACATCAGGCTGTCTCCCCGAGGATAGCCTCCAAACTGATTTACACCCAAAACTACATCATTGCCTAGTCTGTTGCTGGTCTACATCACTGGCAGTCCAAAGCAGCAAGTCCTTGGAGTCCTGCAGCCACCACAGTCTCTTGAGTCCCCATGAGCCAGTTTTCTCACCTCAACTGGTATTTTTCTCTGTTCAGCTGCTCTGCTGTGAGTCCTTGCAGCCGCGAACCAAAACCCAAGGGACACAGTCTTCATCACCAAGATTTGGGTCACCTTCTGGGGCAGCTCTTCCTTCATTGCAGACACCTGGGGCACCCTGCATTGTGGCACCAAGTGGCTGTCCTGCCTGGGGCCCCCTGCTTCACCCCTTTCCATCCCCCAGACAATCTGTGCTCACACTGCTGGATATCCACCTGTGGCCACCCTCCCTCCTGCATGCCTCCCTGAGGTGCAGCCTGGCCTGACCCTGTCCTTCCCCTCCAGCCTGTCAGAACTTATCCTCCTTGTATTCTTTATTTGAATCCCCATTAGTCTCCACAAAGTCCCGGCTAATCTTCCCAACATTCATTGCACTTCTTTTCCTCTTCCGGCAAAATACCTGCCTGTTGTTGGATTTTTGATGAGGCGCATTTATCTCCTGGGTATGGGACACTTGCAGTTCCTTCTTCTGACTTGACTGGATTTGGACTTTCATTGTCCCGGCCCACATTTGGGTGCATTTGCCCTCACCTTGTTTAACCCTCATACTAAGTAGCACAAACTGTTAACGGCATTACAGTCTGTCAAAAATAATGAAAAGAAACACAGCCTTATGCACCGAGGGAGTGTTTTTTTGCTGTTGTTTTTGCTGTTGTACTACAGAACCGTGACATGATGTGAACTGGACCATGACATGTACCCTTACAGCCCTAATATCTGTGCTACTGCATGAGTAATTTTCTTTTCAGTTTAAATATCTACACTGTCAAAAACAATGCACATGCTATATATATTCAACATAGAGGTTTTAGGAGACACCATTTCATCTCCAGCACTTCATGAAAACACTGTACGAATGGCCTTGAAGACCAGTGTGTTAGCTGTGATAGACAAATAAAAGATCTACGACGAGATATTTTTTTTCTTGAGCTGAAATGCTTTTCCTGGAGCGGAGAACTTGCTGACTTCAAAGGAGATTTAAGGAAGAGGAGATAAAAATAAGAGTAGGGAGATTTTTTTTTTTGTCATTGTGCACTTTGAGAAAGAAGTCGAAATGTCAAGACAAAGTCGAAATGTCGAGAATAAAAGGTGAAGTGCTGATACACTCACTGAAAGTAGGAATATCACATGACTAATTCAGCACTTCTTTCTGCAACTGATACCAGTGGCTGAGGGTTAAATTGTAGTGCTTTGCTACCAGAGAGCTGGTTCACATCTCATTACACCCTTTTAGATGAATTTGATGTGCTGCTTGCTCTCTACCTATTAACTTTTAAAGGGAAACAAAAAAACAACAAATCAGTCATTTTCCCCTTTTCTCTTTTTTTTTAACTCATTTATTCCAAAGTCTTGGCATCAACTTTTCATTTGGCAGGGCGACTGGAAATGCGTGATGAAACAAAGTGTCCTGATTTTGACTTTTTTCTCATCATCTCGCCTTTTTTTCCCCGACGTGCAGAACGGACAAAAAAAAAACAAAAAAACACGGCACGGCTTTTTTTTTTTTTCTCATCCCTGGCCCCAATATGGGGTCATCAGTTTAAATAATTGTTTTCAAGGCATCAGGACAAACACACAAATGCACCATAGGATAATGAAAAAAAATTGTAACTTAATGCAAAGTACTAAACTGTAAGAAGTAACATTTGCGATGTCTTAATTAATCTTTGATTGGTGAAAACAAGCTCTATGAGTGGATGTACTTTGATGGGATAAATGTTCCATGAGGTCAGCGAGCAGCTGTTTTGTAGTTTTACCTCTCGCTGTGGAACTGATCGTTTCTCTCCCGTGTCACCATTTCAACCCCAAGAAAAGAGTGTAACCAGAATTACTCTTTAATATCAACGCCGCTATCTACATGTGTGTGGTGATGTGTCATGTGTGACTTCTAATGTACCGTGAGTTTGTAAGTGGTTATGAAGAGCAGGAGTCGTGGTTTCCACTGTGCATGAAAAAGAAACGTCGTCTCCGCGGAGCCCCAAAAATAGGTCATGCTCTGCTCTCTGAACCGCTGCACACCGTTACATAAAATACACTTCACTCGTCTTTGTACCAAATCCTCTTTTTCTCTCTCTCTCTCAGACATAAACAGAATCTGCACACAACAATTACGACACACGTGCTGTCATAGAGACGTGAGGACAGCAAAAAAAAAAAAGCCAGTATGATGCTTTGAAGATTAGCAGTCGTAAGACGAGTGTCATTATTCAGACTTTAAATAGGATAGTTGTGTTAAATCCGAGGTTATTAAAGCAAGACTTCTCTGTATGTGCAAGGTGATGCAGTTCCTTTTCTCAGCTGAGGTGATTGGATTATACTTGACTAAGACATGACGATGATTTATGCTGATCTCTGCCATGTTTATGATGCAGTTTTATGGATTTTTTTTGAGGACTGTAACTTACTTCTCTTTTCTCACGTTCTTCCACTTCGACGCCTTTTCACTTGACTCAGACCCGGATTACACCCTAATCACGACCACGATCGCTAATAATCCCATTGTTTTCAGATTTCTCCTTTTTTTTCCTGAGCTACAGCTGACTTGAACTTTAATCCTGTTTCTTTATACTCAAATAAGGTTTCCACGCTAATCACAGGCGTAATTGGTGATAATGCCATTGTTTGTTTTCAGATGAAAGCGACAGAGATGAGAAGCCAGCTTTAATGCCACTGTGAAAAGATCATCTGAACCCTCCAACCTTTGCTATTGATTCCCAAACAACATGACGCCATTGACTACCAACATGCCGATAAACAGACACAGTTTGACACCCTGGAACTTAAACACAAATTCATTTTATTCCATCATGTTTCCATTTAAATAACTGCTTAGTGTGTATTTAACAGCTCGGAAATAGTTATTCTTGCAACTACTGAGCTATTCAGCCGTCATCCTTCCACCACATCCTTTATTGGAAGATGACTTTAGTCATTTTCCAAACAACTGTAGGAGCTGCTCTCTGTCCCCACTAGTCCACGCAATCCAGAAGTACACAAAACTGTTTTCTGATTCGACGCCCCTTTTACTGGGAATGCATCACATGTCTTTGTCTTCCAAAACTGTTACAAAACCCTCTAAAGATTCAGCTGGTGGTTTAGTTCTCCTCTCAAATCTCAATATATTTGGCCCTAAAGTTTTTGAATGAGATTTAAAACATGGAAATAATTTTTTGCATATTTCTGCATTCTTTTAACATCCGCTTTCCTGTCTAAATTGTTTTTGGTAAAATATTTCAAAATAAGGTCAATGGTTCACACTTGCTTAAAGGTGCCATGGAGAGGTTGAACGGGGTGTTAATTCTTGTTCTGTGGTGTGATATGTAACCCCACAAAAAATGGTTGGGTCTGTAATGGCTCAGAACCTTCCTAACAGGCTCTCTGACACCGCTATGTTACCATGTTGGCTTTAGAATGGATCGTTTGTCCCTATTGGGGTCGTTTCTGACCTTATCTGGCAACCTCATTATTTATGCAAGTGCATGAGTTGATTGGTTGCCGTTGTTTGTCTGGCAACCTCATTTAACTACTACTCGGTGATTGGCTGCCCTCACTGTCACTAAAAAGAAAGTACTCCCACTTTCTCGGCGAACTGTCGCCGGTGCTAAGTGTGACTGCTACTGTCAACTGACAACATTCCATATCATACAACAACATTCGTAAGATAAGATACCAAGTAGCCACGGCCCATTCGCGGCTCCAGCCGTATATGCAATGGCGGGGTGGCCGACGGGACAACCGGGAGTTTTCCCAGTGGCCTGGCCCCTTGGTAGCCTGCCTGGCTGGCGAGATTCCTTCCCCCTCAAGCCAAGCCAGGCCAGCTAGCGACAGACAGCGCAGATAAAACAAAGGTCTCAATTCTATCGAGGCCATTCATTCAATCAACCTGCTCAGTCAGTCAGTCAGTCAGTCAGTCAGTGCTGCTGCAGTTGCAGTCTCCAGTTTGTGTCGCGCGAGTGAGCAACACGAGAGAGCTGCACTCACTCGGCTCGCTCGCATAATCGCCCCCTCCCGAAATATGTCAAAGGGGCGTGTGTGAAAGGGGTGGGTTCAATGTGTGTGAGTGGGGGGGGGGGGCACTGACTAAAGTGACGTAACACTTCAGCCAAAAGCGCATTTGTCCATTTTCCCGCGGCGATTCAAAAAAGGAGAGATACTTCAAACAGAGGTTATGACACTGCCTCACACTTCGTGTGTATTCCCCACAACTGGGGGATGTTGAATAAACACCAAAAACATGAGAACTTTGATTTTCATTCTAGGGGACCTTTAAAATATTTTCATGTTTTATTTCACGGCCTAAAATACATCGATGAATACATGAATACCACAAATCTTGAACTTTAACGTTGTTAACAAGTGGCTAAAGAGAGAGGTCATCCATCCATGCCAAACCGCTTATCCAGTTTGAAGCATGGGGGGGGGGGGGGGGGGGGGGGGGCTGGAGAGCAGTCATTGGGCGAGAAGCGGTGTACTTCCTGAACAAGTTGCCGGTGACGGAGGCTGTCATGGACATGAAATGTCCTTCTCAAAGCAGCATGAAGCTGGTTGTGGTGATATTGAAGTCAGGAGTCATTGGAGCAGTTTGTTCCTAGCAAAACTTTGTGCTTCTAATGATTCAATTTACGCTTCAAAACTCACAGATGAGGTTTCATCAGAGTTCTCTTGCAAAAAAAAACCACGCAAGTCATAAAAACTATTGTTGGCTCCTGAGCTTATTTCAGCAATACTTTATAATCCAATGCAAAAAAACAAAACTGTTGATCGAGGGAACACATGGTGACGGTTGCTTCCAGGTCTTCAAAACATAGACACGCACATGGTGCACATATTACACTGTATATTAAAGCTACATTCAAATACGCTCAGGGAATTCATCGTGAATTATAAAAAAGCTGAGACAAAGATTTTCAAAAGCCGGTGATGCAAAAGTTTCAAATCTGAAATTGTCTGTCTATTTTTGGCATGTTTGAGTGAGGCCATGCCCGGCTACCCTCCATGCCCAGGCTAACGCTCCCTCACATCTCACCATAAGTTCAATTAGCTGCTTACTCTTTGTTCTGACCCCCCAGAGCTTGTTCTCTTGAAGGGTACCTGCATGTGTGTGTGAGCGCGTCTGAATGTGTGTGAAAAGAATGATCCAGCGTGGTGCCAGTAGTCTTTGAAGAGGAAGAAGAAGGGGAGTTGGGGGTTGGGCTGAAAAACAGATAAACAGAAGAATACTGGACCACATAAATATCTGCTGTTGATCTCATTTTTACTAAAGAATATGAACATCATACACAAAAATGTTGTAAAGATCAATAAATATGATTATTTGGAAGCGCATGCATGGCAGCTACCCAACCTGTAAGTCACGTGGCATCTTTCTTGTATGTAAAAACAATCAAATGTGCTTTTATAGTGCTGTTCTCAAGCTCCAATGAATCAGGACTGAATGTTCAAAGGGAAATGGCTGCCATATAATCACACATCTATTACCACTGCAGCTGATGTAATAACTTGTAAGAGTCAGTGTTGTTGTCTGATAACATAATTCACACAGTATCTGCATGAGCTTTTTCACTGGAAGGCTGCAGTCTGTGGTGAACCTACAATCAGCGCTGAGATGCCTGCAACACGTGAAGTAATGGAGGCATGTGTGCCGAAATGTGAAAATCATTTCTGTGAGCGTGTATGCATGTTTGAGTGAGTGTGTTTGACACAGCAATCAACCACTGGAGTGAATCAGGCTACTTTTTATGCAGGGGCCTGAAATGACATCGCTTGTTCCTGTCTGGAGTCATGAAAGACCTCTGATTACAGCAGGGAAAAACACCAAAATTGACCAACTTAGTAAATGCAGAGATGTCAGATCCATCCATCCATCTTCAACCACTCATCTGAGTTTCCTGTTTCCTCAGCTCTAACTCTCAAGGGTCCTGATCTATCTTGTGGCCTCCTCCCAGTTGGAGGTGTGTGGAACACCTCCCTAGGAAGATGCCCAGGTGTTCCACATCTAGCGTGCCACTGCCACCCTTCCATCAATGCACCTGACCCGAGTGCTTCTCTTTGGGTGGGGGTAGTATCCATGTTGTTTCTTTGGACTGGGCCTGATAATGGTCTGTGGCAAAGCCAGCCACCTTGTAGGCCCTCCTTCTGGGCCTGGCTCCAGAAGGGGGGGCCCAGGCTTACTCTGGGAAGGGTCCCCTTGCTTTTGTTTCAATCTCTCATAGGATCCTATTCAAACCATCCTTAGTTTGGCCCCTCGCCTGAGACCAGTTTGCCCAAGGAGACTCAACCAGGAGTACAAAGCTCCAAACACCCCAGATCCCGAGTTCATAGAGGGACACAAAGCTCTCCACCACAGTAACGTGATGACTTCCAGAGAGGAAGGGAGTGTTGCTATTCAAGTACATCAGAATTACATGATCAAGTCCCTCGATCCTTCAAGTGAGCTACAACTGTGATTTATCTAGCTTCCAACAAAACAATACAAAGGAATCTTTGCTGTTCAGTCAAAATATACACTGCATACATTCATCTCTTTATAAGCTGCTTTATGTAATTTTCTTTTTCTTTTGGTCCATTTGAATATCAATAAGCGCAGATCATGAACTTGTGGTATATGTTAAATCTCGTATTTATCTATTGAAGCGCTTCATTAATCCATGTTTTTACTGTCACGTTCATACAAATAAATACATTACATCAATTAATTATTCAGGACCCACAACCACCCAGGCCCCTGAAGTCATCCAAACTAACTCTTCAATAAATACATAAAAAAAAGATATTTATTCTTTCTTTCATTTCATTTTCTGCGCTATTGTGAAGAGACAGAGCTGGAAGAAATACGATATGAGATGTGTTGATGTTGTAGAGGCTGAGTGCATTTGAATTAAACTGATTTAAATAAATAATAGTAGCATGAAAATATAAAGTCTGATGTAACAGCTTGTTTTATAGGAAGCAGATGTGCTTCGGTGACAATGAAACGTATGGTGCATGAAACACGCACATATTCTGAATTACTCAAATTAGTATAATTAGTCTTAGTTAAAACAAGTATTAGTTTTAGTCATATTTAGACACTTTTTTATCATTCCTAGTTTTGATCTAGTTTTAGTCGAATAAAATGCAAATAGTTTTGGTGAGTGAAAGGCTATTAGGCTACATTTTAGTCAGCTTTTAGTCACGCTTGATAGAAACCAAGCCTTTAAACATCTAATATGGTTATAAAGTCAAATTCCGGTTTCGAACTTTTTTCTAATCATGTCGTTCAGCTTGTGGTCCCCTTTACTATCCTGCGTGAGCAGTACGATGGTGAGAATAATGTGCTGTGTTGTTTTTATCTCGGTTGCTTCAATAGGACCAGCAATTTTCAAAAGAAAAGTGAAATATTGCTTTCATTGTGAATGCATTATGTTTTAAGTTGAAAATCACACTCCCCCTCTGTGGGATAGATCCATGAATTTTAGTTTTGTATCCACAGACACATACCATGCTCACCAGTGTGGAAACTAGACAGCACCACCTCGGCCAGGGTAAACTTCCAACCCCTACGAGCAGCCATGAGCTTGTCTACCCTCTTCCTGGGCCCGTTCTACCTTTAGGTTAGTGAACATTACACCCAAGAAACATCTGGTGTAGGTCATTAAGATCAAATTTTAAGACTCAGCATTGCAAATCAAATACTGAAACCAGACCCAGAACAATGGGAGTCCCTGGTAAGTCTGTATGTCACTGCTGTCCACTTCAACTACTCCTACTCTGTCCTCGACCTCGGGTGGCTTCCTCTCTCTCTGTCACACATTTATCCTCTTGTCCCTCCCGCTCTCCCTCATGGCCATGGCCGCCCACGTCTTGAACTGGTGGTGCCGCTGCTGCCAAAGGTGCTGCTGCAGCGGCTGTCCCTGCATATAAATCTGTAAGCTAGACACATTAGGTGGCCGCCGCCTCAAGAGTTCTGAACTTTGGGTTGGTAACTTTTCTGCACCACCTGGGGCTCTTTTCAAGTTTCTGCTTCTCCATCTTTTTCACCTTCTTCAATCTCCTCTCACTCTGACATTTTGGACCAACAAAACCAACAAAATTGCCCTTACATGCTTTTATAGCTCTCATTTAGTCTTACAGATCATTTCATGAAGAAGCCCAATGAAGATCTTATAATTTTTCTCCCCAGCTAAATCAAAGTAATGGGACAATTGCAAGCCGCTGAATGTTTCTATTCTCTCTAAAACTTGATTTTGTACTTGTGAGCCAAATCGACATCATAGCCTGTTGTGCACCTTCCTGAAAATGTACCAACATGTTGTACAGACACAGACTGCAACAGCTGCTGGTCCAATTTTGATTATAACAGTATATTAGCTGTGGTTCAACTGCTATTTGCTCAAATTTCTGTTTCCAACACCCATCCATCCATTTTCTTCCGCTTATTCCTACATTAAGGTTCGCGGCTGAAGCCTATCCCAGCGTCAACGGGCGAGAGGCGGGGTTCACCCTGGACAGGTCACCAGTCCATCGCAGGGCCAACACATAGAGACAGACAACCATTCACACTCACAGTCAATTTAGAGTATCAATCAGCCTCGTCTCTACAGTCTTTGGACTGTGGGAGGAAGCTGGAGTACCAGAGAGAACCCACACAGGAACAGGGAGAACATGCAGACTCACACAGAAAGATCCCGTGCCCGAGCCGGGACTCGAACCCAGAACCTTCTTGCTGTGAGGCGACAGTGCTGACCATTCCACCGCCTGTTTCCAACACCATTGTTGAAAATATACAGAGAGATTCAGCACACCAGATTAAAAACCTCACCACCAACTAGTGTTTCAGAAGTGTAATTGCAGCTTCAGAACCCAACCTTTTTTCTTGACCTCTGATTCCGGGCTCGATCAAAAATTGATTTGTCTTTAGCCATGGACTGTCTACTGATGAATATTGAGCTTTTACTTCTGCCTTGCACCAAATCTGAAAGAGGCAAAGAAAAAAAAATCAACAGTATTGACAAATAAATGGTACAAATATAGTGTTAAATATGGGCCATGTACAGAAATTTAAAGAATTAGCCACTACCCAACTCTATGCAGAGGAATTACAAGTAATGAGCTGATATGTTTAGGTTTGTGTTTATTTCATGGGTTTTGTTCATTTGATTAGTTCCGATTCATGGCTCTTCCCGCATCCTGCCATAAGAAGAGAAGAGAGCCCTTCTCTGCTCACCTTTGACTGGAGGATAATGAGGAACCAGTAATGGGAACATGCTTTGAGGCAAGTAAACACAAACACACTGGAGGGATTTCATCTCTTTTTCATTTTCCATCACAATGTTGTGTCTCCTGAGTGATTACCAAGGATACTTGATTAATAATCTGTCTTCATGGTAACCTCCATATGCAAGTAAGTATTGCCTGTATTGGTACAAATGGCTGCCAGTGAATCTCAGAACAGATCTCATTCACAACCCTGTCAACGCACAGACACGCATTATAACACACAGAAATGCAAGAACACACAAATGCACAATGTTTGTCTTAGACCACAACAATGACCCGAAAGGGAGAGCAGTTATACTAATATGTTAGCATCCAAACTCACTCCAGGTATTAGGTACACATCGTACATTATAGTTATGACATTTATGGATGGGATTGTTTTAAGTCTCCAAATACATGATTCAGTCTCGCTTTTGATTTTTTGATGGAAAGATGTTTGCCATAGCAAAGGAAAGTATGATTGGTTTTGTGCTCTGGTGACAACATTTTGAATTTTGATCTTCTACATGGTATTAAGGATTGTTTTAATTGTGTTATCTAACTGATTCAAGTGCCCGACTTTAATTTCAGCTCAGTGCTTTAGAGCCAAGAGCATTTTCTCTCCTCTTTACTGCTTTCTTTTATCATTGCGTGTGTGTGTGTGTGTGTGTGTGTGTGTGTGTGTGTGTGTGTGTGTGTGTGTGTGTGTGTAAGAGAGACAGCAATAATGTTGCTTTAGGTGCATCAATATCTCTTTCCAACAAGTCTTATACCATTATATTACTTCACTGAGCAGTAGTGGCCTCTGCTGGTCAAAGTAATAAAATACTGGACAGCGGTGCATTCATCCGTGGGAGTATCACACGATTCTAACATGATTTTGGCGTGGAAAAACTAATTCTGACAGCAAGACTGTGACAGGGAGGAATGGATACATATTTTAGCATGAGGTGAAAAAGACTTTTTGGTGCTACTGAGACATCTCTTATGTTTGTGGTTTAGTTAATCACCATGATATCGATCAGGGTGTGATAAATGGTGAATACTAATACTCTACCTTCCCTTAGCTTCCTCCATAACCACCTGGAATGTTTTGTTGTGTTAATTCTGAGCTAGCTTTGAGAGCTACAAGCTAGCTTGCTAACAGGCCGTTCTCATGAGTCAGTGGACTATATCATGTTGAATCTATAAGTTTGGGGCTAAAATACTGCGCATTCTTTCTACGATTCAGCTAAAAACAAAAATGGGCCTGATACGGTTCCTTTACCTCGATCAAGTAGGTATTTTAACTCTGGTGGACAGTAAAGTGTTACGGTTTAGGTACGTATGGACAAATAATGAATGGATAATCAATACAAGTTTGTCCTGGAGTTTTTGACCAATAAAATATTTAAAAAATTTGTGAGGCTTTTGCAAAAGACACAATGTTGTTTTCAAAATAAATAGCGCTGCCTGAGGTTTTTCCACAATAATTCCTGTCAGTATAACAATGCTGAATGCATACAGTGTAAAAAAAAAAAAAAATTACAGTGTGCAATAAGGTCTGAACTTTACAGTGTTAAAATTGTTCCAAAATTAATCTTGTACCGCCAGTAATCCTCATCATAATCAGACTTTGAGCAGACCATTTCCAACGAGCCGGATCAGTTTAGAAAAGCACCATTCCGGTAACGTGATGGAGCTCGTTCAGTCACCTCTAAAGCAGATGGATCCACAGCACGCTATCTGTGTATCCTCCTCTGTTTATATAACTTAAATTCACAGCCTACATTTGGATCGGCTGATTCATTCAACTCATTTACATTTTCCTGATGACCTTCCCTGCTCTCTGCAAACCCACGCGTTCCTAAATACAGACTGCTGTGTCCACACGTACGTAGGACAATAGCAGAGGAGCGAGGGGGCGGCGCTGAAGGCAAACGCACGCACGCACGCATGGATTCAGACATAGACAGATGTGTGCAGGAAAACATGATTGTGCAGGCTGATGCTTTCCATCAAGACAGATGTTTTCTGCACATTTGTCAACAGCAGGGCTGATCACTTTCCTGCGGCTTGCAATGCACCACCATATGGGTTTTATGTTTAACATGTATGTTATCGCTGTGGGGCCGTCTGGCAGAGCCATGTCAGATAGAGGGAGCAATCCTCGATGGCATAGGTGCAAATAAGTTCAGAAAAGTGACCCCCCCCCCCCCCCCCATCAGACCTATAGCTTTACCTTCTTCTTACCTTCTCATGCCCATGTGCCCTTGTAACATTTCTATATACCTCACTTTGTGTCCTCTGGAAATACAACCTTTCCTATGTGCTCTCGCTCTCTGTCTCTCTCTCACTTCACACACCACTTTTCTTTTTTCCCCCTGTAGCTACTCAACTGAATCCTTTCTATTAGAGACTGTGAGAGGGAGATTAGTGTCGTATCAGTGTGTGTGTGCGTGTGTGTGTGTCTTTAGGGGTGTAGGGCCGGGACAGAGGATTTCCGAGGCTTTCTCAGTAACAGTAAGATGACAACCAGGAATACCATCATTGTCTACAGGGGTTTGAGGGGGAGGTTCGAAGCTGGAGATGCTCTATTTGTATCTATCTTTGTGTGGCTGCACTCATTTATCATCATCTCCACAATACTGCCTCTCATTTATGATCGTGTGGACACCACCCTTGATTCCTCTGCTCCTAAACAATGTACTGAAGTGTGCAAGTAGACACAACTGCACACAAGTCAAATGAATGGAAATTCATTGGAAATGAAGCCTTTTTTGCAAACTCCCTCTCTCTCTCACACCCACACACACACACACTCGCACACACATGCTTCTGAATCCGCAGGGGCCATCAGCCAAGAGACAAGCGTGTTGCTTAGAGACCAAGAGGTCACCCCAACAACAGATCACACAAACCAGGTGTGACATCTGTTCCAGTGTGGCGGCCACAGCCAACACTGGAGGCCTGCCTGCCTGCCTGCCTGCCTGGAGCATGCAAATGTAGAACGCCCCATGGCTGCTCAGAAAAAGACACCTGACAGCGAATATATTTGGAGACACTCTACACAGCCTCTCTTTTCATGCCTTACCGCCTCTGTTGGCAAATCACAGGGTAAGATGTAACTCTCTGTTTATGTAAGAAATGTAATGCGATGTAATTTGAATATTACTCAGAATAATATCAGCTAGGAGCGAGAGGTGCGAGACTTTTGCCGCCGCGTCTGACGAGAACATCAGGTATTTTTAATGAGACATTTTCAACCGTTATCACTGATGTCTTCGGAACCTTAACCAAGTGTTGAGTGTGTCCAAACCAACCAGACTTGGTAGCTACAGCTTTGTCAAAAATATTATAAAATATTGCATTTTTTTCTATTGAGAAGAAAAGGAGAGACCAGCATTCACCTGTCTGCAAGTGTAAAAGACCTGAGCTGGATATTCGTGCATGGATAATTGTGCACAACTTCTCAAAAGACACAGTATCATATGAATGTTCCATGAGAGCCCGTTGCAAACTCTGCCTGTGAATGCTTAGTGTGTTTGGTCACGTTTTCAGATGAAGATTAAAATCTCTTAAGACAACTAAGACTGAGGAAAACACATTATTCTGAGGATTACTGTAAAAAAAGAAAAAAAAGAAAAAGCAACTTTTGTGCATTTAAATCATCAAAGATGTTTGCCAACACTTCACCGGTGCTCCCCACCTTCCTTCTATTTCCTATGAATTTGGATCAATACAGATTCTCTCCTAGCTAAAACCCTAGTGGCCAGCATGTTTTTTTAAACTGTGATTACTATCACACAGACTCCTCCCATGTACAGTATATTTGTTTATGCGCTGATTGCAAGACACAAAATTGGGGATAAAAGACAATATCACAAGGAAGCACAATCAAAATGGCTACGTTAGTTGCCAAAGAAATGTTGAACAAACTCTAAAAAAAAAAAAAGGTGATACGCAGCAATGCATATGATCAACAGAATGTGGCGATACAGGCCACGTCACATGGACTCAATTTTATATAGCGCTTTTCTACCTTAGCGGCACTCAAAGCGCTGTACAGTGTCATCTCATTCACACACACACTCACACATTGATGGTGGAGGCTGCCATGCAAGGCGCCAACCAACTCATCAGGAGCAATTATGGGTTCAGTATCTTGCTCAAGGACACTTCGACATGGTCACCGGGGTCGAGGATCGAACCAGCGACCCTTGGGTTGCAAGACGGCCACTCTACCCCTGAGCCATGCCGCCCACACGCAATAGTCGTTCTCATGAGACTAAAATTTACTCTGTCAAACCTGTTTCCATCTCCCATTTTGCACCTACGCTCGAGCAAACAAAAACCTCCTGCAAAGTTGCATGCCTTCATTTTACATTTCTGCAGTTTACTAGTGTGATATTTCTAGATATGCATTAAATTCTACTGATGGAAACCACGGTTACAGATATTAACCAGGATGAACCACTACATATAGCTAGGAATAACAGTATTACAATCACAGTATTATAATAACAGTATAACAATGAATAATATTACATCCGAATTGACTATCTTGCCTGTTTTTAAAACTTCTGCTGCTAAAAGAGAAGTCTGTACGTGAGTGTTCACGGTTGTGAGAAGTGGTTCGTCATTCACCAAAGTTTGTATCAGCATTCAGCATCTGTGTGAGCTGGTGAAGTGATGTGACCACTGGAGCATCTGAGAGATGCAGTGGAACATGAATGCAGTGACAAACTCGCCGTCGTCCATTTGCTATCAAACAGAAAGATTTTTGTACTTTTTTTGGCATCTGCTGTAAAATTGCTTCACAATGTCAACTGGCCTGAGACGTGGAACGTGATTTAGGCTCAACGTCAGAGTGCATAATTGCTGCTCTTGTATTCATTCCCAACAAACTCGTCTTTCTCTCTGCTCGACATAAAACGTGCTTTGAAAAAGTTAAGACCTCTTTCTGTAACCCAGCATAGCCGGATGGGTGTTTTGACCTCCCGCTCCCCCTTTCTCTTTCACAGTCTTCTTTCTCTCTCTCTCTCTCTCTCTCTCTCTCTCTCTCATATGTTTCTGTCTGGCTCTCGCTGTGACATCAGGCCAGGGCCACCAGGTGACCCCACAGATGGCACTTTGACACTCAGATGTGAAATCAGGTGTTGTACTGTACAGATCTGCATATTTAGTGTCACATTATACGCTATATTAACACCCAGTGTTTGCAATTCAAGGTAATGTCTAAGTCAACAAAGGCAGGTGGAAAGAAGAAGAGAAAACAAAAGAATAACTTTATGAATACATTCTCAAGGGTAAGGACGGCGTTGGCGTTTAGAGGAAGGTGCGCCGCTGCTAACTCAAGCCGGATAAGTTGAAGCAGTCTTGGTTCACAGTCCAATTCTCTCTGGTGTAGTTGGGTTTTTATCGCAATATTTCCCTGATCAAATTCAATAGAGGCGGCCCGGTGGTGCAGTGGTCAGCACTGTCGCCTCACAGCAAGAAGGTTCCAGGTTCAAGTTCTGGCTCCAGCACAGGATTTTCCTGTGTGAGTCTCCATGTTCTCCCTGTTCCTGTGTGGGTTCTCTCTGGTACTCCAGCTTCCTCCCACAGTCCAAAGACATCAAGAGAGGACGAGGCTGATTGATTCTCTAAATTGACCGTAGGTGTGACTGTGAGTGTGAATGGTTGTCTGTCTCTATGTGTTGGCCCTGTGATGGACTGGTGACCTGTCCAGGGTGAACCCTGCCTCTCACCCAAAGGCTGCTGGGATAGGCTCCAGCCCCCTGTGACCCTTAACAGGATAAGAGGTATGCTTATGGATGAATGGATGGAAATTCAATAGAACTGTCAAAGAAAGAATGATGGATTTATTAACAAAGACCTATCATCTTTTTGTACCATTAAACTTAAAATGATGACAGCTTGAACCACGGAGGATTTATTTAGAAGCAAGAGCAAATGAAACAGTAAAGAGATGAAAGTGAATTGCTCTGTATAATTGCATTCACATCACGACACTCAAACACAGACACATTACTTAAAAGAGCTAAAATACCCATATGATATTTTGTAGGAAAATTGAATAGGTTTTCTATTTTTATTTACAATTTACATCCACTGCTGTTTTCCTGGAACAGAAGTTGTTGGAACTGTGGGCGAACACGTGTGACACCTTCACTGCTCACGTAGCCTCGACTGGAATACCACAAGTGAGAAATGCATAATGTTACTGCATATGAGACAGATTCCATTTGTTAAATCAGTTCCACCTAAACAGCGTACAATGTGTAATTTCAAATGTCTATTAAAAAAACGTGAATGTAGAATGAACAACTAAAGAGCCCTCATGATATTAGAGGTCCCTGGCGTTAACGTCACTGATCAAAGATCATTTTTATTGGCATTTATTAGGGTTATTAGTCCAGCTTCAGCAAATGTGGTGCAGCCCGACCTCTTCTCCGACGGATGTCTCAAATTTCACAGACGTAACCAGATATAAACATTCAACGTTTTGCTCTTGATTCTGTTAAAGGGTTCGTTTTATGAAAAAAAAAAAAAAGAAGTTTTTTTTTAAGGGTTTGTCTGAAAATGAAAGTTTTGTGGACTTAAAATTTCACAATCCGTGAAAAAGGATGACCATGTGTACAGTTGGTTTAATAAAGCTAATTAAAAGAATTCAGATTTTTACCATTCTGCAAACACCCACACACACACACACACACACACACACACACACAGGTTTAATGAAACTGGGGTTTATTCTCTCTCTGGGAGAGAGTGCGTCTTTGGAGCAACAAGCCCTCGGAAGTGCAGCATTTGAACTCTTCCCCATCTGATGTGTCTATTTTCTAGTCTAGAAATTATAATAGTAAATCACTGCACTTTGTAATTTTTGTGCAGGTCCTCATGTACTCCTTCATCTCTGAGTTGTTTATCCAAATACAAACATGTTGAACATCAATATTGTTTGTGTGTCTTTAGAAATGAATGCATGTCTAAGATAAAGAGCGACGCTAAGTAAGCGTCGATAGCCGCGCGTTTGTAGCTTCTAATGCTTCGATGTAATTAGGAAATACGGACGGTCTAATTAGCATATTTTGCATCCGCATACAGCATTGTATTTGATTTGTCATTAGATTACGATTGTCAGGTTGTTTGTGTTGATTTGGTGAACAAATAAGGTTTATTTTACCTTGGATTAACTGTCAAATACATGTTTAATTTTTAAAATTAATGCAAATCTGAAAAGATCACATTTCAAATTGTTTATTTTAAAAAGAAAAAGAAAAACGACTGCAGGAAGTGCAGCACATTCGCAAAACCAGTCCCACTATCGAGTGAGTCTCATGAGAAAGGGAGAGTGTTGCAGCTCCTCATTTATTCCTTCAACTACCATCTTCCTCTCTCACACTCCCATATTGGGAAATTGCTGGTGCAGCATGCTTATGATGAACTGCATCAGATTTCAGGGAATAGCTGCCACATTCCCCTCAATCTATTTCCGGTTGTGACACTCCGAGCGTGGTATTTCTCCCTCGGTGGGATGAGGGCAGTGGATTAGATCTATTTAGCCTGATGGCCGAAGGATAAAAGCTGTCCATCAGACTAGATGTCCTGTATTTCACACTTCTGTAGCTCCTGCCAGAGGACATACAGTAAGTGTGAAAACCCACTCTTCTGTATGCTTTTTTGTCACCACCCTCCCTTTCCTCCTGTTCTGTCTTTAAATGTTGGGCAGCCTTCACTTGAAGCTGCTAACTTTGTCCGCTGTTTGGTTTTTGGCAGGTGAGACATAATGTGGCATTATAAGAGGTTTTTTTTATAACCACCGATGAAGTTGTGAGACTAGAACATATTATATAAGAAAAAAAATGAGTATAAAACTTGTGATTTTATCAGAAAGCACCCAGAAAGCTCATACATCTACCAAGCATTAACTTGAAGCTGCACCAGTGTCTACTTCCATAAGGAGGCACGAAGGAACATCCATCTGTTTTCTTCTGCTTATCCCATTAAGGGTTGCGGGGGGGCTGCAGCCTATCCAAGCAGCCTTTGGGCGAGAGGTGGGGTTCACCCTGGACAGGTCACCAGTCCATCACAGGACCAACACATAGAGACAGACAACCATTCACACTCACAGTCACACCTACGGTCAATTTAGAGTATCAATCAGCCTCGTCCCCTCTTGATGTCTTTGGACTGTGGGAGGAAGCTGGAGTACCAGAGAGAACCCACACAGGAACAGGGAGAACATGGAGACTCACACAGAGAGATCCTGTGCTGGAGCCGGGACTCAAACCCAGAACCTTCTTGCTGTGAGGCGACAGTGCTGACCACTGCACCACCGTGCCACTGCTAGGGAAGGCTGACTTATGTTATGTTGCTGTACTACACATGAAAGCGAAACAGTGTAATTTTAATGTAAATCAAGTATCAGATATCAATATTGTCTCCATGGTAACAGCATTTAATGAACACTCCAAGTGTAAAAAAAAAAATCATGTCGTGTTTCATGTTTCTACCAGGTGACGCTTCGACTGATCCGCCCCATAACGTTATTGGATCTTCCAGGGTTCATTGTGTACCGCTTCACCAAATTTGGTGAAAACTGGCTTCAGTTATTTGCGTAAACCTGACAGAAAACCAGTCAGAGGTAATGACGATACCAAAAGACTGATAATTATATCACATGTAGGTTTAAATCTTACATAATCTTGTTTAATCCAGAACGTCTGCACATAAACCTCCAGAAAACAGTTTTTTTTTTATCTCAAATGTAACAAATGAAGCCAGCTAACTTCTTGATTGAAAGACAAAAAAAAGACAAAAAGAATATGTTTCTGTTTCAGTAAGAGCAAAAGCACAAAGTGAGCCAAAGATTGATGAGATGATACTCTCTCTGGCCATTCTCTATTGTCTTCCTCTGGCAGGCTGTATATTCCTGTTTCCCTGTGGGCTTGTAGGAGGTTTCAGAAGATTTAGATGAGAAAGCAGGCTGTTGGAAACACCTCACAATCGCACTCCCACTGGGCGCTCCATCAACAGCAACATTAATCTATGTGCACTAGATCATCAAACTACCTTAGGTGGTTCTTTCAATTGATGTGCTAAGAAATGGGAATGAAACTTATTTGATATTGGATGCAGAATTGAAAACTCTTTCTTTTCATTGCATGGACAACAGTTATAGATTCATATTGTATGTGTCTCCAGCTCTGCAGCCTCACACTCATAAGGTTTCATTTAGAACCAGTTAGTTTTAAACTCTATCGCCTGGAAATAAATATGTCATGGCCGTTGGTGTGTTTGGCGCGTGCCGGTGTAAACAGGGAATATTGAGTCTAGTCTTTTGTCAGGTGCGGGAAATACTCAAGAGGAAATGAAAGAGCGGGGAATTCTTCACTGGGACTGATGAAGAGATAGAACTGCTTGTAGTAGCACAAGTGCATGGTGGACAAGGTGGCGGACACAGACTGGTAGTACACAAATATATCAAGAGCTCTATGGGAGCATCATCCATTGCTGGAAGAAGACATGGTGATGAGAAAACACACAAAAGGCATCACTGCATGTCCTTCTTTGGTTTCTGTCAGTAACCTGCACGGAGATGGTGACTGGAACAGTTTATCAAAATAATCCTCAAACAGAGGGTTTTTATGGAGTTGGTCATTAATCCATGGTCAAAGTGTTTTGTTTGGGATATTCAAACATTTTCTCACCATTCTACTTGAACCCGGTACAGGGAGTAACACAATGGGTACGCACCATTACGTCAGAGCAAGCCAAAAAAAAAAAAATCTGTAGCATCTGTGGACAAATACCCTGCATCGTCACTCCTCAACATCCGTCCGAGACAGTTATTAACCATCTATAAAGGTCATAGGTCATACTTGAACTGCTTATTCTCGGGTTATGTTGGGGTTATAAACATTTAAGTTATTTATTGGGGTTGAGGAGGTACAGAGGCAGAGTAGCTCGGGGGCCCGGTCTTCTGAGCACACACTTCAATCTCCTCCTGGGTTGGAAGAAATAAATAAAACTAAATAAATAAACTGTTGCAACAATCTTGCCGCACACCAATGAGATGCTGTCCAACAACAAAATAAATTAGCTGAGTTTGTCTGGGGCTTCCAGTGCCATGCTTTACCGAGCTAACGTTAACATTAGCACTGCTAGCCTAGCCACTGGTGGGGCTAGCGCTCTCTGTGGACTTTTAGCTTTTGGGGACATCCTCTTGAGAACAACCCCGATTAAACTGCAGTTAGCAAAGGTAACAAGGTCTGCAACGCCTGTGATATACTGGCCGTGCTAAATTAACTGCTAATAGTCACGCTCAAGTTGATTTTTCTTTTATCTGAGAGTTATAAGTTCAGAAGTGTTCTACTTCATTCCTTCAGAGTCGACACACAACACAGCAACCCTGAATAATGCATAAATGAAGTTCAGTGCGGTGAAACGAAAACTTATTCGTGTGAATGAACCACTATTAAGGACATGGTGTGTGTTTTCCACTCTGTGAACATTTTCTCAGGGAGTGTAAAAACACTGTACATTTAAATCCTTTTGTAATAGAGTCACTCCAATAGATATACAATCACTATAGCATTTTTCTTTTTTTTTAATTTTTAACCAGGAAACAACAGTAATGAATTCTCTTGTAACAGTTTCTACTTTGCTGCACTCTGAAATTTAGGTATTGCTTTGATTGAAACCTGTTCCTACCATACTGAACTCTAAAACGCCGTCACACTCTGATTCATGGGTTTGTGCCCGCTGTCGCTCAGGTTTTACAGCCACTACTGACAGGGTACTTTTTCACATGTTCAGAGCCATTTTATAGCCTTTCTCGCTTTCTCCCTCCCTGTTGCTCGGTCTGTTTCTGCCAGAATGAATCAGCATCCCACTCTCTTTAGCAGAATACACTGCGATGCGTGATGGGGTGAGGACAAGGGGGATGAAGAGGTAACCTGCTGTCTACACTTGGCTCTCCACCGTCAACAAACCCCTTCTCTGCCACAGCCTTTCATCTTTTCTTGCCTGTAAAGCAGAGGATGCTAAAACAGGGATACTGCTGTTATGTTTGAAATAATCCACGCGCACTTGTTTTTCAAAAGCCTGTTTTTCTCGGACCTGTGGTTCCTACAGAGTAAATCTGAGAGTATTTTAAAGAGGCTCGATGCTGCGGGGACGCATCACCTCGGTGGGACGGTGCTGGTCGTCCTCCACACAGCTGCATCTAACAACACCAATCACTGTCACTTTCATTTTGATCCCTCAGCTCCTCTGAGACAAACCAACTCTTTTCAGAGTGTTTTATTTAGGAGGCTGAAGGGAGAAAATTTAGGGTGTTTGTTGTTGTTTTTTTTTCCAAAACTCTCATTGTTCAGTCCATTTAAATTGGATTTCTCAACAGGCGCGGTTGACTTCAGCAGACCTGAATTTTTAGCAGCAGTATATTTTCAGTTGGAACGCGACCTGACCTCCATCTGACCAAGTGCAAGTTTGCCTTAAGTGGCTTCTGTAACAGGTGGGAAGCTTGAATGTTGGACTGACAATAAGTCAGCGGTGGTTAGCGTCTAGCTGGAGAATGACCTGACCCAGATGAGTGGTGACGCTTGGTGCCTTGACTAATATTTGGGTGGATATGACCTGACCTGACTTCTTCCTCTGTTCACTTTCTCACTCTCACACCAGATAAGTGTCAAGAAAAGAAGGGACTTTTAGTGATGCACTTCTGTTTGCCTGTTGTTGTTGTTGTTGTGTTTTTTTTTGTTGTTATTTCATGAGTAAAACCTGCATCGTCCAACTCACTATTTTACTTTTTTAAATTGGATTTTTTTTTAATAAGCTTAACCCCCCCCCCCAAAAAATGCTGATTAATTACTAGATGTAATACAGTAATGCATATACTGTATATGACTAGAATTGTTGATAATTCCCCAGAAACATTTGAGCAGCTTTCATTTAAGAAAAAAAAAATTGATAAATAATAAAAATATTAATCGCTTTTTTAACAGAAATTAAATACTGTGCTAGATCCACCATACATCATGAATAAAGATTAGAAATTTAGTAACGGTAGAAATATTTGGTTTAAAAAATAAATGAAATACCTAAGTAACAAATACCAATTCATCTGAGAGGTTATTATTAACTATAAATTATTAAGCCTAACTATTCAAGCAAAGTAACACATTTTACCAATGTATACCTTTAGGCTTTTGGGGTTGAATAAATAATGTTTTATCGAATAAAGCTGTAAAGATAAAAAGACACCAGTTAGTAGTACTATCTAGTACTTTACTGCTTTACTCCGAGGCAGAAATATGGAAACGCTAAATCCACACGGCATCAGAGCGATGTAAAACCTAGCGCTGCTGACCACTGGGCTCCCGCTCTAGATTAACAACTTCCCCTGAGCTTTGAGACTAAAACACTGCCATCAATTTTCTGAGATTATACCCATAAATCTAATCTGATGTCACACAGCGTATTGATTTCCAGATTATTAATAGGTGCTTCTCATCTCCACACATGCAGAAAATGCCCGAGCAAATTCCAAGTCGCTGCTCAACATCAACAGACATCGTGTCACCGAGGAAAGACTCCTTAGCGCCTCAGGACTGGAAATGTAGAGAGATTTTTGCAACCTTACATCCAAACATACCTCTGGTCAATAACAGTTCTTGACACGCATATAAAAAAGCTATGCAAGAGCAAATACAAACACATTCTCTTCATGTCCTCGAGTGGCCTCGTGGAACCTCCAGCGTAGCATCTATAGTTGAAGGTGAATGTTTGAATGCTGATAAATGGAGGAACAATTCTCGTGTCACTACGCAAATAGCCAGCAGCAGAAAAACGTCAATTGGATGCTGAACAGATACCACGATTTATTGCTGCAAAACCATCCAGATTAATGCTTGGAGGTAAAAGAGGGAGGTGACTTTATTTTTAATCAAATAGGACAGAATTTAATTGGATCTAAATAGGAGCTTCAGGGTGATAAAGAATGACTCTGATGGAGACCGAGACGGAACGAAGAGTTGGGATTTTATTAACACACAAACAACTCAGACACACAAGTGACTGACGGCTGTCTTCTGCGGTCACATTAAAGGTTTGGTGTACAACATCTTGTTGAACCACCAACATCTCCCCTTAAAAAAATGCTTCCTATACAGTATATTGTTTTATGAACAGTCCTCCTTCAACGTTAACGTAACTAATGAGTAATCTGCTTGCAAAAGACAATCACCTCCAGCGCAGATTAAAGCGATACATCACCCAAAAAGTAGAATTTGTCTTTCAGTGACTCACCGTTAGCTGTCTGGTTCTCACAAATATGTTTGTCCCCCTGCACGACTTCCTGGTGCCGCTAGAGGTTGAACAACGCAAACCATATACTTCTAGCTTGAGGCTAACGGGGACCGACAACAACCAACAGAAAAACTGACCAAAAATGTCTGTTTACAAATTCTAAAATGCATCATCGAAAAAGAGAGAAGGAAGTCAGACATGTAACAGTTTGGAAAAACATACTGGATATCGTCTCAGCTTTTGGCAAAAGTTAGCAGGATGCTAGCAAAAACCCTGACACAGAGGCCTGGACGGACACAGATGAAAATCCTGCTCAGACCCAGTTCTAGGGTTCATTCAAATGGGACAGCACTCTGCCAGTAGCACGATGTCATGTCGGTGCTGGTCCCCAGGAAGCATGCGATGAGCTCCAGATTGTTCCAAAGACGGATTCTAAAAGATCTTGCGCCTCGAGGCCTCATGCATTTGTAATCCCGTCAGACAAAATCCCTCCACACTTCAAATATGGATCACGACCCATCAATCCTCTCCCCTTGATTTTGTCTGGTCAGTAAAAAGCCTGACAAGCTTGACGTTCCTAACGCTGATCTGTTTTCAACTGAACTCACCAGGAACAGAAGCTGAAGACGAGGCGCTGAGGACGTCAGGCACAGAACCTCACAGACACTGTTTAAAAAGGGTAAAAAAAAAATAGTCGCTCCCAGCGTAAAAAGAAAGAAAAAAGGCATCTTATGGACACAGGCCCTGGATGTCCTAAATCTCATTATAGAACCCTGAATAGAATGGATAGACATCTTACTCTGGGACTGTATAATTAATATTCCAGAGGGAGTCTTAGTCAAGCAATTAGGCGTTGAAACTCCACAGGACTCCATTAATGAAAAGTCAGTCCCAACACTGATGAAAGATTGATCATCTATTCAAGCATGTTATCCAGCTCTTTCCTTGGTTTGCCCTTTAAAATGTTCCCTGCTCAAAAAAGTGTCTGTCGGGAGCACGACGGCGTGTCCTTGAGATTCCGTCACAGAAAAGAAACGAGTGTCTGGACCTTGAATGGTGGGAAAGAGGTCCAGCAGTGAAAAATGCCCCTTGTCGTCAGATACTCAATCCTACCTCGTTTGTGTTGACACATTGAAGCGGGGTCCATAAGGAGGTCATAAATACAGCGACCGTGTCCCAAACCAACACTGCTAACCCCTGACCTGAGTCCACAGAGGGAGCCTGCTAGAGGAAAAGACACTGAGTATCCCAGCTGGTGGAAGCTGTTACTTACAGGCTTTTAGAGCAATTCATAAAACTAAAACAAGTCTAGTTCTTTTTAAAGATTTTTTTTTTTTGAACGAAGATCCAGTTTTAATAATAATAGACTGTAGAGGCCATTGGTGATCAGTCACGGGCAATCGCCCATAACACATTTTCTGTACAAACCACAATTTGTTTGTCATACTTGACACATTTATATTTTTAAAACTTTCTCGAAGACAATAAAAGCTACTTTTATGTTCATGATATCATCTCATTGTAAAGTCTGTGGGGCCAGCTGGTCTAGCCACAGTGCTCTGTTCATGGGCAGATACGCAAACACAGAATTAGATGAGGTTGACATAACCTTTTTTTTGTTGTTGTTGCATCACAAACTGAGTTAAATGATTTATAACAATAAATGGTCCTCATCTTTTTAGTCCAGTTTAAAAAAGAATATGCTTCAATGAGAACAGATGTCATTTACAGAAATAGAATTAGTGCCTGTGTGCCTCTGCCAACTCGTCCTGTCACACTTTACATCTTTGTTTGACTCGCTGGATGTGCTGCAGTCATCAATGCAGTTTGATTAAAAAAAAAAAAAAAACTCATCCGTAACTGAAATGACACTGAATGTGGCCTGAACAACATAATGATGTCACACCCACACTGACCTTCGGAGAGCTTTTGACTGTCACGATCTTTTCAGGTGAGTCCATGAAGAGTTCTGCGTCAAATTCCCTCTGTGGGATGGACGATCAGAGTGACCGTGATGAAGGCCAGTAGCTTAACTTGTAGCTCAAATGATACAGTTAGGCTGCACTAAAGAGGGTTGCTGGAGATTTTAGCTCTTAAGAAATGTCCTCCGTTTGCGTTTAAGGGATTTGGACCGAAGGCAAAAATGACACTAGCCTACATTTTCATGAATGACACTGACAAAAAGTTTTGCAACGCCATTATGTTTTGAGTTTTTCTCCTGCTGATTGGAAAAGAAACTGATAGGGCGCCCATGCATGTAATTTTTCAGCTGCAAATAATGTGATACACTTAAAATGTTTCAATAAATACGATTCTATGTCTTCTTTTATTAAACCGTGCAGTGTAGCCAGAGCTCCATTTGAAGCTAGCGATCAGTGAATAACAAGGAAGTGAATGCGGATCCATGTTCTTCGGGTCGTCTTGTCCTCCAAAAAATCACGCTTCATTTCTCCCGTGTACGCCTGCTGATTTGTGACAGATGCTGTTAGCATTCGCACTAATGGCTGCGGTTCAGCTGTTGAAGCGTGATTGAAGTTTGTACCTGGGAGAGCCAACATATTGCTGGGTGGGCACACAGGTGTCACACTCCAGACCAACTGTTCGCCACGTCAGGACAATGTTTGCCCTTTTCTGGTACATCATCATCTCTTTAAACACCTGCTGTCCTGTCAGAACCAGAGATACGGCTCAGAGAAGATTTCATCTAATTATTTTACTCATGCATTTGTCAGCATCTCCTGTCCTCTCTGTATATCTGTTTATGAATATACTGTGTGTGTGTGTGTGTGTGTGTGTGTGTGTGTGTGTGTGTGTGTGTTCTCATGGTTTGTGCAGTTTGAAGTGTATCCAAGCTGTGTCAGAGTGTTAGCCTAAGCGATGAGGGGTGTGGTGTTGTAGCCATTGGAGCAGCTTATCTACTCTCCTGTGCTTGGGCTACCTGATTGTGAAACTTTTTTTTTTGGTGAACCACGTTAGCTTGTTAGAGCAGCCACACAGCCTTTCTTCAAGAGAGGTTTGCCTATTTTTCCTGCAAAACTGACAGCTCTTTGGCAAAAAAAAACCCAGCAAAAAACGGATAATAAAATGATCTGTCTTCTAATAAACACCACACCAGTCACTCTGACATTCAGAGGTAAAAAGCATTACATTACATTTATTTTAACACGCACATTCCTTGATGATGCTGTCTGTCTAAAATAAACACATTTGAAATGAATAAGTGAAGAAGAAAGCAGTCGGAGGGTGCACTCCCCTGCTGGGAGCTACAGCAGATTCTGATTATGAGCATAATGTAGCGTCATCAAAACCTTTTCTCAAAGTTTCTACGCAACCAAAAAAAAAATAGGTCTCCTCTGGATGATCCTTTCTGTATTATTTTCTGGATCCATGATCTACAATTTAAACAAGCAACTGTGCAAATTCATAAATTCAGTCCTGGGAGGCCATGGCTCTGCACTATGAAGGTTGGAAGTTAGTGTACTGGGATCATATGCCAACACAAGAGTGTCGGTCTCTGTTGCACACGTTGTGCCTGAGAGGAGTGTCCTGAGGGCTGTTCTGCCTCTGACTTGGTGATTCCCCCTGTGTCTCCTCCTGGTGAGCGCTCTATTTCCCATGGCCAGTTTATTGTACAGCAGGTCCTTGGGGATCCTTTCATCTGTCATGCAGTTGACGCGGCCAGTACTGGGGAGTTTGCTCTGTTGAGTCAACGGGCTCGGAATGCCAGCTTGGGCAATGATGGTCAGACCCTTGGATGCAGAGGAATCTGTGTGGATTTTGTTGATTAAATACATAAAAGCTCTTTAGCTGCCTCAAGTAGAGGCTCCATGTCTCAGTGCCATCAAGGAGGGCACTGAGGATGCAGGCCTTGATGTGGGTGATTAGCTTGTGCTTTGTGCAAGTGCCTCTCCATAGAACACACCTGGGCTGAGTTGACATGGGGGGCAGGCTGTAGCCCACATAACCCGCCCCAGGGTCTGAAGGGACAGCAAAGGCCAAACATGCCGCAGTAGTTGCCAGATGTTGAACTCAGCAGCAGACCGCCTTAGGAAGTCTGACCTCAGATTTCCTCTCAAAGGTTGGCTTCCATAGCCTTTCCCTTGAATATGGTTAGCTGTGACGCAGCAGAGTGAATGAGATGGAGTTTTCCTTCAAGGTTTCGTAGTCTGGCAAGACTGACAAGACCTAAACACTTGATGTTTATCGATTTGAAGCATCCTTTGCCCCCTCTCATGTCAATAGGAAGTTTCTCAAAGGGAGCAATATGATTTGGGACTTGGTCTTAGGGCTGCAGCCATCGATTATTCCAGTAATCGAGTATTCTAGTGGTTATTCCACTTTTTTAGATGTAGAATCACGCATACAATTTGATCCCCCCCCCCCCCCTCCCAAATGCAGGATGGTTTACAAACAATAAATCCACATTCAAATCTAAATGAAACACTGCAGCATTCATACAGGTGCAGGACTTACACAAATCTCTTATCCATGTCAGCAATCCCTCTGGATCTTCTGTGGCAAGATTCTCACATGCTCTGATGCCAAGTATCAGATCAGTAATAGAATATAACACTCACTGTCAGAATAAATTTATGGGATTAACTTCACATCAAAACGTATGAATAAATGTATCAAATATACATCCCCCTGTCTAGGATGCTTGAGTTCAGGGACATGCTGTCGATGCGGCCTCGTGTTTGAATGGTTAGCGCCATGACAGATACTAGACCAGACTACAATACCACCCAAATGTCTGCACTGGTCCAAACAATTTACATTAAATTTGCTTAATAAGAAGCAAGACAAACACAAACACAAGCGTGAGCAGCTGCGTCTTTGACTCTGCATATTTAAAGACTTTCATATCTTTTCATTTGTTGCCATCTTTCACAACTTGAGGTGCCATACTGATACGGTGGCTAAGTGAAAGATGCTCTCCGCAGGTGTTCTGCTTGGACCATATTTTCTACGTGAGCTCAGGTCCTCGGGTTATTCCCTAAAACCACCCTCCAAAGCTGCTGGCGCAATTGTCTTGTTTTCAACACTCTTGGAAGAAGAATATGCAGATCTTGTCCTGAATACAAATGGGTTCCTGGTATTAAATGTTCTTGAGGCGAAACTACAAACAGTTGTGCTACTGGTATTTGGGAGCCTATTTCTTTTGGCTAAATAAACACTGTTTTACCAACTCTGATCCTAATTTTCCCTTAAAGTATGAAGTTTGTATATCTTCCCAATCCGAGAGAGGACAGTGATCTCAGAGAATCTGTCCTCCCCAAAAGCCTCTTTCACACAGCCTGTTCATGTCGGGAATACTGTGCTACTGTTACGCCATCAGCATCTGGATAAGAATACACAGAGACGGAATGAGAGGACAGAACATTCTGCTACTGGTTCCCCCAGCATAAGTAGTCAAAAGTGTCAGTAGTCAAGGTAGTTGATGTGTGTGTAAAAGACTGAAATGAAACAGGAGAACAACTCACTCAAAACACAGAAGCTGCTGAGTTTATACGTCACGCTGGTGCACACAACCTGGAACTGTTTGGTTCTACGTAAACAAGTCAGGCGTCACGTATGGTGGGATCACGCGTACGGAATCTCGGAGAAAAGGGGCTATGGATGCAGGATGAGGGTGGAGAGCTGACTCAAGTAGAGATGAGCAATGCACAGTTTTTGACTGTTAAGCTTCAATTTGTCACATTTTTGGTCAGCAGTAATTATCACATATATTTAAACAAAATCTGTCCGCATCCTCCACGAGTTTGGACTTGAATGAACCCCTGCATCAGGTTGTGAGCACACAACAAATGAATATCATACTTGCACATTAAATTCTTAATTTGTCAACGTGTACATATAATTAACTATTGCACCTTAGAGAGCAAACTGTACGGCAGCAGTGGTGCCTGGACCTTTTTCTACGTTGATAAAGTGACTCAGCTACTTAGATGACTGTGATTAGTCTGTCCGATGGATCCCAAAGGTGCACTGTAGCTCTCAAATAAAGTTCACTTTAATTGCGGCGGGGGTTTACGGTATCAACCAACTGCAAAAGCAGCCAATTATCATCTGTTGGCTCCACCATTTCAACTTTGTATGCATCATACAAAACAAGAGGCCAGAGAGCCTGTTTGTGGGGCTGAAAATATCTGGCTACAGAGGCTAATCAATGTCAAAGGCAGACATAAGAAACTGAAGCTGATGCAGTGTGTTGATGTGTCAGGAGAAGACAGGGTCACACCACTACAAAGATACAAGCAGATAAAGGGAGAGTGTGAAGGCCCCCACCAAAAAACCCCAGGGGAGTTGAGAACATGCAGGGTTGAATCTCACATTACAGACCCTCAGAGCTTTGACAGCGATGGTAGAGACAACCCCGCAGAGGCTGGAGCGCCTGGCCAACCCTCAATCTGAACCTCAGGCACACTCCAGAAAAACTTGCACCCCCCCCACCCCCAGACAGCCTGACTGGCAGCATTCGTGTTGAAAAGGATCTTTGAAAGCATCCATTAGCTGCTATAGCTAAGCGATAATCATATTGTTTCAAGGTATATAACACGTCACCAAATAAATGCTGGTCTTTGCAGGATTCATACTCTGCTATGGTGAATAATCGACTTTTACATCCTTGAATATCATCCTATGGTGAAGGAAAGCCCTCATCGGTTAGCTGGGTCCACATTGACACAGTGCACCATTGCAGCTTTTCTGCACCACACAGATTTCGTCATTGTCACAGTGTCTGTTACAGTTTGTGACTCTTCGCCACTCTTGTGCTGCTGCTCTAAATACCCTCTTCCATCAGTTCGCTCCTTCCTCAGTTCGTTACCCCAGTAAGTTGGAGAATTTGGCTGGTTCTGGATATGTGGTGCAGTCACAAGTTACAGCTCGTGACTCTTGCTGCTTCTGCCAGTTAGATTTACATCCACTGGCTTGCTACCATGGTGGCTCAACAACGCGGGCTGTGTCTCTTTCCATAAATCAGCCGGCTTCACACTGTCAGTTCATTTAAAATAATAATAAAACCAGAGTAACGATCTAACTCCTCCTGCCTCACTCTCTCTACGTTAAACACACACACACACACATACACACACACACACACTCTGTTTTCTTTTCACGCGTCATGGCTTTTGTCCCCAATTGGGAAAGACACCACCAATTAACTGGTCTTCAGTCTGAAATCTGTCCCCTAAAGTTATGTTAGATCACAGTCATTCATATATATATATATATATATATATATATATATATACATATATATATATATATATACATATATATATATGTGTGTGTGTGTGTGTGTGTGTGTGTGTGTGTATATGTATACATATATATGTATGTGTATATATGTATACATATATATGTATGTATATATGTGTGTATGTATATATGTGTTTGTATGTATATATGTATGTGTATATATATATATACACACACACGTGATCAGGACTATGCAGCGTTGAGACATAAAGCTTTCTATTTGTTTTTTTTCTATATACACTCTTCAGCTTTTCATAAACCCAGAAATAAGTGTAGGAAGTTGGAAAGGCTGTGTAGTTCCAACTCCAGATGTTACCAGATGTTCATCTGTTTCTGATTTTCTTTTTGTTTTTAGTAAATTGTTACGTGGCTAACAGTTAAACCTCCTTCCAGTCCAAACAAACAGTGTCTGTGGTTTGAAAGTAGAAATAGCGCCACTGCAACTTTTTGCTTGATTAGCAGTGAACACATGCAGGTGAACTAGCTAGCTACTATGCTGGCCATGCTAACGTAAATTGGGCTAATCTCCTAAAAAAAAAAAAAAAAAATTATATTCAAATGTCACAAATTGCAGGTAAAACAAGCAAACAAATGCCAACGCTGGAAAAAAGATAAAATGCCTCAGCAGATGAAAATGGTTTTGTAATACATTACATTTTGTCTGTCTCTATTTAAACTCTGCTGTTCTGTTTGATCTGATCTGTTTAGTCCAATACTAAAAGTCTCCAAGAAATGTCAGATTAAATCCTTTCGTTCTGTTTCAAGTTAGCCGAGGGATAAACCAGCTCGGTTTGATTTCAGTCTCATGCCTGTTTGAGTTGAGGAATCCCATGGACAATAAATCATTTGTTTGAAAGTTGGTTAACTCAATCCCAAATCGACAGATGCTAGCTGCTGTGCACACCCATGTCAAATGAAAAGGTGCTACGACCATCCATATTTTAGTCTGACGGACTTTTGCACAGTTGCTCTGAGCACTAATTTTCCTCATCTGTGAAATTTGTTGGAAATGTACCAGCGTAACAACTGTTTTTTTTGTTTTTTTTTTTAAAGCTCATGCTAAAGGCGATCATCAATACACAGTATCCAAGTGTGTGGTTGCACGTGTTAAATGTGGAGACTGAAAACAGTCGTTGAAGAGTTTTTGCAAGAACAAGCTAAGTGATGAATGAACTCAAAATGAACTGAATCTAATTCTTTTAATGGGAGGCACAACAGTTTCACTTTTGTTAGCAATACAGTAAAAAAAAATCCAATAAATTGAAGACATGGAAATAATAATTTAGTAATTGCCTTCTTTTATAGTTTTAAAGACTTAAAACTGTGGAGGAAACCGGCAAGTTAAGTTGTCACTTTAACACATCCTGCATAAAGTCACTTCATCTCTCTCCTCAGGGACTGTTGTTTAATGAAATATTAACTCAAAGCTTAAACAGACAGTTTATCAGAGACTGCGGTGGATGGCAGCACCGACAAATTGATGTGTAATTATAGCATTGGGCTGTAAAAGACTTGTCATCATCACAGAAAGCGCGCCTCTCTAATGAGTCAGCGTAGAGAGGTAGAGAGAGGGAGAGAAAGGTTTGACTTGCTGATGCCAGGAAAACAAGCGCTGAATGTTGCAGTATCAAAAGCGTGAAGAGTGGGAGACATTTGTAAGCAGCATCCCTTGTGAGGATCAAATTTGGAAAGGGAGAGGAGGAGAAACTCGTAGGACAAGGTGATTATAACTCTATCAGATAAGCTCTTTGCATTGCTGCGCTGGAGATATCATTCTTAAGCCCCATTCTCACAGGATTAGTATGACCAGGGGGAATAACCCCCTGACATCTGTCACACATCACAAGTTTCATCTAAAAAAATAAATAAATAAAAAAATTCTAGTTCTAAAATGTGCTGTCCTGCAATTTGGTTTAATACTGAGGCCTGTAAATAATTATTAAACAAAACATGTTAAGATTACTCTAACACAGACGTCATGTTGCTCTCCTTGAGACTTGCACAACAAATAGGGTCACTGCGTTGTATTGCATAGTTTATCAAGTCAACAGGACCTCTGTCCACAGGAAAGATGTGAAAATATGTGATGTGTACAAATGTATGGTTGCAGTATTGTAGTCAACTGAGACATACCAAGGTGACATCAGTAAAAAGATTCTCAATGTTGTTGTTATTGGCTGCTTGTAACTCTGTAACTGAGTTGATGTTAAGTCACAGGCAAATATCTCCAGCTGGAGTGTCTCGTTATTACGTTTGGAGTCCACAAGTTCGTTAATACTCTCAGAAGTCTGTTCATTTCCGACGGAAACCTCCATGATCCCCTTAGGCATGTGACTCTTCTCCTATTAATTTTTGGGCTGCTATTTGCATCCAGTACAATGACAAAATGAACAAGCTAACATTAGCTACAAGTGAGCTAGCAGGCTACGAATGCAGCTTGTCAGTACAAAAACACTGCATTCCATCAGTTTTCCAGTGATGCCCTTGGCGCTGGAATGCTTGAGAGATATTCCCTAGTCTTACACAGGCATTGTTTGATCATCCACCCATCCATCCTTCTAGTTTCTTTCTAACCCACCCAATTGGTAGGGGACATGTGACTTCTACTGGATTTGAGACAGAGTATTTGCATTCATCATAGTGCGTCATTCAATAAATTAAAAACAAAGGTTGATTTTATAGATGATGACAATTAACAAAAGATATAACAAAGTAAACTGAAACAGAAGGTGATGTGAGAAGTATCTATGTGTCAAAAAATACCCTCAACAAATAGTACCAATCGCTCTCTCATGGAGTTTCTGGAGCAGCTCAATTTCCCAGAAGAGATGCCCTCGCTCTTGCGGTGTTCCCTCAATGTTTCGAGCACTTGAAACAAAAGACAGTGACAGCAGTACAAGCACTTAGAGGTTTCTGAATATTTCTGAGGTACAGGGGACAGTACCAGCTGGAAAATATCCAACGGAAGCAAAAGCGTGCGTGACACTTTTAATTTTCTATTCAGGGCCTATATTTTTTTTACAAACTGAAGTACTGTGAGATTTCAATTTTATTTCATTAGAGGATTATATTTTGATTTCAAAGTTTAAAATCTAAAGTTTAGATTCTAAACCCAGTCCTGCATGGCACTTACTGTCAAGTGTGGGCATGTGAAGTTTGGTAAAAAAAAAAATTCCAGCTAACATTAATGTGGAGTTATGATGTGCCCGTGGGTTGTTTTTGTACTGTTTTATGTGTTAATATACAGTATTGATCAGTGTCTGTGGTTGCTAGCTCAAGGCATCATGTTATCCCACAACACAGTAACTGTTGATCTCGATGAAAGATTTAAAAGTCTTAAAATTCCCTTCCTGCAGTTCAACGAGATTAACCTAATGAATTTTCACGGTAAATACTTTGAAAACTTTTAATTTATAAATGACCCCAAACCAGATCTGCCATGTTTGTTTTCTTCTTTGTCTTCCTGCCTTCCACATTGTCTGAACTGCTTTCTTGTTCTGTTTGTATTTTAGTTCTGTTATCTGTGCGGTTCAGTCAAGTCAGATTTGCTCAATGGGGTCTTCCACATTTTAAAAAGCCTTTAAAGTTTTAATCATGTAGTGTTTACCAGGCTTGAGGCTGCAAGGAGGACTTTGACTTTGGGGAGGACCAAATCTAGTAGATGGCCTTTGTTGTGACTAGACTCCTTAACATGCCGAGCAATTCCAAAGTGCTCAAGGATAAAACAAAGTTCAAGGTCCATTCCTGTTCTTTTGGGTTATGACATGAATATTTAAAGAGCCGTTTATAATTACAGCAGCTTAGTCAGTTAAATGTAATTCTGCAAAGTCATGCGAGAATCTGACTTTTGTGTGAGGATGAAACGGGCGATCGGGTTTACTGTGCACGTGTCAGACAACATACATTAGAAAAAAGAAAAAGAAGGGGTTCAAAGAAGTCACACAGCGACTATCTGCTGCATTGACGCACCTACAAGTGGCGAACGCGACGTGTGTACAGCCACCCCCCCCCCCCCACCCCACTTCTACCACTAAGAGCAAAGGTGTTGCAGGAGTGTAAAGAGCCAAAGTTGTGGCTATAAGACTGAATTCAGACTAAGTCCAGTGCTGCAGTAGAAATGCAAGTCCTCATTTATTTGAATGGGGATTGTGTATTTTACATGGGGGAGTTGGCTGCCCAGAGTAGTTGAACCCAGAATATACAGTATTTCCTGAAACGCTACCTGACATTACGCCCCAGCAGCCAATCACATAAGCTGAAGCTGAGACCGGCAGACACCCGCATTGCCACTGACGCATAACAGCTGTAGCATCTGATTTAGTTTGAAACCCACCTAAGACGACTGATTATCATGGCACGAACGCAGGGGTGGGAGGACAAGGCTGCAGAGCTCTGATGAAGAACTGCTGCTTTTGACCATGACGCAAGGAAACCTGACTTTAATGGAAGAGAAAAAAGAACAGGGCTGTTGAAGGATTTTAGACTGATATTAAATGCAACACGTGCTCTAATGACGCAGCAAAATGTGCAAAGAGTGAAGGCATTTCAAAGTATTTACTAGGAAATTATACAGCATGACTGTCCTCATTTCCAAAACAAGTAAATTGTATAAATTAAAATCTAAGATTTTAATTTATACAGAACATTTTCATTATGTGTAGTTTCTGTTGACACTTTCAGAATAAGATTTTTTAAATGGGTTCTTCTGATTTAAGCTATGGCAACTTCATACCACAATAAATTCCATTGTCATAAAATATGTTTATGGGCAAAAAAAAGAGACCAAAATGTTGCAAGAAATGTAATTATTGTTCTAAAATGACATGAACATTAAAACTGTAGTTGCAACAACATTGTACCGTAATTTCAAGGTACATTCTTGTGGTCTTGAACCCTGTATTCTCTCCAGTAGCCTCTTTACTTTACGCACTAAATGCAACTGCAGAAATGTTGACATTGTACTGTTTAAAAAAAAAGTCTTTTTTTTTTTTTTTTTACTTAGCTCTCCACATTTATATCCCCTGAGATGCGCTCATGAGAGAATGTGGTTTTGAAAAGGGAAAAAAAGAATCAGGAGTGGGTTTGCATGCGTGACGTCACATGTTGAATTTATGATTTGAGCCTTCGTGTTATCGTGCCTGTATTAAATTTGGTGAGAGATTCTGGCGGAGAACAAAACCTTCTGAAGTAAAAAAAACAAAAAAAAAAACAGATGGATGCAAATAGAAGCACAGGGTGGAGGAGGAGTGATAATAAGTTTAGAGAGAGAGAGAGAGAGAGAGAGAGTCTTTGTATCCCTACAGATTGCAGGAGATACAGACCTGAATATTAACTCTCAGAGACCCTATAGAGCTTTAATTATTGATTACCAATGAGCATTCAACGTCAAAGCCAATGCATACTCCAGGACAATCAGTGGAAAGGATATTTCAATGCAAGACCTGTGAAGTACACAGAGCAGCTTTACATCATCAAGTTTTAAGAGAATTTAAATCTTGAGGCAATCTCTGAAAAAAAGGGGGGAAGTTCTGAGAGGGAAAGGCAGGCAGACAGAAGAATAGCGGCACTCGGTCGGTTTTGTTGACGGTTATTTTCCTAAGGGATAGATTAGAGCTTGCTGTTGTTGTAGAGTGGAGCTGACTGAAGTGGTTGGATTTCAAAGTACCACTAGTTCTGCAGTGAAATACAGTAACACGAGGCAAAATATTTCCGTTGCTACTTTCTCTGCTGACATCTGCAACTGTTTTCATCTCTCACTTCTGCCTCTCATTAGCCGGCTGGCTCTTTCACACTGTGATTATTAAAGCTTAATATCATTTGTCTAATTGGAAGCTTATACATACCCACTCAAGATGGAAGCTTAAAGCTGTTGCGGTGGCCTGAAGAAACTTGAGGGTAACCTTGTCCGCCTTCCAGTCACATCCCTTCATGTACGTGAACACGCAAGATTACACACACACACACGCACACGACCGTAGGACATCTGGCACATCTGTTTGGGCCCTAATTCAAGTTACAGTGATAAGCGGGCTCAAACGCCACCAAAAACATTTAGCTCCTCCACAGAGCCAAAACTGGCACTAAAATGAAATGTGATTGATTCTATTTGTTATCGTACCAACAGACGCTAATGGGGTCAACTAGACGAGCAGGCAGGATTACCTGCAAGCAACCAAGTGTGAGCAAGTTACTTCATATGTTCAGGCAATGTTACTGGTCTGGAGCTGGTGACGGGGGTTTGAGGGAGCAAATTTAGTACAGAGCAAAAAAGATCTCCTTGTATGTGCAAGTCACATGTCCCATCAAAAACTCTTCTCAGAGGTGATGCGTGATCTCTGACGGTTCTGTCTTGATAAGCCAATCTCGGAAGAGAGTTCCATACAAGGCTCATCGTGTTGGTTTTGTGATATGAGAGTGGTGGGGTGAGATTTAGAGGGAGTCACATGGTGCCTGCAGTGTGTGTCCTTCAGGCTGTCTGTATATGTGTGTGTGTGTGTGTGTGTGTGTGTGTGTGTGTGTGTGTGTGTGTGTGTGTGTGTGTGTGTCTGTATGTGACACCATCTGTGGCCTGGTCACCCGCCCAGATTTTTTCTGCCAATGGCTCCCTTAAAGGAAGAATGTTAGAGGGCATGTTCAAACTCATTGTCTATTCTGCCTTCACCACCCGTACGCACATCGTACAGAAGATTCTTCATAGCATTGGTTTTCGCAATATTTTCTGCAACTCTGAGCTCTTAGAAGCTACTATTTACTTCCTATTGTTCTTTCCTCCCCTCTTAAAATCTCAGAGCAAGACAGAAGATTCAGGGTTTCACCTAAGGGGTCCTCTCAGATCAAAGAGATGAATATAAGCTTTTAAAAGAGCTCAGTCTCTTCAATCCCATTTCAGCAAGACAGTTTACCTTACAGCTGTGAGGCTGAGGTACAGACCCCCAAATCAATCTAATGTCTGATCATAAATAGTGGATTGCCATAAACTGATCTTTTTACTGTTGTGGGACACACTATTTCATTGGGGATGTTATAGAGCAGCTATGTGATGAGGTGACGGAGGTTTCGCTGCTGAAAATGCGTGAGGTCCCTGCTACAGTAGGATAATGGCCATCTGTTAGTAGTGCAGCAGAGCAGTAAACCACCTCTGATAGTCAGACAAGATGAAACACCCACAAACACACAGACACACACACACACACACATACACACACACACACACACAGTCCATAAGAATGACCAGAGCCATGTGTGTGTTATCTGTGGTGTTCAGGGGTGAGTCAAACAGGACAGAAGAGCGTTGGGCTTCAGCTTCAGAACGATGAGGCTTATTGTTCTACATTTTTGACAACATAAATAGAACAAGGCTACTTTTTGTCCGCGCAGTGTGATGCACATTTTAAAAGCATTTCACATTCTCTGAGGGAAATAACGAGACAGCAAATACAAACAGCCCAAGGTCGGTGGCTGGCGTCTCCCTAGAGGATAAGGTGAGACGCTCAGTCATCCACGAGGACCTGGAGTTGAGCCGCTGCTCCCTCGGTTCTGCTGTCTAGTTAGGATGCTAACTGGTTGCCTCCTTAGCGAGGTGTTCCTGGCATATCCAGCTGAGAGGAGGTTGAGGGTCAGACTGAGGAGCAGACAGAGGCATGATATCTCCATGCTGGACTGGGAACACCTCAGGGTCCACTTGTCTGATTTGGTTGATGAGTTCAGGGAAAGGGAAGTTTTAGGGTTCATCGCAGGAGCAGCCGCTTCCATGACCCACCACTGAATAAGCGGTTGAAGACGGATGGTTGGACGGACATTCTCTGAGAGTAATGTTACCTTCAAGCCATTTTATTTCATTTTTAATTTGTATTTTTTAGGTGTTTCCCTTTCCTGTCATTTCTTCACCATTTAATAAAGGAGTAATCTTTAAAAAAAAAAAGTTTAAAGCCTGGGCCTGGTCCTGCTCTTGACTGAGCTGTTGGGTGCTGCCTTGAGAGTGTGTAATAAAGACAGTAAAGCAATTTTTTCCCCAAAAAGTTCCTCTCTATCGCAGTCCCCAAATTATGTTGAAACAATGCTCTGGGATAGCCAATACTTTGTTAAGCTCACTCCATTCATTTTCTCCAGAGGATAAAACCAGCTGGTAGAAATGATCACTTTGGTTCTGGTGGGTTACATTTGAAACATTACCATCCAGATCCCATCCATCCATTTTCTTCTGCTTATCCTGTTAAAGGTTGCAGGGGGCTGGAGCCTATCCCAGCAGTCTTCGGGTGAGAGGCAGGGTTCACCCTGGATGGGTCATCACTCCATCACAGGGCCAACACATAGAGACAGACAACCATTCACACTCACAGTCACACCTACAGTCAATTTAGAGTATCAATCAGCCTCGTCCCCTCTTGATGTCTTTGGACTGTGGGAGGAAGCTGGAGTACCGGAGAGAACCCACACAGGAACAGGGAGAACATGCAGGCTCACATAGAAAGATCCCGTGCTGGAGCAGGGGCTCCAACCCGGAACCTTTTTGTTGTGAGGCGACAGTGCTGACCACTGCACCACCATGCAGCCCCATCCGGATCCCCTCCTGTCTAAAACAACTGCTCCCCAACTCCTCCAACCACCCAACAGTAATGTGGCTTCTGATTGGTTTTCATAGTTGAAGACGCCACTGGCAAAATGGAAGAGTGGTATAGTAGGACAATAAACACTTGCGTTGTTGTCGAGACCAAGACTTGAGTGTACAGAGATCTTGAGAGGTGAGAACCAAGACAAGGGTAGGGTGAGATCAAGCCGCGACTGAGACCAAAGCTGGCAAGACTGAGGCAACCAGAGCAAGGAGAGGGTCTCTCGAAGGTCCTGTTGCAGTCTGCCAGCTTTTAATTTTTCTAACTTTATTTGCATATGAAATTTTTATGGTTTGTGTATCCGAATGTAATTACGGCCGAATTAGCTGATGTGTGCCTCCTGGCTTCTCCAACTGACTGTTGATGTAAAGGGGGGTAGAGAGGTGTGTGTGTGTGTGTGTGTGTGTGTGGGGGGGGGGGGGGTCAGCCGTTAAAGTATTCAAAAGTAACTAGTCAAGTTATTGGTTGCATTTAAAGGCCATTTTTATATCCAATCATATAAGTCACAGGCCATTTAGCAATATCGCCACTGTCTTGACTCACTGCAACACCAGTAAACAAAGTGCTAAGTGCAGTTATTGCAGAAAAAGAGTCAATAAAAGCAATTAAATAAGAAGAGTAGGATGCATTAGGAGACTTTCTCAGCTGAAAAGACATTTGTTGTATCATGTAGATTCTCCTAATCATGTTTTTTTTTTCATGTTTGTTCACGATAACCACAAAAATATTTACCATATCACTCAAACTTCGCCTTACCTTTATATTGGAAAGCTCGAGTTGCACGTGGTTTCATCAGGGACTGTATGAGGAAATGCATGCCCTGTACAGTAGAAGAGAGTATGAGCATAAAAGAAACAGCGAGAGAGAGAGAGTGAGGGGGAGAGAGATCAGCGCGCACCATGTCATGTGATCCAAAGTACTGGGGGTCAGTTGGAGATTTCTCACAGTTCTATCACAGTCTTCAGATGAAAGGGAATGGCTGCTGCTTTGTTCTGGATTCACTTCTTCACCACAAACTCTGTATAGACAAATCCTTGTTATTACCCCTTTGATATAGCTTGGCGCTTGCAAGAATGTCATAAGGGTTTTGCCTCAGTGGGTGATGTGGCGTGCATGTGAAGGGATGAGATGGGAGTAACAATACAGCGCGCACACATTAAATGTCACACACTCACGTATGCAGGCACACTTCTATAGATAAATGTACAAACGCAAGCCAAGGACCAACTGATATATTTTGGGAGTAATGTTTTTCAGCATATTTGGAACATGATTAAACTTTGATTTCATGCAGATTTTTGAGGATAACTGGCACATTTCATAAGGAATTCCCAGTGGAGGACTACGACCACAGGCTAAAAACAATAGCATCACCATTACCAGTTTTTCCTCATAAAGTGGTACATGTGGGGAGCTTTGGAGTGAGTGTGCTGGGTGCCAAAGTTTTTTTCTTTAAAATCTTACCTTAAAAAAAAAAACGAGTCTTGGGTAGTTACCAAACTGATATGATACATGTGTTTAAATTACTACATTTGACAGTATATGCAGTACTTCTTTTCACAGATCCTTTAAGCAGCATCGTGTAGTTTTACTGAGTAGCTGCAGCCTCTTCTGATACAAGCGTTAATATGCAGGATGTCGGTACCTTCAAATCTGATATTTTGAGAATTGTCAGAGTTCACTTTTGTGATGTGATTTGAACTGATTTTGACAGAAAGGGGGAGCGGAAACAGGATTAAAAAATTAAGTAAAGATGTTTGGTTCTATTGTGACACCCTTCAAGGTGATGGTATTTCTTCTTCTGGCTTTTTGTACTTGAACGTTTTGTCCCCTTCACAAAACGGAGTGTATTTAAATAGTGCAGAACCAGGAGCAGGAGCTCAGAGGAGGAATGAAATTCTCCTTCCTCACAAGTCAGTATACTGTAAAATGCTATTGGTTTGTGCCAAAAAAAAAAGACAAACCACGAATTATGTTGCATAACCTGCTGTGAAACTTAACTCTGGTCGAAACAAAGCAGAGCATTTGATTGCTGCTGTTTCCTACAACCGAGAATGATCAAGATCGTCAGTCAAGCACAAAACCATTTTCTCGCTAAATTAAAAGTCCTACTTATCAAAATGACACAGTTCAATGCAACTTTAGTGCTGCCTTAGTACGCTACTACATGATGAGGAAAAATATGTCAGTTAAACATTTGAAATGTAGCATTTACATTTTTTTCCAATTACAAGGTTGTCTCATAAATCAGTCACTGATGATGCAGCGCTGCCACACAATTCTCTCTTTCTGTTTTACTGTTCAGGGGCTAAAAAACTATATATATATATATATATATATATATATATATATATATATATGAATATATATATGAATATATATATATATATATGAATATATATATATATATGAATATATATATATATATATGAATATATATATATATATATATATATATATATATATATATATATATATATATATATATATATATATATATATAAATAAATATCAGAATGAATGCAGTTTGAGAACCACTGTTCTATACAGTCCTGATTACCATTCACAAGGTCTCAACAAACCCCCGCCAGTTCCTCCTTCTGGATCAACTTAAAAACGAACAAGAGGGAGAGACAAGAACTTGGGAGGTTGGTGAAAAAGAGAAGATCCACGAGGGCAGCAAGAAGAAGAAGAGGCAAGTGTGTTTCTAATTTCCCATGGTGTACCTTTGTTCTGCTGGTTGTGTTGGAGTTGACTGATGAAGCCTGACTTACCTATGATAGCCTTTCCCGAGCACCCTCACCCCTCCCTCCCCCTGCTCTGCCAAAACCTACAAGGCAAATCATTAAAACTACACCACTTCCTTCCAGCTTTACCTCAGATCCCAATTTCTCCTCCCTCTCCTGTACCCTGAGACGCTGAACATGCACCTCAGAGTCCCATTATCATTCCTCTGCTCTTCTGCGCCCACCTTGCTCCCCTTGAGGAACCCCCCTCCCATCACCACCACCACCATCACCCCTAACCTTGATAATGTATCAAAGGTTTCTGTGCTATCCCCCTCAATATCTCCAGTTCAGATTTATTGAACGCACATGGGTTAACACAGGGTCAGCGGAACAATGAAATCTATTTTACTGGAACCCTGTAAGCTTTAGCAATAATAGCATGGCTGGAAAATATCACATATAAGCTAGAAATAGAATCAAATGTGAATTAAAGATATAAAAAATAATGCTGAGTTTTTACATTGGGTGCGTATAGCAGTCCTGATTGCAGCGGTCACGGCTGAAGTGTATCGTGTGTGTTGTAGTGCAGTATACGATCAACAGCGTAGAAAAGCAAACATAACAGTTGCAATATTTATGCGATTTTAAAACTCCTGGAGTGTGTTGTTTCATGTAGTCTCAGCCCGGCGTTGTTCTGCCTGACGGCAGCGAGGAGACTCTGGAGGCTGCAAGCCTTGATTGTGTTGTGAACCTTTCACAGCAGGCACATCTGGCGAATGGTCGGGTGTCTGCGGCCACTTCAACTACTTTCTCCTGTGATTTCTGTCGGCTGTTGTCAGACACCATGACGAGGATGCTGGTGTTCATGTCAAACTTCCTCAGCCTCCTCAGAAGATAGAGCCTCGGGTGAGATTTCTCGACCAGGATGGGTTCTCGTGATGAGTCTTGCTGGTCCTTTCAACCTCATCCATCATCAACATGGATGGAAGGTGTCAACCCCCCCGAGCTGTCAATTTTTTGGTTTAACTGACATTAAGACGTTGGGTGTTGAATGCAGAGCAAAATCAATGGAGGACATCAAGCTGGGGAAATGCGGTGTGTGTCGCTGAGGCAATAAAGTTGATTTGTCTGGTTTGTATGCACACTGAAGATGGTGGCCTGATAATGAATGTCAGTGTGACAGGGCGGATTACACAGGAGGCCACTGTCACACAAAAAGGCAAAATAACTTTTTGATTGTAACATCGATTTATACAATCTGCTAGTCTGTTTCACTAAGCCCTTGTTTAATTATTCATTTATTGGTCATCTTCATCGAATATAAAGATGATTAAAGATCAGTTATATTCAGCTCCTGCACATACCTGCACACCAACTACCATAAAACATTAACATGCAATGATCTTTGCTGGTACACTATAAAGGCGGGACCCCCACGGAGAGGAAGATTGGAGTATGACATCACATGCGTCATCTGCAGGGAAGAGTAAGAGCAGTGAAACAAGGATGCAGGAGAGAAATCAAAACCACAACTCTTTACAAGACAATCAAATATTAACATCTTTGACTTTTAAAATGAAACTGGAGTGATCATCTCCCTCTGTTTACCACCACCTTCAGTCACATGACTAATGTAACTTACTTAGGTGTGTTTCCATGACAACAGAGGTCTCTATCCCTTCAAGATGACGGCTGAGATTATGGTTGAAATAGCAGGTAAATTCAACTTGAATTAAGTTTTGTTTGTTTTTTTCCATTGTGAAACTGATTCCTTTTGTTGGTAAGCAGGAATACACCCACAAGTTCAAAATAGTGCCTTTTACACGACTAATAAATAGCACAAGACAGTATAAATCATTTGGTTGTTTTATTTGTTTGGGTTAGAAATGTTGGACTTAAGTCGGTTTGTTACTGTCCTGGTGTCAGTTAAAGCTGGAGTGTGGGGGCCAGTTGGAGGTTACTGCTGTCACTTGGGTGTTTTGTCTTTTGGCTCAGATATTTATGTCCACCGAGGAGTTTATGTGTCTGGTGCCTGTTGGACGAGAGTGAGACGAAGAACCGATTAGAGGTGGTGTCAGATCCAGTGATTGGTTCTGTGCATGTTAAGGAAAAAATGACTTCAATCAAGAATATCCAGAACACATCAATATTAATACCTAGTATAAGGTAATGCTCTGATTATCAAGCCTATCTGACTTAAGCACAATTGGATGTAGTGTAATATAATCGGTGGTAGTATTTTGTAGCTTCAGTACTACTACAGCAAAAAGCTTCACATACTGCATTGTGTATAAGGAGCTGGCTATTAATTTTGATGTACTGTAGAAACCTGCTTTTTAATATCCTTCAGCTGGTGTCGGAGCATGAGTTAGGTCCACATTATCTTGCTGCTAACATTGACTGTGTTATGCATTTGAATGTGTCTCTGTGTCTCTGTCTATTCGGACACTAATGAGACGTCCTGCTGTGCCGTCTATCTTAAAAAAGCTGCTGTTTTTATCCTGAAGATGCGAGGGAGACAGTTTCAGTGAGTATAAAAACACACACACACACACACGTCAGTAAGACCGTAGTGGAAACTGAACACTTGAATTCTCACACACAGCATTTAGATTTGATTTTGCGGCACAGGGAAACAGGACTTGCACCTTTTCCTCTGCAGTGTGTAATTAGCAGTGCCATCTGTATGCTGTGGGCTGTGAAAGATTGAGGTGAGGACAACACAGGAAGAGCACGACTGTCCATCCTCATTTACACTCAAATCATCGCTCCAGACTCACACCACTTTCTTCATCTCTCTTCTGCTCTTTTTTTCTCCCTGCAAAATGCTCTTCAAGATTAAGCCATCAGATCCAAACTGCTCCATTTCCTCTGCAGTGATGTGCTATATCTGTCCTGGGTGTGCCGTATTCTACTGTGAATTCACAGTATTTAACTGTGCCACATAATCCTGTGTGTTATCCTTACATTTACATGCATGTGAGGATTTTACATATTTTCATTGTGTCCTGTTGTTTGTCAGTGTGTCTCATCTCTATCTGTCTTTAGATGTCTCTCTCTCTCTCTGGGCTCCAGGCAGTAGTATTGGACTCTCACAGGAGGAGAACAGGTTTGAATGACGGGCTTGTTAACGGGGTCACTGATAATTCTGCTAATTAGCTGCCATATCACTTTAAGCTGCTAGATAAGACAGACAGTGAATCAGTGGTGGTTCAGGATTGTTTTTTTTAACTAAAGCGTCAAGTGAGAATTTGAAACCATGCAGTTAAGATATTTATAATACGCTACGTTCATGTCTCATTGTCTCCTGTTAAATTCAAGATATTTTGCATTCTTATTAAATACCGTGTTGCAAATTAGTCAGCTTGCCCTGCAATTACTCTTTTGATAACATCTGACATTCGTAACAGTTTGCTGTGTGCAGAGAAATACAGAGAGAAAGTGCAAAAGTAGCATCACTTTCACTCCAAGGAGTCTTGACCACTAGAGGTGTGAAGGCTCATTGATGAGATGTGTCAGGAGGACATCGATTCAGAGAGTTTGTGTTGGTAAGAAGTTGGAGGTAGAAAAATAAAAGACAGACACGTCTATATAACCGGCACGGTGGTGCAGTGGTCAGCACTGTCGCCTCACAGCAAGAAGGTTCCAGGTTCCAGTCCCGGCTCCAGCACAGGATCTTTCTGTGTGAGTCTGCATGTTCTCCCTGTTCCTGTGTGGGTTCTCTCTGGTACTCCAGCTTCCTCCCACAGTCCAAAGACATCAAGAGAGGACGAGGCTGATTGATACTCTAAATTGACTGTAGGTGTGAATGGTTGTCTGTCTCTATGTGTTGGCCCTGTGATGGAGTGATGACCCATCCAGGGTGAACCCTGCCTCTCACCTGAAGACTGCTGGGATAGGCTCCAGCCCCCTGCAACCTTTAACAGGATAAGCGGAAGAAAGTGGATGGATGGATGGATTTTGATATAACAGGAATATATCTCATTTCTCAGCTTCAACAAAGTGCTGTTGTAGCGGCCGTTGGCGTTACGCCCTCTCACCACCCTCTCTCCTCTTGAATTCCTTAAAAATGTTGACAGAACCTGAATTTTTCAACTGACAAATAAGCATGTGATCGTGTGACTGCAGAGACGGTGGATTTATTAGATTTATGCTGAATCCAAAAGTTTGGACTTCATCATTCTTGCGCATAAAGTTGCTGTGATTATGATCACTTTAGCTTTAATGCTCAACGTGCGTTCAAGCAGATGGAAACTAGGAATGATCCCACTCAAAAACATCACTCTTTCTTCACAGAAGCACTCACACAATGACAACAATCTAGGTTGTCTGCTTTATTTCTGTTGTCAGGATTCAGAAAACTTTTACCCCCCCCCCCCCCCCCCCAAAAACCCTCATGTAAACCAACACTAAAGGTCAGGAAGACAATGTGTCAACCCTGTCAGGCGACCTATTCGGTCCACAAAAACGAGATACATGACAAAGACACATTTATGTCTGTAAACCTCAAAAATAGACGGCCCGTTGGTTGTCACGGTCAGGAGCAGGAAATTAGAGAACCCTTTTAGTACTTAGCATATCAAAGATGGCAAAAAAATAAACATGATTTGTTCCGGGTATTAAAAAAGTGCTTGCTCATGAACCCATCATGACTTCAGAGTCAAACTCAGCACGGCTCACATGGTTGGTGGAGTTTCCTTTGTCGTAATTGAGGTGTTAGAAAAACATCAAATATGATAAATCCCCATAGGTCGGAATTGGCGATATTGACACTTCAGCTGAGATACGCGATGACATCATCAGACCTGCTTACAGATCAATAACAAAATCCCAATCGATTGGTCCTTACCTACATTCTATCATCCCACCAATTTTCATCAAAATCCTTTTACAGCTTTTCGACTTTCCCCGTTGATGGACACTTTTGATCTTTGACCTCCACTGAAACCATTACAATTTATTCATATTGACTAATTGCTTATTAAAATGATTTCAAAAAGCCCATTCTTATTTGTTCAGAAAACCATACTACAGCAAGTCAATGCTGAGATGAATAATCCAAAACAAAAATTGTTAATAATATTGATGAAACTTCAAAGGATAGTGAGCACGGGTAACGAAAAGATTGGTTTATGAGTCAGCGTTTCTTTTTTTTTTTGGTCTATTTTTAGAGACTGACCTGTTAAAAATCAATACACTGCAGTCTTTGTCAAATGAGAAAATGCGTTCCGCAGTTGCAGTGGACTTTAAACGGGCTTGATGCTGATGCAAGACCAGTTGCTGAGGGGTCCACTCACCTCCTATTGGTCCACATGACTCGCTAATGAGCTTCCCACGTCCACTTCACTCAGTGGGATTATCGTGGTGTTTAATATTGATATCAGCCATACTAATTATATCCCATTAATTATGGAATAAATAATTGAAAAGAAAAACTATACTCCAGCTATTGTAATTAAAGCACACTAATTAATGCATTAATTGATTTTATGTTAATTTAATTTTCCATGAAATTGGAAAAATCTTGGGAGAACACAGCAGAGTAAGACTCTTGGACAAGGTTGACTTTTTTTTTTAAGCACAATTAGACATCAGTGACAACCTTGTTCTTGCAGCTTGGAAAAAAGTTAGTTTGATTTAAGAATGAAGAGGAAGTTCCTGTCAATCAAATCACACAAGCATGCGGATAAGCATACAATTTTTCTGTAACAAGGGAGGATGTTAAAACCACCTTTTCATCAATCAGACCCCAGACAGCATCCTTCCCACCCAGAGGGATTTTATCTCCTCGAACCAAAACACAGAACTATACCAAAAAAGATGCACAAACGAGTGGAATGGAGGCATATATCTGAGACCTAGATGAGCCTTTGTTCTAAAGAGAGAGACAGAGAGAGAGTGAGACGATGAAAAACGTCTGGGATCTGGGTCAGAGCTCTGTGTTGCAGTGCTGAGTGTTTTTCTGTACTGCACACTGTAATACGTCTCCAGATAGGCTGAGATGAATCTCTCTGGCAGAGCATCACTGACTATATCAAGCAGCGAGTCAACTGTAATACGCAAATAGCAATCAGAATTAAAATGTGCGCGCGCGCACACACGCACACACACACACACACTGGCATGCTCAAGCCTCAGCCCTGGTCATGTGAGAGCTGTCATCTCCAGCCAATGAGGCAAGCAGCCACTTCAGGTTATGAGACTTTGAGTGGGCCAGCTGAGGCAGACTATTCCTGCTGTACAATCTGCTCCCCCGTCTGCCTGCCAGATCCCCTAAAATACCACAAGAGGGATTCTCAGAGTCAGCAGCAGCAGCACTGATTTCTTCTTTCCCTCCACTTTCACCTCCCAGCCACTGCTTCGCCTGACATTAGCATGAAGGAGCGCTATTAGATTAGCAGCACAGCGAGCCAACCAAACCCCTTTCCCCCCCCCCCCAAAACTGCGTTATGCTTTTGTAATGAGATGAAACTTCACAGGTCACCACATTCATTTTTGTGGCATGGTGCTGTCTTAATTCACTTTCATATTCTGGCACATGCAGGCACTCTGGACACAAAAAGAACCACTGCTGTATAATGAAGCGACAGAGACGTTTGATTGACATTAACACGGTGACTGTAGATCTAAATTTCTCGGCTTGGTGGAGAGGAACAGCGATGGGGAACACAGTAAATCAGCTTGTCAGTCAAAGTGGGTACCTGCCGCTGCTCGGGCACCATTATCATACATTCTCCTGCAAAAAAACAAACAAACAAAAAACCCCAGAACAGAACAACAGTTGTGTTGCTGAAGCAGGAAAGATTCAGCAGCAGTCATTATCACTAATGTGTTGCTTTAATTGAATCAATCATTTGAAGCGACTGTAATGACTTGAGACTTCTGTTTAGTCCCTAGGTATTACATTCATCGTTCCTAAGATTACAAGATGTGCACATAAAGAAACACTCACCCACAACCTGATTCTTGCTTTAAATAGCAACCCCCCCCCCCCACCACCGTATGAGGTTATCATCAGGCTTTAGGTTTAAATGGATTGTAGGTTAAGTTGATTTTTAATCCTACAGATCCTTCGGGGGGTTGAACAAGGTGTATCAGATCAATTCAGCTGCTTATCAAAGAGCTTGTAGCAAAGAAGAGATGGTGCTGTGGGCCCCGAGGCACCCAGGATGAGTGCGAGGTATCTGCTGTATCTCTGCTTCGCTGGTGGGAAGGAGGTAGGTGTCATATATGCTGTTATCAGCAGAGTAGGACTGTTTCCTTCTATCTCTTCTATCTCTTATCATTGGCATAAACAAAAGGCACTTTGAACAATACAAAATGGCCCGCAGGCACAAACGGCCATCTAAACTGGCTTCCCTCATCGTCTTTTCCTTTCTTTTCTTTTGGTTGTCACAGTGAAGAGACCAAAAAGGAAATGTACCCAGTTCACACTGACAGCCCTCATAGATTCTTATCTTCTCTCACTTGTCTGCTCCTGTTTAAAGAGCCATTGTCCTGGGTGACCACAGGTGAAGGACATCAGCTTTTCGGTTTGATCTCGCTTTGACTTGTTTCCTTTTCTGTGAACTGATGAAAGGTGAGGATTAAGAAGAAAACCATACTGAGGCTTTAGAATCTACTCGGAGATCTCATTAAGGAGGATATATAACAACACAAAAGGCTTCTATGGGTGTATGTTCTATTTCATATAGTCTGTTTTCAGGTCAGCATCTGCAGTGTATACCATTTATACCTTCAGTGTCAGCAGTCAACACGTGTAGACAAGATGATGTAGTCCAGCGTTGTGAGCCTGTGTTCCTGCTGCCAGACCAGCCACATCCTGTTGATGTTCTCTGCTGCTGCCAGGATTGTCCCGGCAATGTCCACACAGGCTCTCTTACTGGAGGGCAATCTGCCAGTTCTGCAGTTGCTTCCCTGTGGAGAACAATTCATGCTCTGGGTCTGACCGGGTGCACTCCTTGACCCAGACGTCGTTTATTTTTTTTTTTTTGGAGGGGGGGGGGGGCACCACAATGACACTATTAATGGAATAACAATCCATCTACTCAGACCTGAAGACAAAACTCACGTGGTGGTGCTTCCAAAGTAGTGATCTAAAGTCAGGTCTATGTTAGAGATTCAATAACTGATGTCACAGTCTTGTAATCAAAGATAGCCTGCTACAAATATCTTACAGGCAGAGTCTTCATGTTCTCCCTGTTCCTGTGTGGGTTCTCTCTGGTACTCCAGCTTCTTCCCACTGTCCAAAGACATCAAGAGAGGACGAGGCTGATTGATACTCTAAATTGACCGTAGGTGTGGCTGTGAGTGTGAATGGTTGTCTGTCTCTATGTGTTGGCCCTGTGATGGACTGGTGACCTGTCCAGGGTGAACCCTGCCTCTCACCCAAAAGCCGCTGGGATAGGCTGCAGCCCCCCCCACGACCCTTAACAGGATAAGCAGAAGAAAGTGGATGGATGGATGGCAATATCTTACAGTGTTTGAAATTTAGGAATATCATCTAACAACCTGCTGCTAAGGTCAATCAACAACCTGTAGAAATGTACCTGTAAATGATGCACTGAGCAGCCTGACCACAAACACACCACATATATGCTAACGGTATATGATGCTCCTCCCTCACCACTTCCTGTTTCCACTTTTTGTTAAATCCCTCCACATGACATTCCGAGCGGCAGCCCGACGCATGGGGATGACACACTGATGTAGCTGAGTATTGGCTTGCCTTGTAGACCGCGTCTTACGCACATGTATCTGATTGATGGTCGTACACGAGATTATTAGATCCGACTCACAAGGTTGTAAAAAGGTTTGTAGGAGGCTTTTTATAGCAAAAGGCTGTGTCAGCTCGTTCTCATCCCTGGTCATCAAATAGCGTCACTTTCACTGACTTGCAAGACACCATTTTTTGTGACTGTAAGATGAAGCAGGTGCAACCTGGATAAAAATGTGCTTTAATCCAAACTATAAATTGTTTTTTGTCCCTTAACTAACCACACTTTAGGTATAGTGCTGATATATCAGTGTAGTGCTGCTGATATATCATAATAATAAAAATACTTCTCGACCGTCATGCACTACTGCCTCCCTGCACCCTTGTGTTTTTGATCGGAGGTTCTGATCTGATCGGTGTTAATGGCGGTGGGCTTTAGTGTCCCAGTTGTTATAACCTTCAAGCCTGTATGAAAAAAAAAAGTATTTATGTATTGTAACTCCAAATTTTACATGTATGAATATAATTGTAGCCCCTCAGGACTCAAGCCCCCCGCTGAAGAAAAAGCCGTTCTTTGACCAAAGCTCAGATCCCATTGGTCTTAAACTGCAGATGCAGACTGGAAGCCCCTGCAGGGCACAAGGATGCAAAAGAAAATCTTCATGAATCCGCATGTGCATGAGGGATGAAACCGCTCACGCCGGCTCTTGGAGGGCCCGCATATAGAATCTGGAGTTGCGATATGTAACTAACGATCAGTCTCTTTGACAGTCGATTTTTCCTGAAAGTAGCAGTTTCCATCGTGTGTACAGTGAATATGTCTCCTTGACTTTCATTAACCTCTCAGTACGCTCTATCAGAGAGAGGGGAATGTGCTACAATAATATCCCAGTGACGACACATGGGTCAGGACCCCTCTGATTCTGAGAGGGGAAAATATCTCATTAAGAGAGAAAGCCTTTGGGACACTAAAGCAATTTGGCTTGCCCTCTGTTCTCAGGAACCAATTAAAACATTAGCCTAAACTATCACAGTGCTCACAGATGTTGATCCACAGCCATGACATGAGTTGTGTGCGCAACGTTGAAAAGTCAAAGCTGCAGCGGTGGCTCCCAAGGCTGAAATGCTAATCACAAAATGTGACAAAAACAATGCGTAATGTGAATTAAGGCGGTTACCCAGGGAAAATGACAGCACTTGACCACACGAGTGCATAGCAGCTGATTAAATACTTAAAAAAAAAAAAAGTCCCTCTCACCCTTGCAGGGTGCTTCTGTGTCATCCTCCAGCTCAGGTCCTCTTCCAGGGGCCTGGGAGCTTGAGGGATCTAAGCAGTATCTTAGCTGTTCCTAGGACTGTGCTCTTCTGGACTGAGGTTTCAGGTGTTGGTCCTGAATCTTCTGGAGCCACAGTCCCAGTTTGGGGGTCACTGCCCCGAGTGCTCCTACTACCACGGGGAGCGCGTCAGCCTTGACCTTCCAACCCTTTGTAACTGTTCTAAGATATGTATTAAAAAAATGTTTGTGTGTGTGTATATATATATATATATATATATACACACACACACACACGAGAAGAGAATGAACAAAGCTCACCTCAGACGCCAGTCATTGCTGTCTTACTGTTTCTGCCCACAGAGTTGTACTTCATTTTCCTTCCCAAGATTTGATTCCAGTCTATTAAACTCTGCTTCCTGGCCAGCTGAGAAAGTCTCAACAGCTTCATTCTGAGCTAATGAATCTAAGTCTATCCATAACCAAATTTAACTCTGTGAAATTTCTGGATAATGCTGGCCTGTGTGGAGACTGGTCCTTAATCTCCCCTCCAATCTCTTAACTCAATTCAACAATTACATGCAAATAATACACAGATTCCAATCACTGCCATATTACTGGGGCGCAAATAGAAAAATTCACTCCGATCTTTCATCACAAGAATAATTACAACATTTTTTTTTGTGTGTGTGTGTGTGTGTTTTTCTTGAACTACTGCTCGGAACGTTCACTTGTATTTGTTCTCTACTACAATACTAAATTCACAAAATGATTCTTGAAAAAAGAAGTCACTTTATTTCATCCTTTCAGTTACACACGCCATAGAAAGATCAGGTGTTTGTCATTGAAAGAATCTCTCCAAAAAAAAAAAAAAAAAATCTGATTACACATGAGTACTACTTCAGATGTGAATATGCTTCACCGCTCCTCCTTTCACTAGATATAATAAGAGGTGAGTCTGTCGTTCTGTGGAAAATTACCAGGGGATATAAAGTCCTTGATTCAGGCTGCTCTACCAAACAACCAGACTTGCCTCCTCTTGCCAAAACCATATTTACAAGCATTCGGAGCATCGATGACAGAGTGCTGCAAAGAGAAAACATTTAAGCATCACCTCTGACAGTTGATACCCTCATAGTTCATAAGACTGACAGGAAATGAGTGCAGATATGCTGAGTCCACAGGGCTCAGCCTGAGCGATGTCTCTGGGAGGTCATGTGATGACAGTTCAGAGTAGCAGGTCGTCACCCCCTGACCTCGGTGCTGAATAAACGGAATGAATCCCACAATGAATCCCTGCAACTCGCCGAGGTGAATGACAGAAAGAGGCTGCGGCTCCAGTGGCTGTCTGAGAGTTATCAAGCATTTCATCAAAATGCTATTATTTCTGAGTTTCTATCTGCATCGGAGCTGATATTCGCAGCTACCCGATGCCTCATTAGCCTCGCCGCTATGCTGGATCATCCCTCTCGACCCCTCAGTGGTCCAATCACCTCTTGACCTTATGAAAGAGTGTTAGTGGGATTCAGCCCAGCACTTTCAGACACGCTGGAGTTTCACCCCAGCACCACTGCCAAAAGCATGTCTTTGTTCAACGCCCGTTACAGGCAGGAGTCAGTGGTCCAGACTCAGTGGTTTTTGGCTGATCCGGGGTACTGTGACCCTCCAGGGGGAGGAACACATACACCTGTATGAGAATTTGTCTTCAAGTGGTCGTTCGTGAAAACCTGAACCCGTAAAGACTTTCACATCTTTTTTAATCACAATCGACAGCATTCATTAACATTTCTTGTTTCTAATGGTTACAATGCACCACACTGATTTACACTGATTTAGGCTGATTTCTAACACAAAACCATATTAACAGTCTTCACTCTTGCTATACAATAACAATCTAAGGACTCAAGTATCTGGCCATGTTCACCCTCTAGCTTAGTGGTTAGCATGCTTACATCAGGTATCACTTTATAATACAGCCTACATTTTTTAATGTCTTCCCAAAACTTCCGGTGTAGCTTTCTTGTACAATTCCATACATATGAAATAGGTCCTTTAAGTACCAGTTCTTTCTAGTACAACAGTTAATGTAGACCATCATATGGTAGTAACAACACAATATTATAGCCAAGAATAGAGAAGTTATAACTGAAAATATCCATTAATCTTTTTTTATTTCTATTGTGTAACATATGCTGCGTTATAAGGAGCTGGAATCTATCCCAGCTGATATCATATTCTTTGAGTAATACTGGTGGTTCTCCGGTGTTGTGTGATGGATGTTTTCAACCTTTCTCATGGCAGTTGTGACACTCTTTTTAAGGGACATAAGTTTACTGGGAACCTTTGACAGGTTAACACTCCGGGGATTTATTGTGTGTAGTTTCTTCTTGCACCCTGAGGTAGAGGGACATACATGAAGTATATACTTGTATACAGTGTCATGGCAACTGATGAATTTCACTCCAAACCCGACAGTTACAAAAGTCACTAACGAAGGAGATGATGATGGTCATAAAAATGTCAAAAAATACTCATGAGTTTTTGAGAGTCAACCAAATTGAAACCATTGGGCCAACAGTCGATGCTGCTTTGCAAGACACACACACACACACACACGCACACACACACACACACACACACACACACACACACACGTACAAACAGTACAGTACCTCTTGGCTATCTATGACCTAAATCCTCTCTGAACTCCTCCCTCTTGGCTCCTCTGATTCTGTTTTCACTCAGTCTGTCTTTCTGGCAATTGAAAGAGACCTCATACACTCACTCTTGATCTTCTTTTTCATTTTTCACGAGAACAGACACTCAAACTTTTCAGAAAAACAATGAACAATTCATCACTGATGCACTGTCTTTCAGAACCTACCTCTCTGCTGTATCGTTGCTCTCACCTCCCGAGTCCACGGCTGTAAAGGAAGAACAGGTGTAGAGTCGACAGAGAGGTTGTCGGGGCTGCAGAGGGTTAAATGCTGCCTCTGACCCCCACTGATCACCCTGCTGAGTCAATAATGCCACCCGGAGACTGAGGGCACGGGGAGGCACACATGGCTCTGCTTTGAGAATTTAAACTAGGTGAGACTTCAGTGGGCTGCAAGGGGAGACGGAGGGAGGGGAAAGTCCTCTGAGGGTTACCGTATGCTCAGTAAGCCCTTTAACGACTGCACTCTTTAGTATGAGCCATCACCAGGATGATATCCAGGCAGCCAACACACACCTCGACTCTTCAAACTCGTCTCTTTCACCCTGAGAGTTTTTTTTAACGCATCCATAAACATTTATAAAGCAAGATGTATTGGGTTTTTCACTACTGTGACTTAGTGCACTCACAGTGATGTTTTTATGCTGATTCACAGTCAATCTCATGAGCGCTGTTTCCATAAAAAATAATTTTGATGTGTATTTTGATGATCACAAGAGTAAAGGTTGATGGAAAAGGCAACGTTTTAATGAAGTTTGTACTCTTGATTTAGATGTTTTTCTTTTTCAAAAACATCACAGCTCCAAATGATAGATGGAAACCAATTTATTCAATGAGCTCTAATATTCTGAATCCAGCTTTCTGGAATCTTCCTGGATATTCCTGAAGTGTTAAAACAGCAGACATGGTTGATACCAGCTAGCCCAAGCGAGCAATTGCAAACTGTCTTAACTGAAGTAATTCCTCAAGATTGTTTTAGGCTGATAACAACTTTTTTTTCTAGTTTATGAGAGCTTAAAAGAGCGAAATAATTATAATAATAATTGTTGACTCGTTGGTGAAATGGAAATAACAGCTTGCCTGCTTGCATTAGCACCATTTCTGATGACAATTACAAAAAAATAAGCATCGCGTCGCCTCGTTTGTTTGCTCTGAACCAGTAAACGTATACATCTCCCTTTGAGAAATTTGCAAAATTTGCTTAAAATCAGCTTGACACAATCAAAACATGAATAACGTTTATAGAAACAATGGGAAAGGATCTGGTGTGAGACGAAGCAATGATTCACGAGCTAAAATAGCCTGGTGAACAACAAAGCTCTAATCAGCTACCCAGCCATTCTGGAAATTACTCCTTTACATGGGCGAGTCTCTTATGAAGTCAGGAGACAAGCAGCAGGGACATAATACACTCCTGAAAAGTGTTATGGGCTCAGTAATATCCACTCTGGAATGGCATTGATGAATGAGGTTGCTGGACTATGCTGAGGTGTATTGAGCGTGAGGAAAGTGAGAAAAGAATATGGAGAATGGAGGATGGCAGTTGGATGATTAAGCAAAGGTTGTGGAAATGGCACCTCTGATAGTTATTTCAGACATGATTGTGCTCTACGGTGTTTGAATGCAGGAACCTTAATTATTCTCATGGCAGATATCCAGAAACAACATGCATTGTTTCACCGGCTATTGTTTTCATGCTTCGCTTTACTATTAACTTTTCTTTGTGCTTTCACAAAGCTGTTGTTTTATATATCCACTCAGCAGCAATCAATATTTTATCACTCATCTGAATTAAACCCACTCATAAAATTCTGCTCAGGGTCCGGAGCCGAATGCAGCTCCTGAGACTTGAAATAACTTTTTGTGTTACGTTCAGACCTCCGTTAGTACAATGGTTCACTACAAAGGGTTTTATTGCAAGACTTAAGTGTATTTACACATTTAAGAGGGAGCGGTTTGTTACAGCTGTGAAAAAAAAAAAGATGTGACATTGTGAAAAACGAAGAAATTATCTTCTAAATTTCCCCCAAGCTTCACGGTGCAGTGTTAAATTAAAGAAATGTATCATCCAAGGCACAAAAGTCAGTGTATTACCCAACGAGAGAACAGAGCGTGTGAAGTGCTGCATATTTCATCCCTCTGCCTGGCACACTTCATCTGTTTAAAGTAAAGCTCTTCCCAATTTGACCTCATGGTTATTCTAAGGATGTGAGAGCACCTTCTCAGATCTATAAATGGGAGTCTCATTATGAGTATGATGACACCAAGCAGAAATACTCATCTGTTTCATCAGGGAACTGTATCCTATTCTTCTGCACCAGATGCTCTATAGGAATGCCCTTTGTTCAAAAGGACTGTTAAATCACCGTTGGGAAGATTTACCAACTGACGTGGGAAACTCACACTTTCAACGCTCCATTGTTAAGAAAGGAATTTTTTAAAACCTCTGATATGTTGCATCTGGCAAACTGTTTGAGTGTGTTATCCTTGGCCTTTGGGCAGGTTTTTTATTTATTTTTTACTGAACAAGCAACAGAAAAGGTAAGTGGACTGTTAACATAAATGTATCGTGGGAGCTTAGACTCAAGGAGACGAGCTAACCGCTAGTTATCGTAGCACAATGAATGGTAGTGGATGGGAAGCGTTAGCATATGATAAATGGTCTCAATTTATATTGCACCTTACTACCTTAGCAGCGCTCAAAGCGCGACACAATGTTGGCACATTCACCCATTCACACACACACACACACACACACACACACTGATGGTGAAGGCTGCCATGCAAGGTGCCAACCTACTTAACAGGAGCAATAAGGGGTTCAGTATCTTGCTCAAGGACAGTTTGACATTGGTCACCGGGGGGAGTGAGGATGGAACCAGCGACCCTTTGCCATGCCGCCCACATACCTTCATCAAATGTCATTAAATACATTTTTCTCCAAAATGGTTTTTCCTTCTGTTGATCAGATATGTATCATATTATTACTTGGCTCGTCATTTGACGCAATTCCTCAAAACCTAGACCGGCAAAACAAAATATGTTAACAAAATACCTGTAACTGTCCTAATCAAGACTTCCTCTGGAAAAACCCACATACTGAAGCTGATCTACTGCAACCAGAAAATACTGAGCAGCCTAACGGAGGTATGCTAATTTGCCCCCTCACTACCATTAATTGTGCTAATGCTAAGCGGATTGTCGTGATTACCGGATGAAATTTGTTGGGGAATGCTTATCAAAAGACATATTATTTGTTTTACAGGTAGAAAAAAAATATTGGATTTTGATAAAAGTAGAAAGGACTTGATTTTGTTTAATGGAAGATTTTCAGCATATTTTGTAGCAAATGTCAGAATAATTGTGTTTCATGACGTACGGGCAGAAGACTGTTGATGTCTGGTCAGTAACAAAAGTTTAGTTTAGGGTTAAGAACAAATGCAGAGTTATAGTGAAGGAGACATTTTGTCCCCATTCAAACGCTTGTTAAAAGAAAAGGAACAGTTTCACAAGGCACAGTGGCTCAAACGTCCCAGTATGACCCTTGAGGGATTCCTACAGTGTGACTGACACCACTGACCTGGCATCAGTATTTGACACACTGGGGGTGAGTCTGGATTGATCCCTGATTAATAAACTGTCAAGATGTGCTCCAAAACTTAATTGGATCTTCTGTAGTCCAAATATCATGAAAATCATCTTGCTAGCAGAAAAACTAAAGTAATGACAACATAACCCCGTGGCAGAGTGGGTGATGAGCAACAGTTATTGATGGATTTTGCTTTGATGAATAAACATCAATGTGTTTTATTTTCATCAGAAGCACTTTATGGATGGAGGCAGGTTATGATGATTGATACCGCCTCTGCAGGAGCTCCAATGATGTTGAGAGAGAGAGAGAGAGAGAGAGAGAGAGAGAGAGAGAGAGAGAGAGAGAGCGAGAGACAAGGACAGGACAGCGGCCATCACCCATCACCCACAGTTAACTCTGCAGCATAGATGGACTAACAGGACCCCCTCTGAGGCGCGCTGGTCCACGTTTACTGCACTTATGTCTGCTATTGTATAAGGTGATTCACTCTTGTGCCCAGTTGCTGGAGGACGAGGACTTATTTTGAATTTGTGCACTGCTGAACAGAACTGAGCAGAGATTTGTTCAGCAAGTTCAAATATGATCGTTAATGCTTTACAGGTTATGAATAAAGATAATATGAGGACACAGAGATCCAGTTGGACCAGGGATAGTTGAATTTGTTTCTGTATATTTACTCACAAATGATCATTTCAAACTGGGTGGTTTCAAAATATCTACATAAAGATACAAAGGCTGCATTCTTTTCTTTGATTAAACTGACTTGATCGTCTATCTCGTAGACAAATGTACCCTCAAAAATAAAAAATGATTCATTTCGCGTAAACAGTCAAAACAATACATCAATATTCAGTCCAGTAATCCCCTTTCATGAGCTTAACACATTTCCATGGGGCAGGCAACAAATAAAGCATAATCAAGCACAGACACCTGGGGTCTTTTTACACCACTTAAGCACATCTTAGTACAACCTTTGGCTTCACGCAAAAGAATTAAAGAGATTGTTAAACACTACAGCTTCTCTCTTCTCTATTTATTTGTTTTGTAATAATGAGGCTTGTTTTTGCTACCTAAATTAACACAGCAACGGTAATAACTTGGAGCCACGTAATTATTAATATTCTATTTTTTAAATTTGTTTCTTCTTTTAGGGACAGGTTCTCGGAGATCTGTGTTAAGCTCCTACAGAGACTCATGTCTGGTTCATGTGTGGTTGATCATCCAGGCTGCTCTTGATGGTACATTTAAGCCACGTAGCCCCTTTTGTGATGCATAGTGAATTTCTGCATGCACTTTTTGCCTTCGTCTTCATTATTCTTTGCTTTTTTTCTTGGTGTTGTTTTCCTCCTTGTCACTTATATTGACTGATTTTGACTCTTTTACTCACCGTGCCTCCTTATTGAGCATGTGCTTTTATGATGTAAGGGCTATTTATGTACTTGTATCTCTGTTTTGTCATTGTTAAATTGATCAATCTTGCCAATCTGCAGGTGCAAGTCCTTGAAGAGGAGTTTTTGTTTTTTCTCATTGCATCAACCTATGGTCTCCTCCCATATACCTGTCATTTGACAAGTTTGCAAAAGTTTTGTGCTTCTCTTTAGTATATATGACTATCTATCTATCTATCTATCATCTATCTATCTATCTATCTATCTATCTATCTATCTATCTATCTACCATCTATCTATCTATCTATCTATCATCTATCTATCATCTATCTATCTACCATCTATCTATCTACCATCTATCTATCTATCATCTATCTATCTATCTATCTATCTATCATCTATCTATCTATCTATCTATCTATCTATCTATCTATCTATCTATCTATCTATCTATCTATCTATCTATCATCTATCTATCTATCATCTATCTATCTACCATCTATCTATCTATCATCTATCTATCTATCTATCTATCTATCTATCATCTATCTATCTATCTATCTATCTATCTATCTATCTATCTATCTATCTATCTATCTATCTACCATCTATCTATCTACCATCTATCTATCTATCTATCTATCTATCTATCTATCTATCTATCTATCTACCATCTATCTATCTATCTATCTATCATCTATCTATCATCTATCTATCTACCATCTATCTATCTATCATCTATCTATCTATCTATCATCGATCATCTATCTATCTATCTATCTATCATCTATCTATCTATCTATCTATCTATCTATCTATCTATCTATCTACCATCTATCTATCTATCTATCTATCTATCTATCTATCTATCATCTATCTATCATCTATCTATCTACCATCTATCTATCTATCATCTATCTATCTATCTATCTATCATCGATCATCTATCTATCTATCTATCTATCATCTATCTATCATCTATCTATCATCTATCTATCTACCATCTATCTATCTATCATCTATCTATCTATCATCGATCATCTATCTATCTACTATCTATCTATCTATCTATCTATCATCTATCTATCTATCTATCTATCATCTATCTATCATCTATCTATCATCTATCTATCTACCATCTATCTATCTATCATCTATCTATCTATCATCGATCATCTATCTATCTACTATCTATCTATCTATCTATCTATCATCTATCTATCTATCTATCTATCATCTATCTATCATCTATCTATCATCTATCTATCTACCATCTATCTATCTATCATCTATCTATCTATCATCGATCATCTATCTATCTACTATCTATCTATCTATCTATCATCTATCTATCTATCTATCTATCATCTATCTATCTATCTATCATCTATCTATCTGTCTATCTACTATCTATCTATCTATCTATCTATCTATCTACTATCTATCTATCTATCTATCTATCTATCTATCATCTATCTATCTATCATCTATCTATCTATCTATCATCTATCTATCTATCTATCTATCATCGATCATCTATCTATCTACCATCTATCTATCTATCTATCTATCATCTATCATCTATCATCTATCATCGATCATCTATCTATCTATCTATCTATCATTGATCATCTATCTACATCTATCTATCTATCTATCATCTATCATCGATCATCTATCTATCTATCTATCTATCATTGATCATCTATCTACCATCTATCTATCTATCTATCTATCTATCTATCTATCTATCTATCTATCTATCTATCTATCATCTATCTATCATCTATCTATCTATCTATCATCTATCTATCTATCTATCTATCATCGATCATCTATCTATCTACCATCTATCTATCTATCTATCTATCATCTATCATCGATCATCTATCATCTATCTATCATCTATCTATCTATCATCTATCATCGATCATCTATCTATCTATCATCGATCATCTATCTATCTATCATCTATCTATCTATCTATCTATCTATCTACCATCTATCTATCTATCATCTATCATCGATCATCTATCTATCTATCATCTATCATCGATCATCTATCTATCTATCATCAATCATCGATCATCTATCTATCTATTATACTTAAGGACACCATAGAAAGCAATTTCAAACAAAGCACTAAGTAGCTTATAGTGATCACACTAACAGTGGTTAGTCATTTATTTTCTTGGCTAAATCATTTGAATTTCAATTATGCGTGCAGAATTTAGAAGAATAAAATGTTTTCCCTCCAAGCTGAGTGCTTCTTCCTGAGTCCTGGATCTTCTGTGCTCATCACCTCCCTGAGGTTTTCCCGGTTGAATTGATTTTCACTCGGCCACACCCGCCTCTCTCAAGTCCATCTCTTACCCCCACCCCCCCCCCCCCCGTGGCCACCCTGCCATTCCTCTTTCCCCTGTTAGCCTTTTTCCTTCCTCCAATGAAGACCTTTAATTACCCCATCTCTACTACGCATCACAGTTAGTCAGACAATATGAATTTATTTTATTTCCTTTCAGGACTGATAATATTAATCACAGCTATTTGTGGCTTTATGCAGGTCTCAAATTAAATGTGTTGCATCAGCGATGAAGCCTCAAACTCAGTTTGAGTCAGTGGAAAAATAGAATAAAAATGTCTCCTCATAAAAAACACAAGCTCCCAGTGTCATATATGTTCGCTCCAATCATCCTGCTGTTCTTTAAATCCTTTTTTTCCCTGACATTTATTCCTCGTTCTGCAGTCCCTCTGTAAAGGAGAGAGATCCGGTGATCCACACAGCGTTCTGTCATGACTTCTGCTATCCTGGACCCACGTGCTCGCCCCCTCGCTGTTTCTGCATGATTTTCTCTCTCTACTCTGCTTTGTCAAAAAATGACTTTGCACAGTGGATTTAAATGTCAAGGTGAGACCACGATAAAAGACAGATGTTCTGCACCGTAGCTTATACATCCCTGATATTTGAATCAATAGCAGGGCAGCAGATCAGCTCTAAAATGAATTCAAGGCTCAATATTGTGTGTCTGGTTTGCATCATAGAGTGATGTTAATTACGTCCTTTTACTATGAAATAACCTGTAGGGTCAAACAAAGTGTGACACTGACTGAATAATGTCTCAACTAGTAAAGAAATGAACAGGATTTGATGTGTTCCTTTCCATGAGGACACATTGTGATCAGGCCACTAAGGATGTCAGTGTTTGCACCTTGTACTTTGTGTGTCCTCCTGCTTTTGCGATCAAAGCCACTGAAATAGTTCTTGTTCCAGTAATATTGTTCGTATGAACATAAGCAATGCTGTGAAAATCACTCAACTTCGGCTCTAGAAAATTTGGAAAGACTAAAAGCGAAATTATTCTGGAATCAGGAATGCGAGTTACAACACCAGTTGTGGAAAGGAAAGATAGAAAAGATATGAATTCTGCATAAAAGCATCTCTCATTTCACGTCAGTTTTACTACCATCCCATCGAGTCACAGAGACCCGCAGGTGTGACTGTGTATAGCATCCCCTGTTAAAACTGACCACATTGAGAGCTAAGGTGTTCTCAGTCCACTGACAATCCCAATTTATGGTTTGTCATATTTTAATAAAATCTCAAATTTGCACACAGATCCAGATTTTCGGTAAGGTTAGTTCAGACGGGGAGACACAAGTTGGCTAAGACGAATGCTCAGTATTTATATAGCAAGTAATACTGACATAATAAAGTGTCTTTAACATCATACGAGTGCCTTATTTCACTCACAGCTGGCAGGTCACCATCAGACAGCAGCGTAAGTGACCAGGCAGACTACACGATGATGTCAGAGGCGCATGTGTTTCAGCAGATGTGCCGGTAATTACGGGGGAATGAATAGCGATGTTTTAAGAGGAGATCAGGGGCAATTACAGTGATTTAAAGCAATGGAGCAAGGCCCTGAGCACACACCTTCTAATTATCCCGCAAGATCTGAGATCTCTCAGAGAGCACAAGAGATTTGGTATGTTTGCACAATCAAACAAAAGCTGCCGTCTGATGTTTATCTTTTATTATTTAAAGGTCTTGATTGTGTATTTCGTCTGTGATTGTGTTTGCGTTTTACAGCACTGGCTGTCACTGTTAATGACTACGAAGGAGCTCGGTGATATATTTAGCGACTAATCAGACAAAATTAATCTCAAGTTTTTTGTTACAATGCAGTAGCTTGCAGGAACGTGTTACAGAGATGATATGAGGGGGAATTCGCAAGAGGCCTAAAAGAGGGATATGATTTCACTTGATTGCCACACTTATCAAGTCCAAATGAAGAGTAATGAACACATGATGGAGAATTGAAAATAATATTATTGCTGTTGTCTTTAGGGCTCTAATTTGTTTGAGAACATGCTGTCACGCTACAGAGGGCTTATTGGAATTTGCTAATGGACTGCTCATCGCTATGGAGACGAGAAGGGGAGCTTCTGTATCCACCAGCTAAGCCACGAGCTATTAAAAGTAAAAATATAGAGAGGAGACAGTGTATTAGTTTTATTGGCTCTGAAACTGAAGTGAAACTTAATGTGTGACCTGAAACCAGTTAGTGTATGAGGAGGGGGCGGCCAGTTCCCTAAATAACTTGTTCATCGATCGGAGCAAGTACATGCAGTATCGACAGTGTTGTTTGCCCAAAGGACCCATTATTAATTAACCGTGATAGAACAGAGACGAAAAGGCATCCATGCTCCACAACAGCTTTACATTGGAGGTACAGTAACAGTTATAATCAATCTTATCACCACAATTAATATTCTAAGTTTTAAAAAATGAAATAAGTTGATCTCTTGGTCACAAATAGAATCAGTAAGAAAAATTGTACATAATTAAATAAATAAAACAAAAGAAATAGTGCGTTAATATTGATTACCTTGACTTCCCAGATGAGAGGGGGGTCCATAACTACCTTGCTTCTTAAAGTGTGGAGAAGTCAAAACATTTTCTGAACTGTACAGGATCATTTTTTTTAAAGTACATACTTCAACATAACGCAGATATTCACAAACCATTTGTATGCATGTACTTGTGACATGAATAAATTAATATGTCTGGGCCTCTCGAGCGAGAGCGTCACTATATTATTCATTAGATGGAAGTCGCCATCATTTACTCTCCAATAATTAAAGTTTTTTCTCATTCTGTACGGTTGGTTCATTCGTAAACAAAGTAAAAGTAACAGTCAACCTGGTTGTGCTGCAGAGAAGCTCTGGGCAACCAGCGCATTTATCCATCCAATTAGAGTGCTCCTAAGTGGGCCTGGTGCAGATCCTCAGGCCCCCTGGAGAACCACCACATCGATCCGTCTGCCGCGTCTTCCAATTCCTGGAGCTTCTTCTTCACTTGTTTTTAAACCTAAAATTGAATTAATCTATCGTATGATGTGCAACAGCCCCCTCTACCATATGACAGATGATGAGGGAAATTAGGCTTGCTGAACGACTTTGTCAATGATGAGACAAGAATCAAAAACAGTCTGTCATTGCACAACCTCGCTTTAGTGGACAATGCTTTGATACTGAGGACGTACTCATCCACAGCGAGGAAATCCTGCATAAGTGGACTCAGTGGTTTTCTTCTCTGTTAGATACATTTATTGTTGGTACAACTACATTCAACCATGCAGGAGAGTTATTAATAACTGTGTGCCTGTGATGCTAATGCACTCAGCACAATGTCCCAGTCTAACGTTGTCCAAATCACAAGTACAGCGATGCCTGAGGTTTATGAGTTCTGTCGCAGCAAGGGCTGAGGGATCAGATCCAACATGCTGCTCAGATTGGATGTGTAATTCGAAAGGAAGGAGATGACAACCCTATTATTTCCTGAGTCGTCAAGTATCCACTCTAATTTCTCGCGTCTGTCCCTCATCCCAGCTCCCCTTTCATTCTCACTGTATGTTTAAATGTGTAAACCTGACTCAATCACCTTTTCAGCACGGAAAATGTTTGGAATAGAAAGACAGAACATAATGTGCCCAGCTCATCTCCTTGGAGCTGTATACAGTACAGTGTCTAGCACAGTTATTTTCATCCATGGGTTCACACAGGTGGGCTTACGCATGAGCACGTTCACATTTATGCACAAATAGCAGGAATTCTACTGCAGCCTTACTCATTGGTGGGAGATATGGTGTGTGGGTTTGCCCCAGGGGGGGATTTTTGCTCCTTTAACACAAAAAGGTGAGAGGAAGAGAGACAAAGATCAGACAGGGTGAGAATGTGTGTATGAGTAAGGAAGGGTCCTGTATGTAGGAATGTGAGGGGCTGCAGGGTGGAGGGGGCGATGTTGGGGAGGAGTGGGTTTGAGCTTGACCTTTTAAAAATCACAGCTCTGTTATAAGGTGGACTGATTAAACATAGAGCAAAAAAAAAAAAAAATACAATCTTTAGGTTTCAGATTCTAGAGGAGAAGGGGGGGCTAATCTTTAAAGCAGTACTTTACCCAAAAGTGGATTTTGCAGCTCAAGTACACACAAATAGGTGTCTTGAGCTCCCAAATACATCTGTCCCTCCTGCATCACTTCTTTGTGGCTCCAGAATGCAGAAAGAGCCAGCTACTATTTTTAGCGTAAAGCTAATTGCAAAACTGTCCAAAAAAAATGACAGTTTACAATCTTTCAAGCCCATCGTGCAGTGTAATCAACATCTCCTCATTCCAGCCTCTCGCGCAGTGAGCCACAAAGGCTCTAATTTGCGGTAAAACTAATTAGATCATTTCAGTTTCAACGCTATTGAGAAGAAGCGTGGATGAGTGTGAGGGCTCCCATTGTCACAGTCTGGGCTGCCATGAACAATTAGCATATGGCTGCATATGACAGATTTGCTGCTGTTCATTTAGCTTCATGCTAAATATACGTGGCTAGAAATTTCTGCATGACAAGATGTAAGAGGGTAAATAATTGAATATAAATATACAGTGGTCCCTCGTTTATCGCGGGGGATACGTTCTAAAAATAACCCGCAATAGACGAAATCCGCGAAGCAATCAGCTTTATTTTTCACAATTATTATACATGTTTTAAGGCCGTAAAACCCCTAACCACACACTTTTATACACTTTTCTCAGACAGGCATTAACATTTTCTCACAGTTCTCTCTTATTAACGTCTTTTTCCTCTGAAGGCCTTGGTGCAAGTTTTCTACCAGAAACCAAGTTTTAAGCTTTTAAGTTTTAAGTAGAGAACTTGCAAACATACAGCACTTCAAAGTCACACTGCTAGCGATTGAACATTTATGTAAATCTGGCTAGCCGAACACATTCTGTACTCCCTTCGCTTATCAGGACGCAGAACACATGTGCGGCTCTCCCTTAGCCAATCAGGATGCCGAACACAATGCGCGTTCATACTGTACGCTGTAAAAAAAAAAGCATGCAAAATTACACTAAAAAAATCCGCGATAGGTGAACCGCGATAGGTGAACCGCGTTATAGCGAGGGACCACTGTCTATGAAAATACACTTTTTGGATAAATATCTCTTTTTGGAGGCCAGAACGCTATAAAGTTACCACAATAGTTAGTTTAACGCAAATAATACATGCGGCAAACTTGATTATGAGAGAGAGAATCGATAAAGACGGAATATTACAAAACACCTGGCACAATTTGAAAGTTGCTCTGAAATGTTTTCTCACACACTGTTGATTTCTAGTACGAAAATGAATGTTTTTCATTTGATGCAGATCTGCCCTGACTTACTGATTCAGAAGAGAAGGCATTTATGAGCTATTTCCGCGTGCAGAATGAACCAGTTTTCACAGCTAGAAGGAAGTGTTCCCACAACATTGACTAACATTAGCCACATATTCTAGGTCGAAGGGATCGTTTAAATGTATTTAAAGAACTTTTTAAGGAGGTTACATCATTTCAGATAATATTTCTGTTAATTAAGATTTTTTTAAAGAATCCTATCCTGCCTTTAGGAAGAACATTCTGGGAACAATTTCAAAACTTCCCACTGAAAATGTAACCAGCACACTGAACGTAATATTCTCCAAACAATTTGAGAATTCAAAATTTCTAGTTGGGTCATAACTTGTTTATTTGGATCCTCGCCAGTAGAATCGTGGTTGATGTCTGCTCAGTTTCTCTTTTAGTCCCATTCTTGCCAGACATGTCTTCCAGGAGACCTGAGAGAGTGTCGGGGCATATGAGACATGACACGAGGAGATAAGGGTTATAGAGCTCAACAGACAGAGAGTCTGTCTCCAAACCCCTCAGCCAGATGGCCCCTGTCTGCCAGGGAGATGGCTGCTCCCCTCAGTTCACACTTGCACATTCACACGCTAATATACAGTCCGCACATTAAATGCATAAACTAGGACACGTAGTCATTCCGCTAATATGTTTCACTCAAAAAGTCATAAAGTAAAGCAAATAATGACAGAAATATTTGCGCATTATATCACTTCCTCCAAAGTTGAAGGTATTGGAAGCTCTAAAAAAAAAAGTAACCAATGTTGAAGCCGTGTGAGATTTCTGTGCCCATATGGTGATTTGTCGTCCATCCATCACTGGCACGCGTTGGCTGCTATATGGCAGCTATAGAGCACAAGGCCAGGAAGCTTGAGAGACAAAGTCTGTCTTTGGGGAGATCTACCCAGTGTCTTCTTATGCAGGGGGAGATGTAACGGTCTGTGAGCCCCCCAGATCCACAGACAGATGGAGACACTCATCTTTCCTCTTCCCTTCTCCCAGGCGGAGCCGTTCATCCTGCCCCAGGGAACATATGTGCTGCTTCTAAGAGGAAGTGCAATATCTTGTTTAAGAGCCAACTTTGAGATCTGGCATATTTCCCATGAGGCTTTTTATTGTTCTGTTGGACCTTATGTTTTTTTATGGACAGGCTTGAAACTGGTGCCCATGTGACAGATACACAGGGCACACTGGCTCAATGGAGCCAAACTTCTACTAAAAGTGTTTGGGAGCATAGTTTTGCACTCTGAAGTAACTCGAGGTTCTGACTGTCAGTAGATGAGATGGCAACATAAGCCCTTGTGAACTTCATGTACCAGTGTTCTGCTCTTGAAAGCCAATTACCATATCCAACATTCTTTTCCTCTCTACTCTGAACTGGAATGATTAAATACATATTCATTTCGGGTGGTGGACTATGAAATGGCCCCACCCATAACACCCTGCAATCAACTCTTCAATTGGTTTAAAAATGGCATTAAAAGTGTACGATTCCACTCAGGTACTCGTTCATGTAGATGTAACGTTGACTTCGAATCGACTTGAAGATATTACAGTCTGGTTATTGTCACAGAATCAATCATGTATGTTTGCCTTCACTTCGGCACGAAAAAGACCTTATTTTGAGAGACCGATTTGCAAATAATGCCACGAGCGCTGATTTGATTTGATGACAAAATGGAATCTATTATCATCAGAAAGCAGAACATTGGTGGCTTGATGACTGACAGCTGTCAGGCTGTATTCTGTTCAATGAAAAAACATCCCTCTGCGTGTGAGAGATGATCCTGGTGTTGTAAAGCTTCTATGGAAATATGAAGAAAGACAGTTTTACACTTTTTTCCTGCTACTGGAGTCACTCCAGGGGAATTCCAAATTCCATTAAAAATGTTGTATTTATTTAAATTACTTTAGCCGTGGCGTACAAGTGTGCTACTCTAATGTAATCACCTGCTTGGAATGCAATAAAGCCATTAAATAAGTACCCCCAAAAAAAAGATCCAGGTTCTTTAAAATGATATGCATGTGCCTTTCAAGGGCTTTTCCATTGCAGCTACAACAGCCTTATGATAGCAGCGAGCTTCCAAAACTGAGCATCTCAAACTGATATTGTAGTTTTTGTTTTTATATTAATTCATAATTTGTTCTTTGAAATAAAGTCCTTTGCAAAAAGTGAATTTCAGCTTGAAGCGAGCCATTAAAGGGTCATCAAAATTCAAGATGAACAAACCCCTAGACAACACAAGGTTATGTTATTATACCTCTCAAAGAGCATCAATTAAAACTAAACATCCTTGTGTCTCTGTAAAAGAAGAGTTTCGAGCTGTTGTGGTGGATCATATTATAAATGGTCTAAAGGAGGTGACCTCTGACGGCAAGACTGACATTGAAAATAACAGAAAAACTACCTCAGTGGATCAGCCTACAAATTCCACACTTCTAAAACTTTTAAAGGCAAAGTTTAGGCAGACCCAGGATCAGTTAGAGGGACCACATCTCCACACTGCCCCGGGAACGCCAAGGGGTCCTCCAGTCAGTGCTGGTCCATGTGGTTGAGGAAAGGGAAATTAAAGTGATGAATAATGTTCATAATTTTAACTTGCAAACATTTGACTGACCAAAATAAAAATACTTGGTGAACAATGTTGTTCAGTTCAGTTTGAGGCACATTTAGAATTTCTAGTTTAAAAGTAACGGGATGAACGTAAAACAAATAAATAAAAGCACAACCCCCTCTTTGTAATCAGATCCTCCGAAGTAATACTGACTAAAAGTAAAGTAAGAGAGAATTCCTACTTGATAACTGCATAAATGTAATTCCTCATGTGTCTGAGGTCTATTAGATATATCATTATGGCATATTGGCAGAGAGATTGGAATGATGGGCAGGACGGAGGTGAGTAGCGATCATACAAGTCATCATGGTTCATGACTGAGAGTGATGTAAGAGGGAGCATGGAAAATTACCACACAGCAAATTAACTCCACAGAGTGTGATTAAAATTTTTTTTTGTGGAACTAATTTGCAGTTACTGTTGCATAAAATTAAGGTTGCTTTGGAACAGTTGGTTTAATTTTCAGAGGACCATCAGGACTTCTGAAAATTTAATGAGGATCCAAATTGCCTCTTTCTCTTTCCGTCCACATCGCGTATTTGTCTCTGTTTGTATTTGTATCTGTCAAAGTCCAAAGAGCCATAGAGCAGAAACCCATTAGTACACACCATCGGTAATATCAAGAGAACTGTTGTGTTGAAAAGCTTCTAAATTGGCGAGGGGTTAAATGGTTGTGCTCAAATCGTACCGTTTTTCACTCGATTCAATCTTTCAAAAGTTCAAATGGCATTTAAGGAAAGAGGAATTTAAAGAATCCATATCAAATTGAATATAATCTTAATGAACAGGCGTGTAATCCAGTGTGGAAACTGTGCTATTCTCGGACGCCGTAGTTAAAGTTTGTTGGAGGTGAAACATTAACGAACTGATTTGATCATTTTTGCTGATGCGGCCACACAGTGCGCGTATGTTACCTTTCCCTTCGTGCGGCTGACACAGCGATTGGCCTACTTGGAGGGACGAGAGTGAATCTTTATGAGCTCTTCCTGATAAGGCACAGAGACATTAGGGTGACGGGTGTTCCTGCCGTACTCCTCATGGTCATTGTGTGGAAGAGAAATGTTAGAAGATGACAGCAGAGAGAGCAAGCAGAATATAATCATCCTTTACCTCTGCACGGCCCCATCCTGCAGAGTGGCTCCGTGGACATCAGTGGTCTGTCTGAAATGAGAGAATAAGAGGCCATGACTGACTTTGATTTGTTAGAAAAGACATGGGGGTCTTCAGCCTGTCTCAGTGTATATATACAGATGTGTCCAAAATTCAGCATCGATTGGGATCGCCTGGTGGTGTACATGGACCCTGTTTTTAGTCCTAAGAATTGCCATATCAGTTTTATTTGAGGTATTGACTGATTTCTTTAACTGGCTGACATCAATTTACATTAGCTGGAGATATGATGGACTGGTAGAAGTCAGGCAGAAAATACAGGTGGTTCTACCATCATATAGCATTGCTGCTTTCCTGAATAGTACAGTAGGTGATGTTGACAAGCAAGAATAGACACATAGAAACCCTGCAGTTGTAGCTCTGTTTACAGAAGTCACACTTATTTGAAGGTAGAGTCCCTAGCTTGGTTTATTGCTGCTTGAAAACACAACTTTCATTCAAATTGAGCTTCTGAGCATCAGAAGAGTACATCCCCCAGCCTTGATAGCATGAACACGCCACCTAGCCTTGCAATTACTTATCAGTAAGCACAAGCTATCCACTGGCTACCACATGCTAAACGCTAGCTAGGACAAGCTTAACGCCTGTGGGGAAAAGCTAAACTCTGCCTAACACACATTAAACAATGGGTTGGAAAATCTAAACACTGGCTAAAACAAACTAAACGTTGGCTAAAACAAACTAAACGCTGGCTTAGACCAGCTAAGCACCACCTGCCTGGCTGGCATTTACTAGAGAACCAAAGCAGGTTCACTATGAGCACATGTGACAGGCGTGAGAGACTCTAGAGACACTGTGGAGAACGTTGTTCTGCTTGCAACATCCTGCAGCATGGCCAGTCTGGTGAGGTTGGTAAAGGTCTGGGGAGGCATATCCTTGGAGAGTCACACAGACATGAGGTACCCTGACTGCTGTCGGGTACCAGGATGAGGTTCTCAGACACATTGTCAGACCACATGCTAGTGCAGGGGGCCCTAGGCTCCTTCTAGGGCATGACAATGCCTGGCTTCATGTGGCTGGAGTGTGTCATCAGTTCCTGGATGAATAAGGCATTGATGCTATTGACTGGCCCGCCGTTCCCCAGACCTGAATCCAATCGAGCACCTCTGGGACACCGTGTATCATTGGATCCACTGCTGTCGCGTCACACCTCACCCTGATCCAGGGCTGGAAAATAAACACCCAGGAGCCTCATCAGGAGCATGTCCAGAAGCTGAAGGGAGCGCACACAGGTACATGGAGGCCGCGCGCACTACCGAGCCACATGATGAGCTGAGTCTTGAGGAACTTCACAGAAGTCGGATCTGCCTGTGATCTCAGGACGGTCCTGAACCCAGTCCTCAACGGGTTCATGATTTTGCTTTCCAGTGATCGTTCTTACATGATTTCGCTCTCAACAATTTTCACTACGTAGGTTAATCAATAAAGATTTTCAACTGGGATTTTTCATTCATTGAGACGTGGGATCTGTGGTTCATGTGTTCCCTTTATTATTTTGAGTAGGGTGTATTGTTGAAGATATCCTTGAACCCAGAGTCAGCGAGCCGCAGGAGGGCATGTTACTGCCTGAGGCGGGACACCTGGAGTTGAAAGTCTTGTCTTCATGCCACAAAAATGAAAGAGCTTTGGCGGGTAAGCGTCAAACATAACAGTAGCTTTACTGAGTGACTTTGATAACTGTATTGTGCCAAATATTTTGTGAATTTTCAAGCAGTATTTTTCTATTTTGATCTTCTACTCCGAGCTTCTTTCAAAATATCTTAAAATTGTGTATACACTGATCCTCAGACTCCTCACGTAGAATAACTTTGCTTTTTTAGTAATTCCAGTTCTTGCATTATAAAGTAAGTCTTATGAGTCTTCTTAAGTTAGGCAAACCAGATAAGGTTATTAAACTGTTCATTTTCTTTGAATCTTAAAAGAATAATTAAGTCTAACCAACCTAACATTAATTAACAGGATGGGTTGGTGGATAAATTCTTTGAATTAAGTAATCTATTTTACACGTCAGAGAAAATAACCCCGAAGCAATTCCAGTTATTGAAATCAAAACATTTTTATCTTGCCAAATTGTTTCTTTGTCATAAAAACAGTTTATTCTAACCACTTTTTTTTTTAAATGAATCTGCACGCCTGTTGCCTATTTTAGTACTATGGAAGCAAAAGTAAATCAAACTTTTAATACATAGCTGGAACTTCTTGGTCTTATACAAATGTCTCTAACAAGCAGAAAATTCGTTACTGTCAAAAAATGCAGCTGAAACGTTCAATCAATTTTTGGGAAAGTGCTTAGTATTCATAAGCAGGTCGTGTGGAGAGTTGGAGTGGGTTAGTCCGAGGATGAAAAAACTGAGTCGGGACTGATTGAAAGAGCTACAAAGAGGAGAAAGGTTGTATTTTAGTCGCTTGACATGAATAGCCTAATCATTCCGTGAGCCTCATGATCTGTCCTCCATGTTCAAGTAATTTCTAACCCTTTACAATACGGGTGCAATAACATCTTTCGCTGAGGGTTGTTGCCGGTGGAAGGCAGAGCACGAGACAACGTGACAGTTAGAAATAAAACATATAACCAGGTTTACTTCTTCAGTCTTAATTATGAACAGTATATGTTGTTGGGTTTTTTTTGTTCGTTCCTGTCACAGCAAAGGACTGAGTGGTTCGACGTAACGGATTGATTTTGCCGAACGTGAGAAAAGAAGGTAATGAGGAATGAAATCAACACAAACACCTCTGCGTAGAGCAATTAACAGTTTTAATGCTGGTTTTTAAAAATAAAATCACTGCCATATGTTACTTTATGGCCTCGTATCAGCATGTCTGCATGATAATTATTGTGTGAGAGCTGACAAAGACAAGCATATGAAAGGGGGAAAAAAAGTATATTCAAGAAAAAACACAAAATACTAAAGAAAAAAACCCACCTCCGTTACTCGATCTTAGCTCCGACCTTATTTCTGGGGCGGGATACTACACCAGACCTGGCTTTTAATTGACTTCTGGCTATGACTATCTAACTGAAGGAAACTGTCCTTGGTGCCGGATTCTAATTATATAAGCCTGGTTTATTAAAAACATTACAAATTTAAAAGCATCAACTATAAATACGCTTTAACTGTACCGTCTGTTACTGCATGATGAAAGAGCTCTGTCTTCCAAAGTTTTCTCAACGGACAGAGAGGCTAAATTCAGAACTGTTGAAGCAGGTGAGTGACGGGTTCTTCCTTGGCTCATGCCGCCCCACCCCCCAACGCCCTCCTCCGCCTTGTTTGGTGAAAATCTGCCTCATATTTATCGTGTGATCCTTCTGACTGAAAAACAGCACGAAAAAGGCCAGACATCACGCCAAGGGCGTATACCTTTGCCCTGTGTGTTATGATGCCATCAAATCCAAATCAGTTTCAAAATCGAATCAATTCCTCAACTCAAATACTTTTGTCCCACCAGAGTGTATCCTCAACTTTTTGAGTTGTTCTGTAACAGAAAAAAACAACATTGGCGATCACATAAGAGATAAGTTAGATGACTTAAGAGTAAACTTCCAGGAAAGTCTGTTCAGCCCTATATTTTTTTTTAAATTAAAATGCAGAAACCCCTTAAATAGCCTCTATTAACAGATTTTGAAGAACTAAAGTTATTAGGAATCTAGGAATCAATGAAGCGAAGGGGAACTATTTTTTGGTGGAAAAAGGCCACCGATTGAATGTAAAGCACTGCTCATGCTGCTAAGGAAGATTAGCGCTAGCGTCCAACTCCAGTTCTGTTGTTCTTTAGGTTCTTCTGCAGGAGAATAGTTATTTGGTTTTGACCATCCAGGGTCATTGAGGTCATATGACAAGCATGTCCTGGGTTTCAGTCCGCCATGAGCCTAGAACTTTGCTGCTGCCACATGGTGGTCACTCTCAGATCTCACTCCCTCTCTCTCCTGTGTGGTTCGTCTCTTCCACCCAAAGTTAATTTTTAATGACATACTTTGTTATGTGGGTCCACAGGGGGCCCTTAGTGGCAGTGCTTTAATAAAGAGAGTCTCACTGCTTGTTCCCCTTTGAGAAAGCTTCATTAAAACTGGTGGCAGAAAAAAGGTCTTTGAAGTTCCAGAATTGAGTCTATCCAAACTTTATATTTCTCTGTCCATCTGTCTGGTATTTTATGAGTTTATCTTCACTTTTACATCAGCGGACGCAATAAACAAGCAAGATACCTTGAAGGACAGATTATGTGACACCCCAAGGGCCACTTCATAACTCTAGTGTGTGTGTGTGTGTGTGTGTGTGTGTGTGTGTGTGTGTGTGCGTTCTTTGTGCGTGCGTGAGTGAGTGTGTGTGTGTGTGTTTGTGTGAGAGAAAGAGAGAGAGAGAGAGAGAGAGAGAAACCACAGAGTGGCATTGGGGTAGGCAGTGAAGGTACACACAAACCATCATCAATAATCCATCATCATTATCATCTTCTGAACAAAAACAACAACCAGAGCCACAACAAATAATAAAACTTCATCAATTTATTGATGGCGTGGCAGATTGAATTTCAAAACTTGCGTCTTAAAACAAACTTAAATGAATGTGAAATCAACAACTCTAAAGCTGAAGTCAGAGGTGTCAAAGAGGTTTTGTGACGTCACACAATTGGCCCATCCCTCAAACGATAGGTAGTGCCCAAGATAAGGGGACGGTGCATTTAGAAGTAACAACATCACATTCTGCTTTGATGGCTTTCATATTTTGTGACATCTAAGAGGACTAAGATAAAAGTCCTTCAGAAAGACTGTGATAGGACACCTTTGATGCTCTGTTGCGATATCTGGGTGTTAGAGATCAAAGTGAAAACTCTGAGATCAAAGCTCGGTACCAATTGCTCTGTCTTCTCCCCACCAACAGACACAATGTGTGGACCACAACAAAACCCTGGGGAATCAAACCAGCCATGGTGGCCTTCGATTACTTTGTGCCTTATAAACTGTCTAAGCATAGATATTTAGTATAGCTCTGACATCTCATTACTGCCTCTTGTCTGATTAAAGTTGATTTATTTTAATTCCAGGTGATTCTTGTAAGCCTTTACATATGAGGTGTGAAACTGCAGCCACGGTATCTTTCAGGAAGCACCTTGTGACACTCGGGAGGTTTGAATCCTGCAAAATTTAGCTCTTTGTTGACAAGGCAAGCTGTCATTACCCTGCAGGAGAAATCCAGGAGCACTGATACCCTGACAACCACAGCACAGACTTGCCTGTACACATCTTTGTTTTTCCGCATTCAAAACTAGCTCCTAGGTATTCCGGGGGGCCCTTAGCAAAGTCCCCCCATATCACAACTGCCAACTGAACTTTTGTTATAAATATCCATCAATGCTGACAGTGTACCGGAGCACTGACATCAGTTTTGTGTGGTTTGCAGGTGCATTTGAGTGAATAATTTATACAGACAGGAGTCACAGGTCTCCGAGATCCCTCAGGCCTGCTGGCAACGCCGGGTACAGTGCTGTGACCTGGGGTTGGTGGTCAGGGAGGTCTGCTGAAAATGAGGCTTGAGTGACATGTGGGGCAGATCCATAAATAACAATTAAACTTTCTTTTTTAAGTACACTCAGACACAAAACTATTTCACAGCGGCCAGTTCCTCAAAACAATCAGAAGAAAAAAGTTTAAAAAAGGTGCCGAGTGTTGTGGGGAGCAGTTCTGACCTGTTATTGCATAATATATTTTGGAAACCAGGTTTGGCGTGGAGTGTAGAAATATTGGCTGCTACCTCCAGCCCAACCACTATATCATTTTTGGGGCAGTTGCACAAACTGATATATGGTAGTAAAATAAATAAATAAATAGATAAATAAAAATCCAATATCAACATACTGACTGATAGTCAAGTATGTAAAAGTAAGTAGTGTTGGCAAGATGCTTAAATTATCAAAAGTACTCACAGTTTAAAGTATATCCTTTATGATAAGAAATAGACCGTATTGTGCTTGAAAGATGAAAATGACACCGGTGCACCAGCTGTAATTGTGGATATTGATCTGGTTTCGTTGAACTTAAACTACCTGTGCCTTTGTTCTCTCTCTCTCTTTCTTACTGGTAAAATTATTTACTTTTATCAACATTTGGCAAACGCTCGGATCCCTAATTTTTATTTTGAAGGATCTAAATCCAAATGCCCCCTCCTGTTTTTCCTGACCTCGGGTACCCTTGAGCAAGGCCTGTAACTCAAAGATATTCCTCTTGTGCTCGTTCTAGCCATAAAATTGCAGTTGAGTGCAATTTTCTCTTCATTTACTTCTGATTGCAATGTGGCAAAGTATTTATCATGCCATTGTGCCAAAGTGGGCAGGAAAATGGCAGAAAATTAAAAAAAAGAATATACGAATATATATTTATTTTCAGGCCTCGAGCTGCAAGTCCTGACCGACCAGCTTCTGAGTCACTCCTCATTACTTCAGGCAAGAAATCTAAATGTCACAGAGGAAAACCACATTTAAGATTTAATATCCTAGTCCCTCAGTATTTTTGGTGTTTTTCTGCTAAAGAAGATGGCATTGTTTGGGGGGGGGGGGGGTGATCAAAAGATTGTCAGACAGAGAGGTTCCAGCTCAGCACTGAGAAAACAGCAACACAATCTTTTAAATGTACGTTTGATCTGTACTGTTACGTCATCCAGCAAGACTCACACGTGAGCAGCCACCCTCTATCACCACCAGGATCATCGGCTGAATGCAAAGATTCTTCATTCCTGAAAGCCCAGGACTCTGAGTGCAGGTCTGGTGGTGTACCTGCACTCAGAGCAACAAGGACAAACCTGACTGCATACATCAAGAGGGCCAAAGCCACTTATTCTCTTGAAAGACAGTTTTCCACCAATAACCCCCCCCCCCTTCCCTACAGTATGCAGAGGGACATCAAGAACACTACAGACTAGGACAAAAGAGATGCATGCCCCTGTGTATCATGACTGCAGCAGGTTTGAGGACTTCCTTCCAGATAGATAACCCAAGAGCTACTGCAGGATCAGGGGACATACTAGACTGGGTCCTCAAAGACTCAGAGGCATTGAGGGACATCTCCCGGGCCGCCACCACCATCCCTCAACAGTGAAAAGCCTCAGCAGTAGTGCTGACCCCAATAATCGTGAGGTGCTTCAGACGGCTGGTCGCGTGGCCCAATGAAGGACATCATCCATATCACAGTGGATCCCTGCTGATTACAGGACAACAAAAAAAAACCTCCACTGATGACATCATCTCATCTATGGTTCACCTGGCCTTCACTCACTTGGACTTAGCTCCACCTTCAATACATCATCCTACAAACTCTGGCGAAATAATGAAATCATTTCTTGGTCCGAGCTCATCCCAGGGGGCCACGCCGCATCTCGTCCTCCTCTATCATCCTCATCAGCGGGTGCACAAAGGGAGGAGCCCTGAGCCCTTTGTTATACATGCAGTATCAGGCTCGATGCAGATAACAGACAGACAACCTCTACTTCCTGAGGTGGCCATCTACAGGTGTGTGGTTGAAGGTGTCCTCACTTCCTGCATCAACTGCTGCATGGCAACCACGGTTAAATCTGCACAGAAGACGATCAACGGTACTCACGACCAGGGACATCGGGAGGTGCAGGGACAAGAGTGCATGTCTGTTTGACCACTTACTTTAGATCCCTGCCAGGTTACAGCTGAATAAATACTGTATATTGCAGGCTTGTTTAACAATAATAAAGTAATATGTGTTCCAGCATACTCTCATTAAGGAAATGTGTGTCTAGTAAATGATTAATCAGTGGTCTGCACTGTATAAAATGTAGGCTAATAACTCTTTTCTCCTGTTTTTTTTTTCCAGGTTATGATCTACATAGTCAAATACATTTAGCTCCATTGGATTAAAAGTGAGGCTCGGTTTTATTTACCATCATACAACGGTGAATCCTGGCACCGGCGCTCCAGAGTTAGTCCCCCCATGTGCTTGAGGATTCTCAGATTTGATTGAAATAATCACGATTAGCTGCTCTGAATTTAGAAATAAGTAAGTGTATCACCTCTAACAAACATCTGCATGATAAGAAGTTGAGTCTCCCAAGAAACGGGTTTTATAAATGAAACGAGAGCCATGCAGAACTTAGGCTGACTCTCATCAGCTAGACAGAGCTGTAGGGGGCGAATAAGAAGAACTCTGTCTCAGTTTGAGACCCCACACGCAGGCCAGCAATGGTGAAATGGGGAGAGAGAGAGAGAGAGAGAGAGAGAGACACACACACACACACACACACACACACTCATCCTGAGTCAGAGTGCATCTTCCCTCTAAAGCAATTAAAAGAAAGGAAAGAGAACCAGTGTTTGCCAAATGAGGGAGAAACATCTGTTATATCCATACTATATTTTGTTTGTGAATCACTTTGTGTTTAAAATTGCTATTGTATTTTCAAAATATTCACTGAATGTTTGTTTTTTCAAGTCACACAAAGAACGAACAGCTGTAGACAAAAAGGTGGAAAACAAGGCAAACAAAATTGATAGGAAATAATGTATAAAATGATTCTCCTCTTCATCGCGAGTCCTGATCATCTTCCTCTGTTCTTTTTGTCTTTCTTCCACGGTGTTTAAAGCCGGACTGAATCAGGACGAGGCGCAAGGGTCTTCAGCAGTCGACTTGGGGGAACGTCTCATAATTCATCTGAGGTATCTGCTGGTTGTCACCGGCAACAGCTGTCAGAGAAAGAGCCCCGTACAGGAAGTTGGGGCATTAAAAGCGGTTTGATGATGACAGGTATTACTCGTCATCTTAGAAGTCTCAGTGTCATCCTTGAGGTCGCAGCGAGAATCTTTGAGCAATATAGTCCGAGTGAAATCAAAAATATCCACTGTCAAGCATAAATAAAGGAAATGTAGCACTTTCAACGCCACTTTAAATAAACAAGCAGCTCTTTGTTTGTTTTTCGCTGATCTATGTGTGATTTCCCGAAAACAAACAACAAACAACAAATTATAGATGGATCTGACATATAAATCAGTCTTAGTTTCTCTCCGGCAAGTATTAGTTTCATAAGAATAGACTGATTAATTGGATGTTCAAAGACCACCCAAGACTATTTCAGAACATGTTTCCATAGTAACAATTAACACCTAACAACAGACGAAATGAAAGAAAAAAAAAGCATTGCTGGACCGGCTCTTCTAACAGATGAATGTGCTTCTGAGAATTTTTTAATATTATACTGGATATGACAAGACTTAAAAAAAAATAAAATAAATAATGCTACACTTTTAGCTTGAAAGCTTTTCGATTTTCGGACTTGAAACTTTTGATGTACCATTGGAAGGTGACTATAGGTCCACAGAGTGTGTAGCAGGTATAGTTTTTACCTTGTGAGTCACTTGTGTGTTAAAATGGTGAATGGTAAACTCAGTTTTGAATACTTCTGACAGGTTCATTAAGATAATTACATGACCTGCCAAGTACATCAAGTTCTCCATGGCATTTTTTTGGGATGTTTTTATTGCCACATGTATATCGTACGGTGAAATTCATCCTCTGTATTTAATCCGTCCTTCATGGTGAGCCGTCAAGTGCGACGCTCGTGGGGACGGCTGACGGTAGTCTGCGCTGTCCTTTTTATTAGGGCCTGAGCCAGTCCCTGGCGAAGACCCTATTATGTTTCGAAGTCACACTCGCCACTTCAAAAGTAAATTTGACCCCCTAAACATGCATGAAAACTCACCAAATTTGGTAAGCACATCGGGTGCGGCGAAAAATTCGATAATTAAAAAAAAAAGAGGCGCTCTACTCAATAGCGCCACCTACATACACAAAAAACCACGCCACAGACTGTAGGAATGTCCTACAGACATGGGACAAACACCATTGAACTCGTCTCATCAAGACGGATAAATCATACACTCACACCCCTGACCTAACTGTAACAGGATGTCCACAATTTGGACACGAATGTCTAATTTTGGACAATTTTGCGCCCCGAACAAAATCTATCTCCTCCTAAACCGTAAATGCCAGGGCTTCCAAACTTTCACACATTACTCTCCCAACTGTGCTGATTGAAAGTTGTTCAAGGTTAATATACTACGCGCTTGGTTTGGATTTTATGAGCCGTCAAAGTGGGGGAGACACTTTTCGCCTTACAATGGAAGTCTATGGGGAGAGCGTGTCCTCTCAGGGTACATACTCTCGAACAAATGCTTCTCACGTCTATACCATACATCGCACAGCTTTTAAAAACACACCACTGTATTCCTGACAAAAATCCCTACAAAAATATGGTATTTTGTGTGACTTTTGACCAACGTATGCCGACTTATTCAGCTTTTACACACTACATTTCTCTGAATCCTCCACTCTCTCCACTCCAGCACAGATCAGACACAGTGCAGCGGGGGAGGGGTTCTTAAAGGGCCAGCTAGCAGCTCTGCTCTCAGCTCTGCTCTCCACTCTGACACAGATGGCAGAGAGCGAGCAGAGAAGGGAGGGGCTCTTAAATGGCCGGCTCTCAGCTCTGCTCTCACACTGTGCAGCGCACTGAGGCTCGTATCTCCTAAACTACAAGGCCTAGGGATTTGCCGATTACACCGTTGGATTCGGGCCGGTGTCAAGGACGCGGCCATAGGCCGCGCGGGGGCTCAGGCCCTAACAACGCTGCTTGCAGCTTTAATTAGGGCCTGAGCCAGAAGGTACTTCTGGGCGAAGACCCTATTATGTTTCGAAGTCAGAGAGACACGAAGTCAGCGCTAAAAGCAGTAAAAACACACACTTAGGAGCATCACAGGCCTCTAAAAACATCACAGGAGGGTCCGGGGGGGGACAGGGGGGTGAGGTCCCCCATTGAAACCAATGGTGGCAAAAATTATATCTGAAATTGCTGCGTTTTATTATTATTATTATTATTATTATTATTATTAGGGCCTGAGCCAGAAGGTACTTCTGGGCGAAGACCCTATTATGTTTCGAAGTCAGAGAGACACGAAGTCAGCGCTAAAAGCAGTAAAAACACACACTTAGGAGCATCACAGGCCTCTAAAAACATCACAGGGGGGTCCGGGGGGGGACAGGGGGGTGAGGTCTCCCATTGAAACCAATGGTGGCAAAATTATATCTGAAATTGCTCCGTTTTATTATTCTTTCTTTATTCCGCGAACTCTTTAACGCTTAATTTGACCCCCTGAACATGCATGAAATTCGCTGAATTTTTGCAGACACGTCCGGTCCGGCGAAAAATTTGATATTCTAAAAAAAATTTACACGCAAAACTCAACAGCGCCACCTAGCAAGCCAAAAACACGTTTACGTCAATAACTTCCCCGAGGAATGTCCCACAGACATGGGACCAACACCGGTGGATTCGTCTCATCAAGACGAAAAATTCGTACACTCTGACCCCTAACCTAACTTCAACAGGACGTCCACAATTTGGACACAAAAGTCCAATTTTTCACCATCGCACCCTCCGAACAAAATCTATCTCCTCCTAAACCGTAAATGGTATCGCTTCCAAACTTTCACACATTACTCTCCCGACTTTGCTGATTAAAAGTTCAGTAAGAATAATATACTACGCGCTCGGTTTGGATTTTATAAGCCGTCAAAGTTACGACAAAAATTCACGTTATAATGGAAGTCTATGGGGAGAGCGTGTCCTCTCATTGTACATACTCTCGAACAAATGCTTGTCACGTCTACACTGAAACTCTCACAGCTTAACAAAACACACCACTGGATTCCTCAGAAAAATCTCTACAAATATATGGAATTATATTCCACTTCCAAGCAACAAATGCAGAGTTATTTACTTTTCACACACTAAAAATGTACACTTTTTAGCTGCTCTCCACTCAGGCACAGATGGCAGAGATTTGTTTACTGTAGTCATGGAAACCACAATTGAAGGGTCTCTGCCCTCATGTACATACTCTCAAACAAACACTTGTAGCTTCTAAACTAAAACACTCACACCTTCAAAAAGCACACCATTGAATTCCTGAGAAAAAACTCTACGCACTGATGTCTTTACATTCCACTTTTGACCAACATATGCAGAGTTATGACTGTGTTTGTCAGTTAAACTGCCAAATCCTCCTCTGCTCTCCACTCTGACACAGATGGCAGAGAGCGAGCAGAGAAGGGAGGGGCTCTCAAACCCTCGCAACAAGGCTCTGTGAAGTCTCAGCTCTCTCCTCAATGGTCAGATCTGACAGCTCTCTGCCAATCAGTTGCTGTGCTGCAATGCACTTCATGACGTGTCCTCATGCCACCTCTCTGCCAATCAGTTGCTGTGCCACTCTGTACTCCCTGACGTCTCCTCATAGGAGCTCATAAAAGCCGACTGCTGCGTCGCCATTTTCTCCTGCTCGTCCGACCGGAGGTAAGTGCTGCTTTCTCGTTTGCATGATTTCTTGTTACTTATGGCCCTGTTTCAAATGCTCATTAGGGCCTGAGCCAGTCCCTGGCGAAGACCCTATTATGTTTCGAAGTCACACTCGCCACTTCAAAAGTAAATTTGACCCCCTAAACATGCATGAAAACTCACCAAATTTGGTAAGCACATCGGGTGCGGCAAAAAATTCGATAATTAAAAAAAAAAAAGGCGCTCTACTCAATAGCGCCACCTACATACACAAAAAACCACGCCACAGACTGTAGGAATGTCCTACAGACATGGGACAAACACCATTGAACTCGTCTCATCAAGACGGATAAATCATACACTCACACCCCTGACCTAACTGTAACAGGATGTCCACAATTTGGACACGAATGTCTAATTTTGGACAATTTTGCGCCCCGAACAAAATCTATCTCCTCCTAAACCGTAAATGCCAGGGCTTCCAAACTTTCACACATTACTCTCCCAACTGTGCTGATTAAAAGTTGTTCAAGGTTAATATACTACGCGCTCGGTTTGGATTTTATGAGCCGTCAAAGTGGGGGAGATACTTTTCGCCTTACAATGGAAGTCTAGGGGGAGAGCGTGTCCTCTCAGGGTACATACTCTCAAACAAATGCTTCTCATATCTACACCATACATCGCACAGCTTTTAAAAACACACCACTGTATTCCTGACAAAAATCCCTACAAAATATGGTATTTTGTGTGACTTTTGACCAACGTATGCCGACTTATTCAGCTTTTACACACTACATTTCTCTGAATCCTCCACTCTGCACTCCAGCACAGATCAGACACAGTGCAGCGGGGGAGGGGTTCTTAATGGGCCAGCTGGCAGCTCTGCTCTCAGCTCTGCTCTCAGCTCTGACAGAGATGGCAGAGATTTGTTTACTGTAGTCATGGAAACCACAATTGGCACTTCTCTGCCCTCATGTACATACTCTCAAACAAACACTTGTCGCTTCTAAATTAAAACACTCACACCTTCAGAAAACACACCATTGAATTCCTGAGAAAAAACTCTACGAACTGATGTCTTTACATTACACTTTTGACCAACATATGCAGAGTTATGACTGTGTTTGTCAGTAAAACTGCCAAATCCTCCTCTGCTCTCCACTCTGACAGAGATGGCAGAGAGCGAGCAGAGAAGGGAGGGGCTCTTAAAGGGCCGGCTCTCAGCTCTGCACTCACACTGTGCAGCGCACTGAGGCTCGTATCTCCTAAACTACAAGGCCTAGGGATTTGCCGATTACACCGTTGGATTCGGGCCGGTGTCAAGGACGCGGCCATAGGCCGCGCGGGGGCTCAGGCCCTAACAACGCTGCTTGCAGCTTTAATTAGGGCCTGAGCCAGTCCCTGGCGAAGACCCTATTATGTTTCGAAGTCACACTCGCCACTTCAAAAGTAAATTTGACCCCCTAAACATGCATGAAAACTCACCAAATTTGGTAAGCACATCGGGTGCGGCGAAAAATTCGATAATTTAAAAAAAAAGAGGCGCTCTACTCAATAGCGGCACCTACATACACAAAAAACCACGCCACAGCCTGTAGGAATGTCCTACAGACATGGGACAAACACCATTGAACTCGTCTCATCAAGACGGATAAATCATACACTCACACCCCTGACCTAACTGTAACAGGATGTCCACAATTTGGACACGAATGTCTAATTTTGGACAATTTTGCGCCCCGAACAAAATCTATCTCCTCCTAAACCGTAAATGCCAGGGCTTCCAAACTTTCACACATTACTCTCCCAACTGTGCTGATTGAAAGTTGTTCAAGGTTAATATACTACGCGCTTGGTTTGGATTTTATGAGCCGTCAAAGTGGGGGAGACACTTTTCGCCTTACAATGGAAGTCTATGGGGAGAGCGTGTCCTCTCAGGGTACATACTCTCGAACAAATGCTTCTCACGTCTATACCATACATCGCACAGCTTTTAAAAACACACCACTGTATTCCTGACAAAAATCCCTACAAAAATATGGTATTTTGTGTGACTTTTGACCAACGTATGCCGACTTATTCAGCTTTTACACACTACATTTCTCTGAATCCTCCACTCTCTCCACTCCAGCACAGATCAGACACAGTGCAGCGGGGGAGGGGTTCTTAAAGGGCCAGCTAGCAGCTCTGCTCTCAGCTCTGCTCTCCACTCTGACACAGATGGCAGAGAGCGAGCAGAGAAGGGAGGGGCTCTTAAATGGCCGGCTCTCAGCTCTGCTCTCACACTGTGCAGCGCACTGAGGCTCGTATCTCCTAAACTACAAGGCCTAGGGATTTGCCGATTACACCGTTGGATTCGGGCCGGTGTCAAGGACGCGGCCATAGGCCGCGCGGGGGCTCAGGCCCTAACAACGCTGCTTGCAGCTTTAATTAGGGCCTGAGCCAGAAGGTACTTCTGGGCGAAGACCCTATTATGTTTCGAAGTCAGAGAGACACGAAGTCAGCGCTAAAAGCAGTAAAAACACACACTTAGGAGCATCACAGGCCTCTAAAAACATCACAGGAGGGTCCGGGGGGGGACAGGGGGGTGAGGTCCCCCATTGAAACCAATGGTGGCAAAAATTATATCTGAAATTGCTGCGTTTTATTATTATTATTATTATTATTATTATTATTAGGGCCTGAGCCAGAAGGTACTTCTGGGCGAAGACCCTATTATGTTTCGAAGTCAGAGAGACACGAAGTCAGCGCTAAAAGCAGTAAAAACACACACTTAGGAGCATCACAGGCCTCTAAAAACATCACAGGGGGGTCCGGGGGGGGACAGGGGGGTGAGGTCTCCCATTGAAACCAATGGTGGCAAAATTATATCTGAAATTGCTCCGTTTTATTATTCTTTCTTTATTCCGCGAACTCTTTAACGCTTAATTTGACCCCCTGAACATGCATGAAATTCGCTGAATTTTTGCAGACACGTCCGGTCCGGCGAAAAATTTGATATTCTAAAAAAAATTTACACGCAAAACTCAACAGCGCCACCTAGCAAGCCAAAAACACGTTTACGTCAATAACTTCCCCGAGGAATGTCCCACAGACATGGGACCAACACCGGTGGATTCGTCTCATCAAGACGAAAAATTCGTACACTCTGACCCCTAACCTAACTTCAACAGGACGTCCACAATTTGGACACAAAAGTCCAATTTTTCACCATCGCACCCTCCGAACAAAATCTATCTCCTCCTAAACCGTAAATGGTATCGCTTCCAAACTTTCACACATTACTCTCCCGACTTTGCTGATTAAAAGTTCAGTAAGAATAATATACTACGCGCTCGGTTTGGATTTTATAAGCCGTCAAAGTTACGACAAAAATTCACGTTATAATGGAAGTCTATGGGGAGAGCGTGTCCTCTCATTGTACATACTCTCGAACAAATGCTTGTCACGTCTACACTGAAACTCTCACAGCTTAACAAAACACACCACTGGATTCCTCAGAAAAATCTCTACAAATATATGGAATTATATTCCACTTCCAAGCAACAAATGCAGAGTTATTTACTTTTCACACACTAAAAATGTACACTTTTTAGCTGCTCTCCACTCAGGCACAGATGGCAGAGATTTGTTTACTGTAGTCATGGAAACCACAATTGAAGGGTCTCTGCCCTCATGTACATACTCTCAAACAAACACTTGTAGCTTCTAAACTAAAACACTCACACCTTCAAAAAGCACACCATTGAATTCCTGAGAAAAAACTCTACGCACTGATGTCTTTACATTCCACTTTTGACCAACATATGCAGAGTTATGACTGTGTTTGTCAGTTAAACTGCCAAATCCTCCTCTGCTCTCCACTCTGACACAGATGGCAGAGAGCGAGCAGAGAAGGGAGGGGCTCTCAAACCCTCGCAACAAGGCTCTGTGAAGTCTCAGCTCTCTCCTCAATGGTCAGATCTGACAGCTCTCTGCCAATCAGTTGCTGTGCTGCAATGCACTTCATGACGTGTCCTCATGCCACCTCTCTGCCAATCAGTTGCTGTGCCACTCTGTACTCCCTGACGTCTCCTCATAGGAGCTCATAAAAGCCGACTGCTGCGTCGCCATTTTCTCCTGCTCGTCCGACCGGAGGTAAGTGCTGCTTTCTCGTTTGCATGATTTCTTGTTACTTATGGCCCTGTTTCAAATGCTCATTAGGGCCTGAGCCAGTCCCTGGCGAAGACCCTATTATGTTTCGAAGTCACACTCGCCACTTCAAAAGTAAATTTGACCCCCTAAACATGCATGAAAACTCACCAAATTTGGTAAGCACATCGGGTGCGGCAAAAAATTCGATAATTAAAAAAAAAAAAGGCGCTCTACTCAATAGCGCCACCTACATACACAAAAAACCACGCCACAGACTGTAGGAATGTCCTACAGACATGGGACAAACACCATTGAACTCGTCTCATCAAGACGGATAAATCATACACTCACACCCCTGACCTAACTGTAACAGGATGTCCACAATTTGGACACGAATGTCTAATTTTGGACAATTTTGCGCCCCGAACAAAATCTATCTCCTCCTAAACCGTAAATGCCAGGGCTTCCAAACTTTCACACATTACTCTCCCAACTGTGCTGATTAAAAGTTGTTCAAGGTTAATATACTACGCGCTCGGTTTGGATTTTATGAGCCGTCAAAGTGGGGGAGATACTTTTCGCCTTACAATGGAAGTCTAGGGGGAGAGCGTGTCCTCTCAGGGTACATACTCTCAAACAAATGCTTCTCATATCTACACCATACATCGCACAGCTTTTAAAAACACACCACTGTATTCCTGACAAAAATCCCTACAAAATATGGTATTTTGTGTGACTTTTGACCAACGTATGCCGACTTATTCAGCTTTTACACACTACATTTCTCTGAATCCTCCACTCTGCACTCCAGCACAGATCAGACACAGTGCAGCGGGGGAGGGGTTCTTAATGGGCCAGCTGGCAGCTCTGCTCTCAGCTCTGCTCTCAGCTCTGACAGAGATGGCAGAGATTTGTTTACTGTAGTCATGGAAACCACAATTGGCACTTCTCTGCCCTCATGTACATACTCTCAAACAAACACTTGTCGCTTCTAAATTAAAACACTCACACCTTCAGAAAACACACCATTGAATTCCTGAGAAAAAACTCTACGAACTGATGTCTTTACATTACACTTTTGACCAACATATGCAGAGTTATGACTGTGTTTGTCAGTAAAACTGCCAAATCCTCCTCTGCTCTCCACTCTGACAGAGATGGCAGAGAGCGAGCAGAGAAGGGAGGGGCTCTTAAAGGGCCGGCTCTCAGCTCTGCACTCACACTGTGCAGCGCACTGAGGCTCGTATCTCCTAAACTACAAGGCCTAGGGATTTGCCGATTACACCGTTGGATTCGGGCCGGTGTCAAGGACGCGGCCATAGGCCGCGCGGGGGCTCAGGCCCTAACAACGCTGCTTGCAGCTTTAATTAGGGCCTGAGCCAGTCCCTGGCGAAGACCCTATTATGTTTCGAAGTCACACTCGCCACTTCAAAAGTAAATTTGACCCCCTAAACATGCATGAAAACTCACCAAATTTGGTAAGCACATCGGGTGCGGCGAAAAATTCGATAATTTAAAAAAAAAGAGGCGCTCTACTCAATAGCGGCACCTACATACACAAAAAACCACGCCACAGCCTGTAGGAATGTCCTACAGACATGGGACAAACACCATTGAACTCGTCTCATCAAGACGGATAAATCATACACTCACACCCCTGACCTAACTGTAACAGGATGTCCACAATTTGGACACGAATGTCTAATTTTGGACAATTTTGCGCCCCGAACAAAATCTATCTCCTCCTAAACCGTAAATGCCAGGGCTTCCAAACTTTCACACATTACTCTCCCAACTGTGCTCTTCAAAAATCTTTAAAGGCTAATATACTACGCGCTCGGTTTGGATTTTATGAGCCGTCAAAGTGGGGGAGACACTTTTCGCCTTACAATGGAAGTCTATGGGGAGAGCGTGTCCTCTCAGGGTACATACTCTCAAACAAATGCTTCTCACATCTACACCATACATTCCACAGCTTTTACAAACACACCACTGTATTCCTGACAAAAATCCCTACAAAAATATGGTATTTTGTGTGACTTTTGACCAACGTATGCCGAGTTATTCAGCTTTTACACACTACATTTCTCTGAATCCTCCACTCTCTCCACTCCAGCACAGATCAGACACAGTGCAGCGGGGGAGGGGTTCTTAAAGGGCCAGCTCTCAACTCTGCTCTCACACTGTGCAGCGAACTGAGGCTCGTATCTCCTAAACTACAAGGCCTAGGGATTTGGCGATTACACCGTTGGATTCGGGCCGGTGTCAAGGACGCGGCCGTAGGCCGCGCGGGGGCTCAGGCCCTAACAACGCTGCTTGCAGCTTTAATTAGGGCCTGAGCCAGAAGGTACTTCTGGGCGAAGACCCTATTATGTTTCGAAGTCAGAGAGACACGAAGTCAGCGCTAAAAGCAGTAAAAACACACACTTAGGAGCATCACAGGCCTCTAAAAACATCACAGGGGGGTCCGGGGGGGGGACGGGGGGTGAGGTCCCCCATTGAAACCAATGGTGGCAAAAATTTTATCTGAAATTGTAACGTTTTATTAGGGCCTGAGCCAGAAGGTACTTCTGGCGAAGACCCTATTATGTTTGCTCGGCAGAGCAACACATTAACAGCACTAAAAACACTAAAAACACACACTAAACAGTGTCCCAGGCCCCCCCAACACCCATGAGGCAACTGGGTCAGACGGCCCGGAGCCAGTTTTCACATACACACCCATTCAAAACCTGGTATTATACTGTTCTTGCTCTCAATGAGTGCGCGCTATATGCGCATAATGCGCATAACGCGCATAATCTAATTTGACCCCCTGAACATGCATGAAATTCGCTGAATTTTGGCACAATCGTTCGGTATGTCTCAACATTCACTAATCAAAAACAAAAACGCCACAAAAGTCTATAGCGCCACCTAGGGAGCCACACAAAAAAAAGATAATTTTTTTTAATTTCGCGCGCTATAACTCCTCACACAAAACTCCCACAGACATGGGACCAACACCGTTGGACTCGTCTCATCAAGACGAACAATTCTTACACTCTGACCCCTCACCTATCTCCAACAGCATGTCCACAAATTGGACAAAACTGTCAAAATCAGGACTTTTTTTACTCCCCGAACAAAATCTATCTCCTCCTAAACCGTAAATGCCAGGGCTTCCAAACTTTCACACATTACTCTCCCAACTGTGCTGATTAAAAGTTCAGTAAGAATAATATACTACACGCTCGGTTCCCATTTTATAAGCCCTCAAAGTCGGGGAGACACGTTTCACGCTTACAATGGAAGTCAATGGGGAGGCCGTGTCCTCTCATGGTACATACTCTCGAACAAATGCTTCTCACGTCTATACCATACATCGCACAGCTTTTAAAAACATATCACTGTATTCCTGACAAAAATCCCTACAAAAATGTGGTATTTTGTGTTACTTTCCACCAACGTAGGCCGAGTTATTCAGCTTTTACACACTACATTTCTCTTAATCCTCCACTCTCTCCACTCTAGCACAGATCAAAGAAAGTGCAGCGGGGGAGGGGTTCTTAATGGGCCAGCTGGCAGCTCTGCTCTCAGCTCTGACAGAGATGGCAGAGATTTGTTTACTGTAGTCATGGAAACCACAATTGGAGCTTCTCTGCCCTCATGTACATACTCTCAAACAAACACTTGTAGCTTCTAAACTAAAACACTCACACCTTCAGAAAACACACCATTGAATTCCTGACAAAAAACTCTACAAACTGATGTCTTTACATTACACTTTTGACCAACATATGCAGAGTTATGACTGTGTTTGTCAGTAAAACTGCCAAATCCTCCTCTGCTCTCCACTCTGACAGAGATGGCAGAGAGCGAGCAGAGAAGGGAGGGGCTCTTAAAGGGCCGGCTCTCAGCTCTGCAGTCACACTGTGCAGCGAACTGAGGCTCGTATCTCCTAAACTACAAGGCCTAGGGATTTGCCGATTACACCGTTGGATTCGGGCCGGTGTCAAGGACGCGGCCGTAGGCCGCGCGGGGGCTCAGGCCCTAACAACGCTGCTTGCAGCTTTAATTATTAGGGCCTGAGCCAGAAGGTACTTCTGGGCGAAGACCCTATTATGTTTCGAAGTCAGAGAGACACGAAGTCAGCGCTAAAAGCAGTAAAAACACACACTTAGGAGCATCACAGGCCTCTAAAAACATCACAGGAGGGTCCGGGGGGGGACCGGGGGGTGAGGTCCCCCATTGAAACCAATGGTGGCAAAAATTTTATCTGAAATTGTAACGTTTTATTATTATTAGGGCCTGAGCCAGAAGGTACTTCTGGGCGAAGACCCTATTATGTTTCGAAGTCAGAGAGACACGAAGTCAGCGCTAAAAGCAGTAAAAATACACACTTAGGAGCATCACAGGCCTCTAAAAACATCACAGGGGGGTCCGGGGGGGGACGGGGGGTGAGGTCCCCCATTGAAACCAATGGTGGCAAAAATTATATCTGAAATTGCTCCGTTTTATTAGGGCCTGAGCCAGAAGGTACTTCTGGCGAAGACCCTATTATGTTTGCTCGGCAGAGCAACACATTAGCAGCACTAAAAACACTAAAAACACACACTAAACAGTGTCCCAGGCCCCCCCAACACCCATGAGGCAACTGGGTCAGACGGCCCGGAGCCAGTTTTCACATACACACCCATTCAAAACCTGGTATTATACTGTTCTTGCTCTCAATGAGTGCGCGCTATATGCGCATAATGCGCATAACGCGCATAATCTAATTTGACCCCCTGAACATGCATGAAATTCGCTGAATTTCGGCACAATCGTTCGGTATGTCTCAACATTCACTAATCAAAAACAAAAACGCCACAAAAGTCTATAGCGCCACCTAGGGAGCCACACAAAAAAAAGATAATTTTTTTTTATTTCGCGCGCTATAACTCCTCACACAAAACTCCCACAGACATGGGACCAACACCGTTGGACTCGTCTCATCAAGACGAACAATTCTTACACTCTGACCCCTCACCTATCTCCAACAGAATGTCCACAAATTGGACAAAACTGTCAAAATCAGGACTTTTTTTACTCCCCGAACAAAATCTATCTCCTCCTAAACCGTAAATGCCAGGGCTTCCAAACTTTCACACATTACTCTCCCAACTGTGCTGATTAAAAGTTCAGTAAGAATAATATACTACGCGTTCGGTTCGGATTTTATAAGCCCTCAAAGTGGGGGAGACACGTTTCACGCTTACAATGGAAGTCAATGGGGAGGCCGTGTCCTCTCATGGTACATACTCTCGAACAAATGCTTCTCACGTCTATACCATACATCGCACAGCTTTTAAAAACATATCACTGTATTCCTGACAAAAATCCCTACAAAAATATGGTATTTTGTGTTACTTTCCACCAACGTAGGCAGAGTTATTCAGCTTTTACACACTACATTTCTCTTAATCCTCCACTCTCTCCACTCTAGCACAGATCAAAGAAAGTGCAGCGGGGGAGGGGTTCTTAATGGGCCAGCTGGCAGCTCTGCTCTCAGCTCTGCTCTCAGCTCTGACAGAGATGGCAGAGATTTGTTTACTGTAGTCATGGAAACCACAATTGGCACTTCTCTGCCCTCATGTACATACTCTCAAACAAACACTTGTAGCTTCTAAACTAAAACACTCACACCTTCAGAAAACACACCATTGAATTCCTGAGAAAAAACTCTACGAACTGATTTCTTTACATTACACTTTTGACCAACATATGCAGAGTTATGACTGTGTTTGTCAGTAAAACTGCCAAATCCTCCTCTGCTCTCCACTCTGACAGAGATGGCAGAGAGCGAGCAGAGAAGGGAGGGGCTCTTAAAGGGCCGGCTCTCAGCTCTGCACTCACACTGTGCAGCGCACTGAGGCTCGTATCTTCTAAACTACAAGGCCTAGGGATTTGCCGATTACACCGTTGGATTCGGGCCGGTGTCAAGGACGCGGCCGTAGGCCGCGCGGGGGCTCAGGCCCTAACAACGCTGCTTGCAGCTTTAATTATTCTTTCTTTCTTCTCCCGCCACTTTGACGCTTAATATGACCCCCTGAACATGCATGAAATTCGCTGAAATTTGGTACGCACGTCGGTTCTGGCGAAAAATTCGATATTTAAAAAAAAAAAATTGCAATAACTCTATAGCGCCACCTAGGGAGGCAAAAAACCAATTCTAAAAAATTGGACCGCTATAACTTCTTGCACGAATGTCCCACACACACGGGACCAACACCGTTGCACTCGTCTCATCAAGACAAAAAATTCATACACTCTGACCTCTGACCTATCTACAACAGAATGTCCACAAATTGGACACAACTGTCCAAAAACCAACTTTTTTTACTCCCCAAACAAAATCTATCTCCTCCTAAACCGTAAATGGCATCGCTTCCAAACTTTCACACATTACTCTCCCAACTGTGCTGATTAAAAGTTGCGTAAGAATTATATACTACGCGCTCGGTTTGGATTTTATAAGCCGTCAAAGTCAGGGAGACACGTTTTACGTTATAATGGAAGCCAATGGGGAGGCCGTGTCCTATTATGGTACAAACTCTCGAACAAACGCTTCTCACGTCCACACTGAAAGTCACACAGCTTAACAAAACACACCAATGGATTCCTCAGAAAAATCCCTACACAAACATGGTATTATATTGCAGTTTGAAGCAACAAATGCTGAGTTATTTGACTTTCACACACTAAAAATGTGCATTTCTCAGCTGCTCTCCACTCTAGCACAGATGGCAGAGATTTGTTTACTGTAGTCATGGAAACCAGAATTGGAGCTTCTCTGCCCTCATGTACATACTCTCAAACAAACACTTGTAGCTTCTAAACTAAAACACTCACACCTTCAGAAAACACACCATTGAATTCCTGACAAAAAACCCTACGCACTGATGTCTTTACATTCAACTTTTGACCAACATATGCTGAGTTATGACTGTATTTGTCAGTAAAACTGCCAAATCATCCTCTGCTCTCCACTCTGACACAGATGGCAGAGAGCGAGCAGAGAAGGGAGGGGCTCTTAAAGGGCCGGCTCTCAGCTCTGCAGTCACACTGTGCAGCGCACTGAGGCTCGTATCTCCTAAACTACAAGGCCTAGGGATTTGCCGATTACACCGTTGGATTCGGGCCGGCGATCCGGCCGCGGTTAGGCGGGGGCTCAGGCCCTAACAACGCTGCTTGCAGCTTTAATTAGGGCCTGAGCCAGAAGGTACTTCTGGCGAAGACCCTATTATGTTTGCTCGGCAGAGCAACACATTAACAGCACTAAAAACACTAAAAACACACACTAAACAGTGTCCCAGGCCCCCCCAACACCCATGAGGCAACTGGGTCAGACGGCCCGGAGCCAGTTTTCACATACACACCCATTCAAAACCTGGTATTATACTGTTCTTGCTCTCAATGAGTGCGCGCTATATGCGCATAATGCGCATAACGCGCATAATCTAATTTGACCCCCTGAACATGCATGAAATTCGCTGAATTTTGGCACAATCGTTCGGTATGTCTCAACATTCACTAATCAAAAACAAAAACGCCACAAAAGTCTATAGCGCCACCTAGGGAGCCACACAAAAAAAAGATAATTTTTTTTAATTTCGCGCGCTATAACTCCTCACACAAAACTCCCACAGACATGGGACCAACACCGTTGGACTCGTCTCATCAAGACGAACAATTCTTACACTCTGACCCCTCACCTATCTCCAACAGCATGTCCACAAATTGGACAAAACTGTCAAAATCAGGACTTTTTTTACTCCCCGAACAAAATCTATCTCCTCCTAAACCGTAAATGCCAGGGCTTCCAAACTTTCACACATTACTCTCCCAACTGTGCTGATTAAAAGTTCAGTAAGAATAATATACTACACGCTCGGTTCCCATTTTATAAGCCCTCAAAGTCGGGGAGACACGTTTCACGCTTACAATGGAAGTCAATGGGGAGGCCGTGTCCTCTCATGGTACATACTCTCGAACAAATGCTTCTCACGTCTATACCATACATCGCACAGCTTTTAAAAACATATCACTGTATTCCTGACAAAAATCCCTACAAAAATGTGGTATTTTGTGTTACTTTCCACCAACGTAGGCCGAGTTATTCAGCTTTTACACACTACATTTCTCTTAATCCTCCACTCTCTCCACTCTAGCACAGATCAAAGAAAGTGCAGCGGGGGAGGGGTTCTTAATGGGCCAGCTGGCAGCTCTGCTCTCAGCTCTGACAGAGATGGCAGAGATTTGTTTACTGTAGTCATGGAAACCACAATTGGAGCTTCTCTGCCCTCATGTACATACTCTCAAACAAACACTTGTAGCTTCTAAACTAAAACACTCACACCTTCAGAAAACACACCATTGAATTCCTGACAAAAAACTCTACAAACTGATGTCTTTACATTACACTTTTGACCAACATATGCAGAGTTATGACTGTGTTTGTCAGTAAAACTGCCAAATCCTCCTCTGCTCTCCACTCTGACAGAGATGGCAGAGAGCGAGCAGAGAAGGGAGGGGCTCTTAAAGGGCCGGCTCTCAGCTCTGCAGTCACACTGTGCAGCGAACTGAGGCTCGTATCTCCTAAACTACAAGGCCTAGGGATTTGCCGATTACACCGTTGGATTCGGGCCGGTGTCAAGGACGCGGCCGTAGGCCGCGCGGGGGCTCAGGCCCTAACAACGCTGCTTGCAGCTTTAATTATACTTTCTTTTTTCCGCGTACTTTTAAATCCTTAATTTGACCCCCTGAACATGCATGAAATTCGCTGAAATTTTGCACACACGTCCGGTCTGGCGAAAAATTTTATATTTTAAAAAAAAATTTCGCAAAAACTCAATAGCGCCACCTAGGGAGCAAAAAAACTCGAAAAAACTTTGGAGCGCTATAACTGCTTGCACGAATGTCCCACAGACATGGGACCAACACCGTTGCACTCGTCTCATCAAGACAAAAATTTCATACGCTCTGACCTCTCACCTATCTACAACACAATGTCCACAAATTGGACAAAACTGTCAAAATGAGGACTTTTGCTCCTCCCCGAACAAAATCTATCTCCTCCTAAACCGTAAATGGCATCGCTTCCAAACTTTCACACATTACTCACCCAACTGTGCTGATTAAAAGTTCAGTAAGAATAATATACTACTCGCTCGGTTTGGATTTTATAAGCCGTCAAAGTCGGGGAGACACGTTTTACGTTACAATGGAAGTCAATGGGGAGGCCGTGTCCTCTCATGGTACATACTTTCAAACAAACGCTTCTCACATCTACACTGAACCTCACACAGCTTCACAAAACACACACTGGATTCCTCAGAAAAATCTCTACAAAAATATGGAATTATATTCCACTTCCAAGCAACAAATGCAGAGTTATTTGCTTTTCACACACTAAAAATGTGCATTTTTTAGCTGCTCTCCACTCAGGCACAGATAGCAGAGATTTGTTTACTGTAGTCATGGAAACCACAATTGCAGCTTCTCTGCCCTCATGTACATACTCTCAAACAAACACTTGTAGCTTCTAAACTAAAACACTCACACATTCAGAAAACACACCATTGAATTCCTGAGAAAAAACTCTACGCACTGATGTCTTTACATTCCACTTTTGACCAACATATGCTGAGTTATGACTGTGTTTCACAGTTAAACTGCCAAATCCTCCTCTGCTCTCCACTCTGACACAGACAGCAGAGAGCGAGCAGAGAAGGGAGGGGCTCTTAAAGGGCCGGCTCTCAGCTCTGCACTCACACTGTGCAGCGCACTGAGGCTCGTATCTCCTAAACTACAAGGCCTAGGGATTTGCCGATTACACCGTTGGATTCGGGCCGGTGTCAAGGACGCGGCCGTAGGCCGCGCGGGGGCTCAGGCCCTAACAACGCTGCTTGCAGCTTTAATTATTATTCTTTCTTTCTTCCGCCGCCACTTTAACGCTTAATTTGACCCCCTGAACATGCATGAAATTCGCTGAAATTTTGCACACACGTCCGGTCTGGCGAAAAATTTTATATTTAAAAAAAAAATTTCGCAAAAACTCAATAGCGCCACCTAGGGAGCAAAAAAACTCGCAAAAACTTTGGAGACCTATAACTGCTTGCACGAATGTCCCACACACACGGGACCATCACCGTTGCACTCGTCTCATCAAGACGAAAAATTCATACGCTCTGACCTCTCACCTATCTACAACACAATGTCCACAAATTGGACAAAACTGTCAAAATGAGGACTTTTGCTCCTCCCCGAACAAAATCTATCTCCTCCTAAACCGTAAATGGCATCGCTTCCAGACTTTCACACATTACTCTCCCAACTGTGCTGATTAAAAGTTCAGTAAGAATAATATACTACGCGCTCGGTTTGGATTTTATAAGCCGTCAAAGTCGGGGAGACACGTTTTACGTTACAATGGAAGTCAATGGGGAGGCCGTGTCCTCTCATGGTACATACTTTCAAACAAACGCTTCTCACATCTACACTGAAACTCACACACCTTCACAAAACACACAATGGATTCCTCAGAAAAATCTCTACAAAAATATGGAATTATATTCCACTTCCAAGCAACAAATGCAGAGTTATTTGCTTTTCACACACTAAAAATGTGCATTTTTTAGCTGCTCTCCACTCTAGCACAGATGGCAGAGATTTGTTTACTGTAGTCATGGAAACCACAATTGGAGCTTCTCTGCCCTCATGTACATACTCTCAAACAAACACTTGTAGCTTCTAAACTAAAACACTCACACCTTCAAAAAGCACACCATTGAATTCCTGACAAAAAACTCTACGCACTGATGTCTTTACATTCCACTTTTGACCCACATATGCTGAGTTATGACTGGTTTTCACAGTAAAACTGCCAAATCCTCCTCTGCTCTCCACTCTGACACAGATGGCAGAGAGCGAGCAGAGAAGGGAGGGGCTCTTAAAGGGCCAGCTCTCAGCTCTGCACTCGCACTGTGCAGCGAACTGAGGCTCGTATCTCCTAAACTACAAGGCCTAGGGATTTGCCGATTACACCGTTGGATTCGGGCCGGCGATCCGGCCGCGGTTAGGCGGGGGCTCAGGCCCTAACAACGCTGCTTGCAGCTTTAATTTATTTCATTCTTGTTTACATTATGGTTTGACAGAGGTAACCTCAGCAGAGATATGCACTCCAGATTCTGTCACTGCAATTGCATCACTACCACATGAAGTCACAAAACTTGACACAGGTGAGATACAGAGGACGCAAGGCTGCAGCACGCGGGAGAGTAGGAAGTGCTTGCTGCACCTCCATGGAAACAAGTAGACAAGCAGGCTCCAGTCTTGAAGAAGATTGGTCACCAAAGGGGGCGGGGCAGGGCCATTATATATGTTGTAAAATAAAATTAATGGGAAAATGTCGACGGAGAACCAGCCCAGCATCAAAGCCACAGCCAACCAGTCTGGTTGTGCTTTTCTGATAAGCAGAAAACCTTGTTTGATATCCTTTTCCTTCAAATCAATGTAATCTCCTATTAAACCACCAGTACTGAAAGTAGCTGCTTTATTGAATTTATAAATGAAATAAAGTACATCTTAATTAAATTGACATCAACTGTACACCATGCAATAACAGATGCAGGTTTGGGTAGCAGTGTTTTAATAATGCACGGAGAACTTTGAAGTTTGTTCCATATCGCAATAAAGCCTTGTACTTTTGTTCTTTGCCAGAATGAACACCTGGCTCTTTGCTTGTTGCTATATAATCAAGAAAAAAATGCCTGCAGCTGTGCTATAGTTGCATTTGTAAATAAATAATATCTTCTACTAGCTGCAAATGCATTTGATTGCCGAGATTGATTCGATGTTTTATTGGATGTGTCTCCTTCCTCTTCTCTCAGCTGTGAAAAGATGTAATTTTCCTTTCTCACACCTCTCAATCAAGAAAATAATTACACAACAGAATGATGAAAAAACTAAATGAGTGCTATCAGTACTACCAATAAAATGGGGAAACGGACTAGACAGCTGTTGTCTAAAACAAAACTACTGTGTTGGTAGAAAGTTAAAACATGATAAATGGCTCTTTGGTAGATTTATCATGTCAATGTCCACTGAAGCTAAAGGAGAAAGAACGTCAGTAAGGGAACAGCCAGGGTAATGCAGAGCCATAATATATTTCTCCAATGGAAAAATGCAATTTAAAATGAAAATGACACCCAATTTATCAGCCCACATTATGAAGGGGATGCAAAGAAAACATCCAAACCAAATGGAAATGCAATAAATTCCACATAAAATTTTAGAAGTCATGTTTTTGTGTACACATCTGTACCTGCAGAAATGGAAACATGAAACCTAAATAATGCTTTTGTCTTTCTGCTGGTGAAGAGATTATATTCAGATCGATTTTTACTCATAGAATCTTGGAAAATGTGATTCTTCAAAAAGAGAAAATATTAACTGCATGGATTCAATGTAACAAATGCTTATATGGTTTTTTTTTAAATAAAAATAACTATTCAACAGCTGTATTTTAGTTGTGTGCGACAGGTAGCAGCTCAGTTATGATGATATGGAATTTAGCACTGCTCAGCCGATACAAGGATGCAGATGCATTCATTTGTCAATTAGCGGAGTACTGCACCGCTGAATGATGCAGCATTGCAGCACTGTTAAAGGGTGGCTCGAGAGGTAACGTGGCCATCTAGTAATCACTGGGTGGCTGTTTCAATGTATCCTTCAGCAAAATACCAAACCCTCACGAGCCTGTTGGGGCTATGGCATCTTCTGTCATCAGCATATGAGAGTGTGTGAATAACTGTGCGTGAAAGGGGGAATGATGCAACATGCAAAGCGCTTGGAAAGGCAATTCTCAAAGAGTCATCAGACATGGCCGACTGGTTCTGAGACTGGGTTAAGTAAAGCCTTTAAACTCTTCATATGTAACAGTACTACTGTTACTCCTGTTACCAAGGCAGTGAGCCATAAAATTCATCATTTCATCTTGTATCCTTAAAATGTAGAATTTGCGTGTGAATCTTTGTGTGACTATTTTTTGTCCCACAAGTCCTCACAAATAGGTGTCTTGAGCTTAAGAAGACATTTTTTATTCCCTCCTGCATCACTTTTTTGTGTGTCCAGAATGCCGAAAGAGCCAGCTACATATATTCAGCTAGAAGCTAGTCTTGCTGCGTGACCGCCGACGACAAATAACAGTTAACTGACCAAAAACTGTTTACAAACTCTTCATCTCATCCACATCTTTGTCCAGCTGTATGCTCAGTAATCCACAAACACTTTGATTTCAGCTAAAAACAAATTAAACTCGTCTTAGCTCAAATCAAAGTGGGTTTTTTTGGGGGGGGGATTACTGAGCATTCAGCTGGATAAAGAAACAGTGGATTTTACTAGATGATGGGCTGAAGAGTTTGTACATACACAGTTTTGGAAAGTTTTGCTGCTTTATGCTGTTGGGTGAGAAGTAGCTTCACGCTAAATATTGGTGGCTGCTCATTTTCTTTATTCACATGTCAGCATGCCATCATGGCACTCCATTTGTTGGTTTAAATTCTTGAACTTAGAAATTTGCTGGTTCTGCTGTTTTACTTATATTTTGATATAAGTGTGTGTTTTTCATAGCACATACGATGAGTAATGGTGGCCCTTGTGAAAGGCATTATGTGTCTCACACAGCATGCTTTGTGTGCATAGTGCAGAGGCAGCGCTCTGAGTACTCTCCATTTATAGCATGATTTTGCACTCCCTCCTCACAGGAGGGGAAGAGCTGATTGCAGTGTTCTCCCTGTCTTTTTCAATAAGGCCAGCACTGTCACCTTCCCTTTCGCTCAAACTCATGTGTGGAGTGACTGTCAACCCGCCAAGGCCCATTCATTCCAGCACACACCACATCCCAACTCCCTGTGCTCCATCTGCACAGCTAAGCCCCAGCTCACTCTAGGTTCACAGTCACGTTCCACAGCTTTGAACTTGAAATTAGCTCATCTCCAGTCTCTACCCTACAGCCCCCCTCCCATATTCTTGTCCCATCTCTCCTCCCTATCCCTTCCCTCCAGCTCGACTTGGGGCTACATGATAACACACCACTTTCCACTTTCCCCCAGAGCACCCCAAACTGTGAGCATATTCACTCCATCATAACAGCACTGTAGCTAAACTGCTGTCACACCGAGTTTGCCATGCTAATGTGGCTCTAGGCGCCACTACCCTGTCCTCAAAATACTGAGATGTAGGTGTGTGGAAGCGGTGTGTGTGTGTGTGTGTGTGTGTATGTGGGGGGGGGGGGGTTGTTTGGAAAAGGTGTAAGGCACAACACACAATGAGGGAGTAAATGTATTGTATGGCATCACAGTGACTCAATTTCCCATAATCCTCCACACTCTCCCGAATCTTTTCCTGTGACTAAAAATAGTGCTAATCGAAAAAAGACAACAATAGTTTATCATTCCGCTGTGCTTATTTCTGACTAAAGTTTCCTCATCAGCTGAGCACACACTGCTAACTGAGAATGCAGTAAACAAGTTATCTAGCAGCTGCAACCTAACAGCAGCGTAAAGCTAACACCTAGCTTGTCGTTCCACAGAGAGGACAACAGTGCATGGCATACTGGGGCACGACATTTACGTGGCTCTCTCATCTTATATTTCTCCATATTAACACTTTGAGGGATGAGAGAGGGGCATCTAAGACATCTGATAATATTAAAAAAAAAGCTGTTTGGACCAAAGACCTCCTTGTTTATATCAACATAAAATTTGGACAGAAAAACCCCTGACCAAATGTGGTTAGCTGTGTGTACCTGGCAACCAGTAGAATACATTAGCGCAGCAGGAGTGAGTGAGACGCCTACTGACCTTGGAGGTGTAAATGTCATCCATTGTACCTCCAATGTATAAAAGATAAACTTAGATTTTTTTAAAAATTATTCTAGTTAATGATTTATTCTATGTATTTAAAATTAAATAAGGGGGCAGCATGGCTCAGAGGTAGAGAGGCCATCTAGCAACCAAAGGGTCGCTGGTTCGATCCTCACTTCCCCAGTGACCCTGTTGAAGTATCCTTGAGCAAGATACTGAACCCCGAATTGCTGCTGATGGCCCTGCAACAAACTGGCGACCTGTCCAGAGTGAACCCCGCTTCTTGTCCAATGGCAGCATGTCAACTGGGATAGGCTTACCTTACCAGTATGCCCAGTATGTACTGACAGAAAAAAAGGGGATTGGTGTGTTGACCTCAGCCAATAGCAAGGAACCCTTACAGGTCCAAACGTCCTTAAACACGCTCCCTTTATTTAGCCACTCATTGACTTCATACACCAAGACTGCGATTGTGCTACCATCTCAGCACGGCTCACACCTACAGTATTCTCTGCTACAGCTACAGCAAGAGGTCCACGGAAACTAGCAATTACTTCCCCCTAGCAACATTTTTGCAGTAACTCTTCAGTAAAATCGTTGCAACACCAAAGAGAGCAATCAGCAAATTACCATTACCACAGCTTTTCAGATTATAGGCTTCCATTTCTACCAAACACATGTGGGACACATGAAACAACCCCTGTTTACTGTACCTTTTGATGGCTTATAAAATCATCAATAAGTTACGGCTTTGTATCTCAAAAAAGTGTGGCGAAAACAATCATGTGCTTTTTGGGTGATTCAAAATAAGCTATTCATGATAAGAGCACACCGCCGAATGCTACTTACACATAATAACACAAATTTAACCACAACCTTTATCACATTTGTTTAATGCTTTTTTTCCCGTCTTCTTTCTCATTATCTTCTCTTTCCATGGCTACTCCCAATCTCCTTTTTTTTACTCCACTATTACAATTCACTCTCTTTTCCTGTTTATTGTTAGTCACAAACCATTTAACCAATCAGTTCATTTTCATCGCCTACTAAAGCCACTCCCAAACCAATCACATTATCTCTGCAATTATCGTTCAGTGGATTGCAGTAATTCTCAAGGCCACAGCTAACAACATTCAGGACCTTGAATTCTTCAGCATATGTTCAAAAACATCCTCTCGCCCACGTTAGCTTCTCTGCATCCCCCAAATAATGCTTCACTGACTGTGTTTATGCTAACAGCAGATTTATAATCTCTGGTTTGTTCCCTCTTGTGGACATGTACATCTAGATAACATGCGGTTTATCTTCCTACATGTTGCACTAGTGGCCACAAGTCGAGGCTCTCCCACTTCACGTAGGCCATCTGTGTGCCTGCATGATACTCAAGCGACCCAGAGAACAACCAGAAGCAGGTCAGGAGTGAAATTTACCATCAGGTTGTTGGTGGGATGGAAAGTAGATGATTCTTAATTCATGTTAGTGATGAATAACTGATTGACTCCAACGCTGGGGGCGAGGCTCAAAGGCACGGGGCATATGGGGAATGAGGAGGGGCACAGATGCTCCTTAGGGCCAGAGGGCTGATAGGCAAATGTAAGAGGGGCACAGAGAGGAAGCACTGGGGTAAGCAGGAGAGGCAAAGATGGGATTGGAGGCAAAGGCAAGGAGAGAGGAGAGATATCTCTGCCTCTAAAAGCCAACAGTGGTCCCACTGTGCTGATCTAACCCCCCTAACTAAGCCCCCGAACCCAAAGTGTCTGGCGTGCCAATCCAACGCCAGAGCCTGAAGAGATGCTGCTTTACTAGCTCAGTCTGCCTCTGAGCTTTAGGCCACGTCCTTCTCTGACCTCCAACTAACAGAGGGAAAACTTCTGCATCTGTGAAACTAAGCATCTGCCTTATAATACCTTTACACATGCAACCAACATCCACACGTACACCTTCTGCAGAGCAACACCCTGGAGCTTTGAGAGGTTCTCAGCTCCATCTACTGGTTGCATTGTGAATGAGTTGCTCCACCGTGGCTGAGGTGAAGTACTTCTGCTGCTTCAAATCATTTTCCCCAACATCTTTGCCAAGCCTCTTCCCATTCACCCTTCCTGGATGCTATCGATGATGATTAGACCCAGTTTGCCAGTGCAGCAGTTTGGCAGCATTCACCTTATACCAAAAGGGGGGTGGGGGCAAGATTAGTTGTGATCCACGATGCAGTGACATTTTACAAGGTCATGCTTGCTTTAAAAATATGAAACAAAATTATACACCATTAAAAGATTATAGCTCATATATATGTGACACAAATCAATAAGTTATTTGAATAAATCCACTATTATTCTGAGAAATCTGCGCTGGCCTCTTCATATTTAACTCATGACAATTTTATATCAAATCCTACATGTTTGATAGAAGTACTGTCTTTAAAGGAGAACTCCAAGAGGACGTTAAGCAATTATTAACTTATTTGATGTTCCAAATGCATATCACTCGTATCTCTTGAAGCTGCTATCTCACTTATTCCGACTACACTCTGTAGATGTTGCACTATTTGTAGTTCGGTTCTGCTGGCAGCGTGTTTTTCCTATTCTTATCAGCGCCGACAGCAGAACAGCAGAATAATAAAAAAACCTATTGTGCAGCTACTTGTAAAATTCTCCTCCCAACAGCAAGCGCTAGCAGAATATTTCCTGAGATTAAGTTTTTAGTTGGCGTGGGGGGGGGGGGGGTATTGCACGGCACCCCCACATTTCAGCGTTTCAGATAACATTCACTGAATATTTACACAGGTAAAGTGAGGACTAAGATAACTGCCTCAGCACAGCAGTCATGCGTCAATATATGCCAACAAAGGTCCTCCCATCTTGGTCCTATTACGGTGGAGGAAAAAAAAGACATCAATTTGTTATCAATGGAAACAGCTGCTCAGAACTAATTGTAAAATGGTAATATGCTGAGAGGACCTGCAGAGAACAGTGACAAGACAAATCTTTCTCTTAGGAGCATCTTTTTAGAAAACATAACGTGGTTCCCACCCGTCTCTATCTCCAACCAGATCAGAAAATGAATTGCTGCTGTATAAAGGATTCCCCTCCTTCCTCCTACGCTTCCCTTCATTAAAGAACAAAGTGCATGGTGGGTATTCTGCATGAGCACGGGGCAACAAAGCTCTAATAATGTTGTTCACGCCAATAATTTTTCATCATAGCTAAATCTTAGTTAATTTGTGTGCAAATGTTGGTCCCTGTTTATATTTTCTGATGAAGAGAACATGATGTGCTGGTGAAACTGAGATTACCGTGATAGTTGTACGCACACACACACACACACACACACACACACACACACACACGTAGTTACAGAGGGAGGCAGTGAGGGGCTAATAGCTTCTCTAAGGATGAGATCCAACCTAATTTGCACCATGCAAATTCCCAGTGGTGACTACAAGACCACCATATTAATGTTTCGTGAGAGTATATGGTCTCATGAAAAAATGAACAGTATATATGGCTCTCAAGGACAGACAGAAATAGACAATATGTTTGGGGAGATATAGACACAGAGAGAGAGAGAGAGAGAGAGAGAGAAGAGGGAAAAACAAAAATCTCTTTGATATCCAAAGTGTGACGTTCAGTACCCGTCGAAAAAAAAAATGCCCAAATTATTCTTTAGGTGATTTATTCATGACCCCTGGGACATCCTGGCTTCCCCTCTTGCTGCTTTGCTCCTCGTCAAACTCAATCTCACTCTTCTTCCTCTCTTGCATTCCCCTCATTCTTTTCCCATTTTATCATTCTGCTGTATCTTGAGTCGCTGCACTCATGCATTCATTTTATATATAGTAGTTAAGTATTGGAGCTGAGTACGAGGATTAGCATGTACATTTTTTATGATTATTTCTTATTAATGATTGATAGAAAAAAGTATCCGTCTTAGCGATTACTTACGGGTTTTTTTCTTATCTTAATAAATGATTTATTTCTGTTACGCTACACAAGGACAATCAGTTTAAATGATTTAAATCTATGTTCGTTGACTTAATTAGATATCACATTCATTTTTACTTAACCTTTGGAATGCAAATGAGAAGATATCGACTGAAAACAGGTCAATCTTTAGGTAACCTCTTTGTTGTAAGTTACAAAAGAAACATATTACATTCACCACCTCCATTTTTTTTTTTTTGCACGGTAACAGCTTATTTAAAGTAGACCGTCATAATTTGATTGTGTTTATCTGATCTCGAGTCGCTGCCGTTTTTAGCTCAGACTATGAGCTATAACATTTTAAGAGATTTAAGATGCAACCTCTGGAGAAATAAATCATCTTGAACAACAACGGATTTGCGACTGCATGACATGATAGATGGGATTTATCTTGGGAAGCGATATCTTGTGACCGTGTTTCCACTGACTAGTTATCAAACGAAAACACTCAGGGTGTCATATCTGCATCTTTATGCAAATGTGATAAAGGTCTTGCAGTCTAGTAGCCCACCCTTAAATCAGAGCAGAGCAAGGTCTTCAAATACGCATGCTTAAAAATTCAATAGAGACTGTTAATGTCATGCAGATTAGACTGTTAATTTGTTCTTTCTTTGCTCAGTTTCGTCCTTCTCATCTTGAGAAAACTTTATGGATGCACACAAAAGATTTCTTTGTCACAGATTTTGAGCACAAATGTGTTCAAATCCGTGTTCGTGAGCACTTTTGCCACCTTTGCAGAGAAAATGCATGCACTTGACAGGCGTGGCACACGTTACGCAGGGGCAATTTTGACCTGCTCGCAGTAAATGGCTCTCTAAAATGTGCATTTGTATCTTGGAAAAAAAGACTACTGCCCTTTCAAATCGGGCTGCAGGAGTGCTTTTGGCATTGTATGCTGTTGAAAGTTCGTCCACTCCTCTTCAATGGTGCGCCTGAGTTACTGGATATTGGCAGGAACTGGAACGCTACAGTGTTGTACACCTCAGTCCAGAGAATCCAAAACAGTCGCTAAGGTTGACGCGTCTGGTAAGAATGCAGGCAACAACTGGAACCCCCTGTCGATACCGCGGGGCACTCTGTTCACAACGCTGACCTCAGCAAAATGCTCACCCACACCATTCCATAAACATTGTCTGCCAAAAGCTAAACTGGAATTCATCCATGAAGAAACTCTTCTCTAAAGTGCAGGACACTTTGGGAGGTTAGCATAGAACTTTTGGTTTGACTAATATGGTTCCGGATGTTTACATGGTGTGTTGTGTAATTTTAGGTTGCAGCGAATGAACACGCTAGGAAGCTGGATTTCAACTTGATGCACACGCTAAGTTCAACACATACGCATGGTCAGGCTGTGGTAGATTGTGGAGCCACAACCATTGTAGTCGGTTCATTTTTAGCTCAGCTCAAAGTGTCTGTGTAGTATTGATCATATGGCTGAATTACTCTAGAGCAGGGGTCTCAAACTGATCCAGTAAAGGGCCGTGTGGCCGCAGGTTTTGATTCCAACCAAGCAAAAGCAACACCTGATTCTACTTAAATCAATTAAGCTGTTTCCACACAGCTCATTTGTTGGATCAGGTGTTGCTTTTGTTTGGTTGGAATGAAACCCTGCGGCCACACGGCCCTTTACTGGATCAGTTTGACACCCCTGCTCTAGGCAATGAATTTGAGAGTTTGTATATGGAGGTTTTGTATAGTTTTGCTGTTGTAAATCTCTGGTCTCAATTAGGTCCAAGCAAAAAGTTATGAGGCTACCACTTTTCAAATTCTGGATTCACCAAAAAGTCATGCAGGAGGGATAAAACATCATCATGTATTTCAAACATTTAATGAAGAGTAATTGATTGACCAATGCTAATTTTTTGGATAAAGTATCGCTCTAATGCTTCGTTAGCATTTACTGTTCAGGATCCTTAAGTGTGGTAGCATGGGGGAACCTCAGATGTCGAAACAGGACAGGTGCAGGTCTGTGTCCTCAAATCGGGGAACGGAATGATAAAGTTTGGGTGGAAAAAAAACAACAACTTTGTTCTTCTCCCAGAATTTGAGAAATTAGATTACAGACAGTCAAACTTTCATCGCGTTTAACAACACAGGTGTTCATTTTGCAACTTCTCTGTTCTTCCTCTCCAGGGTCACATAACACAACACAAGCAGCAAGTTCCTGTTTGACAGGAGCATCACCCAGAATTCCCTTCTCACCTTGTTCTGTGCCTCTACGTCCCTTCACTGATGTGCATGTTGAAGCAAAAATATGTCTGTGTCACTGAGCTACCAGCTGTGTGGATGGCCCCGAGCTCTTTAACATTGTCACTTCTGCAGTTAACAACAATCACTCTCATCACTTACCATAATTAGAGAGGAGACAAAATGTCGTGTCACTCGGCCCACACTGTCGAGCCGCCGCTGTCCTCAGCATCTCCGCCCTTTGTCCCGTTTCTAGGAGAAAATGTGTTCGTCGAAAAGATTATGCAGTAAAACCGATGAACGAGCTTTATTTGTTTTTACCGTTTTTATCCGCTGTGCTTGTTTGATTGCTTTTATTCTGCTTGCTTGCTTTTAATGTTTCTGTGATTTGTTTATTGTGCTTTTTACTGTGTACCCTTTAAAGCACTTTGAGTTTCCTTGAGTATGAAATGCGCTACTCAAATAAATGTGCCTTGCGCTACATCAGCATAACCTTAGTCGGGTTTGTGTCTCGGTTTGGAATTAAGACGAAACTCCTGACAGCAGGGAACAGATCCTTATGGAACACGAGCACACAGAAACATTGTTTCAAGACAAGTTGTTAACTCTGAACTCTCCTTTTAGCCTCAGCACTTAGCTGCTTTGAACTTCCATTAGGTACATCCTCAACCTCAACATGTGCTTGGACAGTTGGTGAGGATGACAGTAACTGGGAAGTACGCCATCACGATGCCTGCGCTGAAACACCTTCTGTCTTACCTCTAACCCCCCCTGACACGTCTACAGAGCAACAGTCACTTGCGAAGCTCATCTGAAACAGTGAACACGCAGAAATAGAATATAATGACGCAGACCCTCAAACACACTCATCTGGACAAGGCACAAGTAAAGAAAACACCGCAGAAAAGCAACAAATGAATATTTGCGGGGTGTTTAGAATGCAGCTCATCTCTGCACAGGTCAGACTCAGCCAGATGCTCATTAATACAGTTGTAACTTAGGAAGTTATGAGTAGTGAAGTTTGGAAAAGCTCAAGGTCACTCCCTGTTTATTCGCACATACTTGCTGTCAATCCACTGATTTCCTCGCCGACCCACCTGTTCTCTTCATGGCATATGGCATGATCACATCTTAAAACTGAGCTTACTGCTCAATTAGGCAAAAAATAAAATGTGTCATTGCCAATTGACAAAGAACAATTATACCCTTTGTCTGACAAACTATTATCAGTTGTTTTGGAAAATGGCAGCAAACAAGCCAGCAAATAAAATTAACAAAGGCTGAAATTTATGTTCCTCAGTGATTACAACGAAAGAGAATAAATCAAAAGAGTATGAGAGAGACTGTTTATGACAGTATAAATGGAAATCTGAGGGAAATGGATGTATTTGTAGTGTGCAGCAATAGAGAATGGTTCTTTCAGTCTGTGAATATTCTCACTTTATCCTCCCCATGTTCAGCAGTAAAGAGAGGAGGACGGCATCCAAAAATGTCACATTATCTTATGATCATTAAAATGAGGAAGTGGAGGAACAGCTGCTTACAACAAAATCAACAAATTAACACCAATGCACTCGTGTGCAATCAGAGGCCTGACAAGACAGCTGTCTGCCTTTAATGACGGTCACTTATTTCTTCTTTCACTCTATTTCAGTGTTCTAAACTTTCAAGGCTGGAAATGTGTTTTATAGATGGAAGAACGGATGGAGACTGTTGTGGGAGTGATCTGTCAATCAAACCAGAAGGAAAATCAAATACAAAGGAAGTTTAACTTGCAAAAAGAACATTGTATCAACAAAAAACTGAACAAAAGCCTAAACTCATTGTAAAAAAAATTGATCGATAGAGTCAGATCCTCACTTCTCAACCAAAATAAGGAGATTGATGTCTGTCTATCACAGTAGCGACCTGTGAGGATTAGGAAAATTTGTCCGGCGTTGTATGAGGAAATTCTACACATTTTTTTCCGGTTGTCTCTAATTCCGGCGGGATGTCATCCTCAGTATAAACAGCTTGTAAGGCCTGTAGTATAGCAACAAAAAACATTTGGAGATTTGGAAAAAAAAGAAGAAGAAGAAATTAGACCCCCAATTGCTGCGCTGGAAATCAAGGCTTATTTAGAATTCTGACATCTTTCAGCAACCAGTGGAGTCACCCCCTACTGGCCATCAGAAATCAGTGCGTCCACCCCAGCTTCACTTTTCAAACCAAGCAGCACCACCCGCTTCTTTTATTAGTTCCATCCTTTGAATGTGTCCTTCCTTTCTCTTGTATTTGTTTCTCGCCCTCACTTTTAGGGTTGCATAACACAACTGTTCTCAAGGCTTCATAATTTCCACAATAATCAGTCTGGTTTTTTTGGTTATTTTTGTTTTTGTGGCAAACCTTTAATCAAACATTTCATTGTCTCCACCAGCCTGAAATGCGTTATTCTGACAGAGACACAAAAAAGCATGCAATTACTCCCAGAGGACCTGTCCCTCCTCTCCGCTACAGCTGCAGAAGAAGAGGAAGGCTTTATTCCAAGCACGTCCTCCTCCTCCTCCTCCTCCTCCTCCTCCTTTCTCCTCTCTAGTCTTTCTGCTCTATGTTGGAAGATGACCCAAACAAAATGAGTGTCAAATAAGTGTTTCTACTGTGTCGTACATGGAGACAATTACATTAATGGTATTTTCTTCTGTGAAATGCAATGTGAGAGGGAGCGTACAGGCAAAACCCAAATGTAAACCTTACTGCTCATGTATCACTTTATCAATTTAATAGTCTTGAGAAAGCATTATCTATGTAATAGTTACCACTTAACCACACAATGAAAGACAAGCTATTTCCAGGCATAAAGGCCACAAAAGGGAAATGGTAAAACTTTCCTACATGATGGTAAAGCATCAAAATGCACTCAAAGATAAATTGGTCTCTTGCAAAACAAGCACTCATTACTTTCCACATTAAACACTGCAGGGAAACACAGTGGGGGATTCCAACTGATCCTCGGGTGAAACAATCAAGACTGAAAATTCATTATTTGCAAAAGGAGAACAGATTGAAATTTCTTTTGTGCTCAAAAAAAGTTTAACAAAGTCTGAACAAAGTTGAGAGAAAAAGGTGAACGGAAAGAAAGGTCAGACTAAACTAAGCTATAAAAGACACATTCTTATGAACAATGTAATGTTGATTTTGGTTGTTTTATTTCTGTTTTTGTATTGTCTTGCGTTTGTAATGGACAGAAATAAAGTAATAAGTCCATAATCAAGAACGTATCCATGCTGGCATCATGTATGGAGATACGTCTGACCTCGTTTAACCTTCTACTGATCCGTTTCCAACGTGTTTTCTGATGCATCTTCTTGCATTTTGAACCAGAAAGAACATTTATCAGCATGCTGTTCTTGAACGCACCACTGTGCTAGTCTCCCAGCGGTAGATTCGATTGGTCAGACATTACCAGTTGACGAAAATGGGGGACGACTTAGGTGACGAGTGGTGGGAGCGCCAGTCTAATAATTCAGGTAAATACTGCTTTCTTTTTGTAACTTCCATTTCTAGCGTACCTGTCTTATGAGCCAGGAGGTTTCCGTTGTATCTCGATGAGCTGTTTCGTCATGTTAGCATGTACTTGTCGTGAGTTGCTAACTGTAAGCTAACGTTAGCCCAGATAGTGGGAGCCCGAAACTTGAGTTCTGCGAATACCAGTCCCTATGTGTAACGCCATATGTAAACACACACACTGTCACCCGGTGTGTGTGCAGCTGGCCAGTGACTTGGTAGGGCAGGAGACGTGACGTTAGCCTTGGAAGCACGAGTTGTTATGGGTTGAGGATGTGTAAACACGTGCGTGTGGGAGTCGTCTGTGGTGTGAAACGTCATTGCTGTGCATGTGCCCTGGTGATTGCGCTCTCATGACCGTCACAGTCAACCCCTCCTTGTTTTTCTCATGACCTTCCCAGTTAACCTAGATGAACTGAAGAAAGTTCCCGTGTTTCTTCCTTTCAAAGCTGCATTGACTCCCCACACCACTAGAGGGCAGTCATGTATACTAATTATTAGTTGTCTGATCGAGTTTTGAACTGGATGACCTTTAAGTAGACTACGGCTAAGGAGGCATTCAAATTATTGCCTTTTTGTCTTATTTTGATTATCTTAGACATACAATTATGTTCTTTTGACATATACAGAAGTTTTACAAGCTAAAAGTGTATAAACAAAACAAGTATAGATACATCCCCACAGCTCATTAGAGTCACACTATGGTTTGATGAGCTTGAAAATGATGTGACTCATGGTGTCACCTTCACAGTCATCACATCTTAACACATAGGACATGTTAGACAGTACTCTTTACCACCACCACCATAAAAACACCCAATGAGGTAAAACTCCCCAGGAAGAAGGATGCTCATCCTCCGAGTTGTTCTCCAGCAACATCACATCCAGAGATGTGTAGAGCGAATCATTAATAATAATCCCATATAAGTGGTTGGTGAATCTAACGTGGCACGCTCATGAAAAGATTAAAACTCATCTAACATTAGGAGGAGAGATAAATTAATTATAGTTAATAATAATAAATATTAAATGATTTAATAGGTTGCAACACCAGTGTTGTTAAAAGATTTATTGAACATTGGTTTTGTCTGCGGAACTGGTCGGTGTTCTCACCAGTTATGAGCTGAACCACTATGTCATCAACGCAGGGCGTAGCACCATGCTACACTGAATTCACACGCCTAGCAGAGCTGTCTACACCTTCTTTCCAACCAGGGTTGTAGTGGTTTTGAACACTTGGGTGAACAATAAAATTCAGCTGTCCACATCCAGACGAGACATATGCAATAGGAACAACTGAAACCAAATCAGGAACTAGATTTACTGATTTATTTGGCTCACGCACAAGTGATGCAATGCTACTGGGTGGTCCTCAGACTGCACATGTTACATGTGGTCACATGTTTTCATCGCTTATGTGTAACGCCACCCTATGCGACAATTAGGCTGACGGATGAGAGGTCATCACGGTCCGCAAGTGCTTGGTGAGAAAGCTCAGAGCAGTTCAAAAAAACATTCATGAATAAGCACACACACACACACACACACGCACACACAAACACACACTCACAAAACCCACGACTTACAACAACAGCATCAATATAGATTGCAACAACCCCAGACTGCCATTGCCACTGGAATGTCTGCGATATTGCAACAACAAATTTGAGCGTGAAACATGCCAGCGCTAGTGACTGACTAGGCTACACACTACAAACCACACAAAAGCAATGGTCACATGCATCTCAGCCAATTTTTTTTCTCTATCGATAAATAAGTCCCACTTAGCAAATGACAGAATACACACGTGCAACATCCAAGTAAATGGTACAAGCCATCCTCTTACACAGACAAAATAGACCCGAGCGCTCTGTTTCTGGAGGCTATGGTGACAACAGGATAAGAAACAACTTAGATTTGCCCTTTGGTGTACAAGTCAAATTGTACTTCTCTCAGATGCTGACTTACTTTGTAATTATCCAATAACCACTACAGATTTACCATTCATTACCATATGAATAACTCTAACATAGCTCTTTAAAAGATCATGATTCTCTCTGGGTTTTCCGTGCCTCCATCCATTTTTTATACTGCTTATCTGTTAAATGTCGCGGTGGGGGGGGGGGGTTGGATCCTATCACAGCTGACATGTGGCGAGAGGCGGGATTCACCCTGGACGGCTTGTTTGCTCTCACCTGCATGTTGGTGGCGTCTGTGTGGTCAGGCAGCAGGGTTTTGCTGTCCACCTTCTTTGGGCCTTTACAACTTCGGCATGTAGCGATTTAAGGCAATGTTTAAAAAGATTATATAAAATTGTAGCATTTGTGTGCTTCTACCATGATGAAACACAACTTCTACTGTTTTGGTGACTTTCATCATCATGCCTGAATCCATAAATACAACAGAATGTGAGCCCTATTTCAGCACAAGCTTGTGGTTAGATTCCTCTTGTCATTTCGGCCGCCGTCAGCAGGGATTACTTTTGTCATTGTAATGTATCCAACGACATTTTATCTCACTCTGCCACACACACACGTCATCTGCCACGCACTTAACTTATTCTAATTGGGACCCCCCCCCCCCCTTCCCTCAGCAAAAGGGTTCTACTGATCTGTATGATGTGGTATGATGCTTATTTTGATGCAGCTGATGCCTTAATGAAAATAGTGACTAACACCCTGTTATGGTACAAAAGGTGAGGGCACCTATGAAAGCATATCTCAGCCACGCTTTGATCAGTTGACACCAAGCAGGGCATCGGGACTTTGGACTCCTCCCTGAGGATGTGCAAACAACTCCACATCATTTGACCACTGCAGTGAGCTGGAATAAGCCAACATTTTTTTGGTCAGCGGACTAAAAACTTGCTATCAGAGCTTACATCCGTGCCTTTAAGATAATCTAATCAAGTTGCCATGGCGACTGTGCCCTGCTGGACTGCTTGGCCCCTTCTACATTGCTTGCAGCTACATTTATAGATGTCATTTGTTACATCTCTTTATTTTCCATTATCAACATTGCCCACAGTTGTCTTTTGATTTAAAATTCCGAATAGATCTCTTCTCAGAGCTCAGTCACTGGTCATTTATTTCAAAATTCACATAGAATGATGTAGAAATGGAAAAATTAATACAGAAATTCAAGACAACCCTTTACAACTGAAGCTGGAGTAAAATGATGCAATAATAAACCAACATTTATACCGTACATGCATTGACTGCTATAACTACGGATGTGGCGAACAAACAGGACAGAGCACTTATGCCTTACCAATTATTTTCTTGACAGTAAATGAAGAAAGACCAGACAAGTCAACAGCTTTATGGAAAAGTTTAAATTTAATTACAAATCGGCTATCAAGCACAAGTATGTTCAGGCTCTGAAAACAACAAAGCAAGTTAATGATTTCCAAACAAAGTAGCAAAGGATTTTTGCCGTCTGTTACCATAATAACAGAGTAACCCCTCCTCCAGGTATTTCAGGTCTTATTGTGTCAAACTAACATGAGCTGACTTTTCCATAGTTGGAGGTTTTATACTCACACATTTGTGGAGACATGCCTAACCCTAATCTAAATCCAACCCTTAAACCAGGTTTTTACCCTTGAACAGTTCCCAGTTCATTTTCAGACCCCATGAATATAATAAAACAAAGGAATGCACACAGAGTTCCCTGTAAAAACACCCATCCAACCAGGAGTCTGCCTATTTCTAAATCTTTTTGACATTGTCTCAGTCGCATTGTAGCAGTCAAACTGTTAAGCAATAGCTCTGCAAAAACTCTCTGAGAAATAGTTAAAGTGAATAAAAAAAACCAATCACTTTTTAATGCTGGTACAAAGAAGCATTTACAAAGCTGAAAGCTGTGCACATCATACATTTGGTTGGGCTGATGTCTGTTTTGCAGTACAGGCAATACACACATACAAGTGATGAGTTTTGAAGTCTAAAGATACATTAACCAGGTCAAGTCTACTGTACAAAGGTTCTTGGATGACAAACACTTCTGTCTCTTCCCATAAGAGATGTTGTATTAATTGTGTGTTGCAGGAATGCGGCCCGTTACTACCTAACGTAGTATCTTCAGAGTTGTCACCTCACCACAGAAGCCACCTGGTCTTATATAGAGGAGTGAGAGACTGGAGAAGTTGCAGGAGATATAGTGATGCTACTGGTGATCTTTCCAACCCCTTGAACGTGGCAGCCATTAGCAAGTACCTGCGTCCTTTGCTCGTGTCGAAGATAGTAGGGTCCAACAGTCTCCGGGATGCTGTGTGACTGGGGATACGGGCTCCCCAGGTGGATGTGGATCTTATTGTCCTCTGTGGTGATGATATTGGGACTTGTGTCAGTGCCATTGGATCTCAAATGTTGCCAGCTGTTCTGCCGTTCAGGAGTCTTGCAGAAGGCGGTCTGATTCGCGATGTGATTTGACTCTGGAGAACAGGTGCTGACTGTTAAAATCTGAATGGGGGAGTTGTTGTGGTTGGCCGTCACAGAGCGTGGCGAATTCAGACTCAACATCTGAGAGACGGGTGTTCCGCTAAGTGGGGAGATGGTGCGGTCAGGACTTGAAGGAGGGGTTTTTGCATTAACTGCGGGCAGAGCTGAATTCTGTATGATGGTAATTCTTTGGTTAGGTGGCGCTCCACTTGCTGGGATGACAGCTGTACTGGTGTAGGATGTGGCTGTGTCTGCAGAGGAGCCACTAATTTCCAGTGTGGCCGTGTTGAGAATGTGATGCGGCGTTACTTTGATGTGCAGTGGCTGCCCTGGTGTGTGCGTTAACATCATCACCTCCCCATTAACTCTTTGGTGCATGTTTATGCTACCGGCTGAGTGGCTGCTGTTTTGCCTTTCAGTGCTATTTGCACTGTTGAGGCTGTTAAGGTTGTTGACAAGATTTGAGCCTCTTCGGTTGATGACTTGTACATTGTGGTTTGGATCCTCTTCATCATCTAATTTCTCATTATTCATTGAGGGAAGCTGGCAGTTGTAGTCAGGAGGCAGGTTGCCTGCTGGCTCAGTTTGCACCTCTTTGGTGGAGTGATAAATGTCTGCAACATGCTCTCCATTTGCACCAGATGTCTTGATCCGTCTATATCTGTCTAGCTCACTGCTGAGCTCCCTCATCTCTCTGGCCAGCTCTCGATTCCTGGCTTCCTGTTGGGTCAGCTTCCCCTCGAGCATGGAGTGATTGGTCTGGACCATGCAGATGGATTCCTCTGTTCCCATCAGCTCCTGGAGTTTCTCCTTCAGGGTTTCTACCTCTCTTCCTAACAGTCTCGACTTCACCTGCTCCTTCTGAAGACGACACAGAAGAACATGCTCCTGATTGACCTCCTGCTTTTCTGCCTGCTGATATCCAGAAAGCTCCTTTTTAGCTACTTCTAGTTCTTTTGTTAGAGCTTTGGATTTCGCCTGTTCATCCTTAAACCTCCTTTCCAGAGACACAAAGTCCTCCTCCACCTTCATTAGTTCTTTCTCCAACTTCTCCTTTTCCTGAAGTCTTTTATGCAGCCTATCAAGTTCCCGTGTCAGTTCTTTGACTTTTTTTTCCTCAGTTTGGCACTGATGGTTCGTGCTGTTGGGGGCAGAACTGCGTGTGTACTTCTCCTCTTTTTCTTTCCAATTTTCCAAGACCTGTAACCTTTTCTTCATCATGGTTATTTTACCCTGTAGCTCTTCATTCTTTTCCTCCTCTGTTGCTAGTCTTGCTTGAAGGTTATCCTTCTCCTTTGCTATGCCCATGATCCTTTCTTCTAAATCTTCCTTGCACCTCAGTGCCTTCTGCCTCTCCTCTATCAATCTCTCTGCCAGTGTTTGTTCTGTCAAATTGCTTTGCTCGTTTTTCTTGCCCTCCCTCCTACTAAGTTTTTCCTCAGCCTGTCGAAGCCTCTCGGCCATGGTCTCTCTATCCTCCATCAACACAACAGTCAGTGACCTGAGCTTGGCCAAGTCATGTCTAATTGCTGCTTCGCTTTGCCCCAGTTGGCCTTCCATATCCTCTAGCTCTCTCACCCTGACCTTCAGCTTGTCTACCTCACCGGTCAGCATTTTGCCTACATCTCTCTCTCTCTCCAAGGTGCTCTTCAGAACACCACACTCTTGTTTGCTCTTGCCCAGCGCCTCCTCTATTCTATCTAATTCACTGATTCTCCCATTGAGCTGATCCACCTCAACCTTCAGCCCACAGTAGTGTTTGATCTCCCTGGCTAGTCTGCGATCCAGCTCCCAGCAGTGGTCTCTCATACGTATAAGCTCCTCATCTTTTCCCTCCATTTCCACCAGCCTTCTCTTGAGTATCTCCACCTCTGACAGCAAGCTTGGCGGCCCAGTTTCCTGCTCATTGAACTCTCTAAATTCCTTGTCAATCTTCCTCGGGACACTCTGTGTCCCATCCAGATCATCAAACTGATGGCCAAGGAACACTAGCTGCTGTCTCAGCCGCTGATTTGTAGCACCCCCGTCAGCGAGTTTAGCTGTCATGGTATGAGAGGTTTGGTGGGAGTTGCAGACTTGAGCATGTAGCTCCACTTTCGGATGCAATGATTTGAGCCCCTCGGTTTCTGCTGTGGGATAAGCAGCATCGACCTCTTGCTTGATGTGGTCAGCGATGGCAGTCAGTTCTTTGACATGACACCTCTGCTCCTCTAACAGCTCACTCACACACTGCTGTTCCTTTACTACCAGCAGCGCAAAAGCCTTGAGCTTGTCCAGCTCCTCTTTTAAAGTTGATACTTCTCTTTCACTTATCTTCTCCTTGAGCTCCCGGTATTGTCTTTCTTTCACAATTAGGAGTTTGAGCCTGTAGAGAGAGAAGAAAAGCTCATGTCAGACAAAGCTTTTATTCTAGATACCAATAGGTCACATTTTGCCATGGCTCTTAAATGCTAGGGGTGTAACCTGCATATGTAATTACAATAGGATTCATATAGATTCTTTAAAGTACAATTCAGTATTTTGCCAATATCACAAGTCTGACTCAGGGCACTGTGGTTGATAGGAAACAATAATTATCCCCGCAACCCAAGCAGTTCATATTATCAAGTCAGCTTGTAAAATTTGATTGAATTAAAAGCCTATGTTTTTGAAAAAGAATAAAATAAACCAAGTTAGGTTAATTGTATCTGTCTCCATAAGCCAGTCCTGGGATGGACTGGCATCCTGCCCCACGTCTCTCGTCTAATGACAACTAGGGTAGGTTCCAGTCCCCCAGGACCCTGAATAGGATAAAGGGTATAAACAATGGCTGAATGATGAAATAAAGCTGCAATAATGGCAAAGCAGATGTGCCTGAAATGGAAATGTCAAATTAAAGGTATACCCAAGATAGACAGTATAAATCAGTATTTGATTTTTGATTCTTCAACTTAAATCTATACGTATAGCTAATGGTGTATTGTTACATTAATACTGCATCTCCACCACAACCACGAGTTTGATATTTCTCTGTGTGCGTATCTACCTGCTGAACCCAAGTCATGTTGCCATCCATGTTTTTTGTGCGTATTTCTCGAGGAAACATGCTTAAGAATGTTTTGACAAGCATGGCAGATGGTCCCTTGGCAGGGAGTGTTTTGTTAATTAAGAAGTCTCTTTACCCTCGAGTACCCCTAACACTGCATCCAATCACCCTCCTCCTGTGCACTGTGGATACACCTCGACATCACCCCATTTCCAGCTAAGAAAGGCAAGAATTCCCCTTGTTCCTTAAGTAATTACAGACAGGCTACATTTACTAAATGCTGTCACTCCTCAGTTTTCCCCAGATACAAACCAGCAATGAACAAATGTATTAAAACACACAGTATATTTTGTGTCGTGCTAATGCAAGTGAAGCGCACTTAAAGTGAGCTCTCACCGGCCCTTGTTAATTGTGTTGTTTTTTTTTCCATTACTACTGGGCAGTATGGCATTGCAGTATTCAGCGTGTTGTCATTTTTGACCTCCATACTATGTTCACTGTCATTAGGCTAAGGCTTGTGAAAAAACATTTCAAAACCAGTTTGTAATAAGCTGAACTCGGGTTAGGGTTTAGGGTTAGGGTTTAGGGTTAGGCCTGTACCAACATTTAGCTCGAGGTGTTGTACTCCTCCTCTCCCAGGGAGGTTTGTCCTCAAAGTTATTGCTGCACCTCCAGTTATTCATAACATAGTCCAACACTAATTCGACAGCATCTTTTTGGACAAACCAGAATGACATCAAGACTTTCCAAAGAAGATGGCTGACAGAACTTCCCCATGAGGGAGAGGCACACCTCTCCTTCGTACAGATAGTGGAGGAGAGGCAGAGTGGATCATTCGGCAGACATCAATGAGCTGCTCTTTTAGAAAAATATTTTGTCGCTTCAAACTTTCTTGCTGAGCGATAATTTTTAAATGCCACGTAGTCTATTGCTCGACTGTACTGATGCAATACAAGTTGGAGAGCCGTGATGCTGTTAGCACTGGCTGCTGTTGGAGGCTGCTTTTTAATTTGCCACAACTTGTCATTATGACAAATGCCAGTCAGCTGGTTTACCAGCCATTTAAAGCTTGTACACCACAGTGGCGAACCCTAATATCGACCCATCTCCATATAGCATGTGTTTTCCTGTGTCTCTATACTAAAACAGGCCCAAATTACAGTTATTCTTTTGGATAATTAGTAACTAGACAGTTGCTACTGATTTGCCAGTCAGATCTTTCAAGCTGTGAACATGAATCTGCCTCATGTGTCATGGCATTTTAAACAAACAGGGTTTACATATTGACATCTTGAGCATCTCTACCATTTGTAATTCTGTGTAGTTTTACTTCTAAAATACACTTGGTGTATAAGGTTGGGTGGGATTGAATTCTAAACTGTCTTCTACTCAAATACATGCGTTAACCGAGTCTTGATTGATGGACTGACTCTGTAATATTTGTAAAAGAAAAGGTGCAGATGTCAGCTTCCCTTTCCCAGTCTTGCAAAGGTATCAAGGATAAACACAGTAAAGCTTGAGAAATCATGTTTCCTCAACCTTAAAAATTTTCTGCATCAGTTCACTTTTAGGTGTGAGAGTATTCACATCAATAATGTTAAGTCAAATGCAAAGAATTGCAAAGCAATTGACAAAAAGTATAATTAAATGCCGTAGGGGTTTTTTGTGTGTGTGTGTTGCGCTTCAATTCTGAAACTTAAATGAGTTTCTGTTGATCTACAATTTAAATTAATTTGAAGTGCACTTAGGTTATTGAATATCAACTTAGAATCATAACTGTTCAGTTTGTGCAGGAAGCTGGAGTTGGCAAGTCTGTGTCAGCTCATCTTGCAGCTTCAAACTAAGTTTTTAAATGACAAGCATGCACATTTGTGTCGTTCCAGCGTTCACAAGTCTTTTGATTGTTCCTACCTGTGGTGAACTCCTGGCCTCTGTCTTAAAAAAATCCTCAGAGAATAAATTGTCTCTAGTCTTTCACCTCTCCCTTTCCCGGAGATCCCAGTGATGTGGACATTCCATCCGGAAAACCAAACATTATGAGAAGTACTCTGCACACGGAGTCTCATTCGCAGTCAGTGGCAGCCATGACATCATCAGCAAATCCATATATGGCTCTACTGCTGTGTGTCTGAGTGTATGTAGGCCATTTATTCCTTATGTTGTGGGGACATAACTCTGTTTATACAGGTCACATTATGAGGAGGGTCCTATCTCTTGGAGGTGGAGATCATTTTCCTCTGATTTAAATCATTACTTTTTGGGGGTGAAGATTTGGTTTGGGGTTATAGGCGTGTAATGTTTAAAGTTAGAATTAGGGTAAGTAGTCAGGACTGAACATTAAGTCAATATAATGTCCTCTGAAGTGATGGAAACATGGCTGTGTGTGTTTGTGTTAGCGCATGAGTGTTTTTACTGGAGTCCAGCCCATTCCAGATGAGGTCATTGTGTAGCAATGCCAAAGAGGCTAATGGGAAGGACAGAATGTGTTGGCATGTCCGAGGAACTCCAGCTCATCTAGAAGCATGTGAACTGTATTATAGTGTGTGTGTGTGTGTGCATGTGTGTGTTCTTGCGTGTGCGTGCGTGTGCATGTGTGTAGCTCACATATGTTTTAAAAAGCGACATACTTCGTGTGTTGTAGCTGCTTTGCCTGGGGCCTGATAACCTGACTGTGAGATGACATCATCACTTCATCAGCCCACAATTACATCCATATGTCTCTCTCTCATTCTCTTTTTCTCTCTCTTCCTTCCGCACTCTCTTTTTTTAAATATTTCCTTATCCCACTGTCATTTAATTCCTCACGCTTTCTCCTTACTTTGTAGTATGAATGGTAAATGTTTTTCTGTGCCTGCAATTTCTTCCTGTGTCTTGGTATCATTAATTTCTGAGCCCCTCCGCTCTTCTGTGGCGTTACTCATGTCTGCTCAATCTACTGTTTGTGCCCAGCTGAGCAGCAATTGATGAATAATGCTTTCACCAGTTTCCCTCTGAGCTTTGTCTGTAACAACTGGAATACAAAATGATAATGGAAAAAGAAGGGAGGCCTAATAAATATTTTGGCTTGCTAGATCATCTGTGTGACGCATGTTCTCTTCTGGGAGCCATTACTTGCATTATGGCCCTCAGTTCCAGATTTCACTGGGATATTATATCTATCAATTATTTTTTTTATGTATTTTTGAAGAAAGCCCATCTAGTCTCTATTAGATTAGAACTATTTCCCCCGTGACTTTGTGTCATCACGCAAATATTTGCAAAACAAGATGCACTTCAAACTTCACTATTCAGACATTTGCTCTATGTTCACCAGCCTTTTCACACCAGGCATGAAGAGTCTAACCCGTGCAGATTGTTTGTATCTTCTTTTTTTTTCTTCTTTCCATAGCAGTCAAATGGAAGCTCGGGCGACAGTGCTAAATATTTGTGTAACAGAAAAGAAACCAAGGAAATGTGGAAACATGGTCTCTATAACTCTCTCGGAGCTGAATCGACACATTTTACACCACCCATCAAACGTTTTCGAGTGACCTCTCTTTTTTTCCAGTTTTTGTTGGAATTAATACCGTTTAATGTCTCAATGTACTCATTGTGGCCCAGGGAAGCCTCATTTCTGTTTTGACATTTGATCAATGTCTTTCCTGCTGACCCTCAACCTGTTGAACCACAAGAAGCGCTGGCTCCAAATCCTCTCTTCACACTCGAAACTGATACTTGTCCCCCCCCCCCCTCAATAAAAAACCCATAATCAAGACATTTTCAGCCAACACCGCTGTAGTTGTCTTGTATTGAAGGAAACCATGGTAATATGCTACTCTTTAAACATCAGGACATTCGTCTTACCCTTTCACACATATCATCTACGGACCTTGGTGGTTACAGATCAGTGTAGTGAATGTTTAACAAAACAACCCACAAGATTTTTCCAACTTTCAACTCTTTTTATAAGTGAAGGGTTATTGGAGATATATTTCTCATGTTGAGTATAAGAGGGTCTCCTCCTTCTTATCCACAGAACAACTCCCCAACCAGAGTTCATGAGGTCCTGTTTCCCATAGAGGAGGGCCTGGTGCGTTGGACATCCTCAATTACAAGCATGAGCCGATCCCTCAAAGACATTTCCAAGAAAACCCCCAAGCATTGCTGATATGTAATATGGCCCTTATGTGAGACAACCTTTCTCTTCTCTGTTGCCATGTTTTCCTGTTTTCATTCAGAAGTGTAATTTTTTCTTCATTGAGGTTTTTTTGTTTGTTTTGTTTTTTGCTATCATGGAATTATTGTTTATGAGCAACAGCTGATCTGATTTGTGACTGGTGATTCAAACTGTAACACGGAAAGATAAAAGTGAGAAACTTAATATGTTTCCTATTGCTCTTTAAAGAGTGATGAAAGATGGTTTGAGGTTTGATTTCCCAGTTCTAAAAAAAAAAAAAGTGTCCGTCATAACCCATGCTGTCCACATTTAAACAATCCAGAAAGTAGTCGTTTTTTTTCCCCCCTCATTTACTGCATTCCTTTTCTACATCTGTAGCACTGCACTGATAATGTATTGATCAGAATCAGAGACATCAGTTGCTGAGTGAAAACATGGTGCAGTTTAAAAGAGGTTTGTGGGGAGGCAGGGTCGAGCCTGTGAAGTGTTTGTGATTCAGAGCTGGAGCAGGCAGATGAGAGCATGGATGGCTTTTGAGTGTTGAACATGTGTGTGTGTTTAATGCTGAGATGCTGTCAGCATTGTGACAGACCAAAAAGAAACACACACACACACACACAAGCTTAAGCATGTTCTGATCGCTGAGGTTGGAACCACCAGATTGTAGCATTGTGATGTGCAGATGTAATCGGGCTTTGACATGCAATGTGGAGCATACTATGGTAAAAGTGATTTTATGCATTGACTGGAATTCACTGAACAGTTGACTGTTAAAACAGGTCATGTGCTCTGCACATGGTGCCGTGCGCAGCCACTTCTTCAGGCAAATGGGGAGTGAGGTGTTGCTGATCTGAAGCCAGGCTAAGTGGCACTCTTGGCACCAAGCTTATTCATATACCCTTTTTCCGTTGCGCACAGCCATGTACATGCAGGCGTACACCAGCCTAAATCCCTCTTTAAACAGCTAATCGATCCCAGTTATACCAGTTTGGTCTCTTGGGCTTGTATACTCTTTAAGTAGCCAAAGTAAAAGCAGCATCAAGGACAGTGACGCGGCCTGCGTGGTTACTCTTTTGTATCTTCTGCTCAAGTCTGCTTTTCAAGCTCAGCACCAACTGATTGACATGAGTGTGTTGCTTCAAATCACACGACTTGAATTTGTGGATAAAATGACTGAAATTTGCAGAAGTCTGTTTGTGTGCTGTTGATGGTGGAGCCCCGACTAGCAGTCAAGCGTACGGCTGACATTGCAAGTGCAGGAAGTGGGCTACAAATGACCACATTCACTTTTGTTTTAATTAACATGGTGGGGCCACTTTACACTGGAGTGATTACCAATTAAAATGGTTCCAATTGCAGATTGCAGGTGTTGACAGGTTTTTTTGGCCAGTTGGAAAAAGGTGGAACGAACAGGTCGATGTGTCATCGCACGTTACGAGCTGAAATGCAGCGTTTTTATCGATGGTTTCATATCATGGGTGGAGAGACAAAAATCCTCTGTTGCAGAAGTCAAGAATGTATGAGCCATACAAGGTTTACACTGCACCAGAGACATGCTGTCTACCCATGTATTAATCATCATTTGGCCAACCACAAAGCCTTTATATGTGCATATTTAGGGTTCCCACATTGTATTTGAATAGAGAGCAAACTAGGAAACATAATCTTTCTCGTGGCATGACTTTGTTATGTTCTTAATTCCGTGCGTGTGTCTGTAGTAGATCAGTGAAGTGTTTGCACACATCAGCCCGCAAATGCAGACAACTAGTCTCTCCCCATGGCTGCAATCCAAGTGCAGGTTCAGTCCGTGCACAGCCAGAGTCAGTTGAACTGAGTCGAGAGAACCAGGAGAACAGACTTGCTGTGGGCCTCAAATAGCAGAGTACCAGTGACCGTCTCCATGTCAGAACTGGCTACAGCCACAGGCCACATCTCAGTGTTCTCTCTTTTTGGGGAATCTCTCTACCCGCCAGCAATCCTCGACCCATTTACTTGGTTTTGAAGAGGGCTCCATCCTGTGCTGTGGGGTACTGTTTTTTTGGTTTTTTGGGGAGGGGGGAGGAGAAGAGTGCCAATTTAGACGATGTGTAATTGTATGTGAGTGCATATTTATGTTTTCACAAGGGAGTTTGAACCGAGCCAAGCTTGCCACAAAGTCGAACCAAGTCCTGGATGCAATGGACTGTGTCTGAGAGCAGTAACTATTAAGTACAGGTCACATATGCCGTCTGGTAGAAATGCTGCAACCAACATAGTCTTGGCTCTCTCACTCAGCCATGAAGAGCACTACAGACCAACACAGACTAGGAATCTAAGTCTGCACAAGTGGACATCACACAGCACAGATCTGGCTTGCTTCGCCTCTCTTTTTTTTAAATCACAGATGGATGTTTTTACAATTCTAGCTGCAATGGGAGATATAATGCTGCTTTTGCAGAGGTATTGACACAATATAAACATTTGGGGTTTGGTTGACCAACCTCTCTCTGTCCTCTTCCAGTAGAGTGGTAAGATAGTTGCTTCTGTGGACAAAAGCCAGATGGCCTCTCTCTTGCTCTTCTAGCCTGTGTAGGGCGTCGCTATGAGAGTTGGAGATCTCCACAAATTGCCTATGCATCCGTTCAGATGACTGCTTCTGGGCCTCGATCAAATTATTCAGCTGCAAAAAAATAAAAACGTGAAACAACATGGGGCAGTGACTGAGTGGATGCCAGTCAGTGCCTGTATTTTATAGAAATGTGGCAACATGAGGTGTTTTCTGGAAAACCCTTTCGCTGGCTCATGGGTCTGTTTAGTGTCGCACGACTGATAATATCTGGAATTCCCAGCAAAGGTCACATTCGCTATCAAAGAGTATTGTACCTATAATGTGACTGGAATTACTTTCTTGTGAAAGGAAATGATTCTGATGAGAGCTGTTGGGCTACGGACAGATGCGTAATGATTATAGATGAATTGATCAAATGGATTCAACACCTGTAGTGCAAAATTACCAATTTTGCAATGATACGGCACTAATTGATGAGCTTTTGTCAGTTTGAAATGCATTCGCCTCATTAAATGAAATTACTCAGGCCATATGGAGTCGAGTTTCCTCTTACGTCAGCAATTGGTGTTTTACATTCGTCCTGTAGGTGGTCCTGCTGCATCTGTAGGGAATCTCTCTGCAGGGCATGGAGTACCTTCAGTCTGCTGAAACCATAGTGGGCCTCCAGTAGAGATGAATCTGTCTTCTCTGATTTCAGCACTGTGATGAACTCGTCTCTGGCCTGGTGTTGCAAACAAGTCAAAAGACAGCTCGCTTTGACTTCGGAATGTCATCGTTGCTTCAGCTGTGGTCACAGTGTCATCTTCAGTGGGTTTATGTGTCTTATGAGCTCCACGTTTAGATACAGACACAATGTTTTAATAGGAACTAAACATCTAAAAAAAAAAATTGTTGAAAAGCAATGTAATGGGGTATTTAGTAGGGCTGTTGATGGTTAAATCTTGTGGATTTATTGAGTTTGTAGTTTTGCGTTGACTGACTTTACTGTATAACCAACATGACTACTGTGAGGAGGGACCAGATCGTGTCAGTGAACATCTCGCATGTAGCAACAGACCCCCTCCCTGCCCCACAACTTTCCCCAGCCTGCCAGTCCTACCTGTAGCTCTCCCTCCAGAATACTGAGCAGAAACAACATGTCATCACGGGTGAGGTCTCCTCGCCTGTGTCGTCTCTCCTTCTTCTCTCTCCACTCTTGCCTTTTATCCATCTGAACAGAGAATCAGGGAGGGGTTGAGATGAGTGGTTGGAAGATTGACAGCCGTGTTTCTTTGGATACCCTTGTTTTCGATTCACCTTTTTATTGCTCTTACCAAGGGAATGCGTTTCCTGAGGGAACAGGAGAATAAGGAACATTGAAGGCGGCAGGTGAACACGAGGACAAAGAGAAATGTAGGTTGCCACTCAAAGAGGTTAAACAAGGCCACTCAGAGTGCACAACAACAACTGTTTGTTGTGTGTTTTTAATGAGCTTTCAGCTGATGCCAATTAAAGGAGCCTTTTTGGGAAAATAAAATCAAAAGGGCTCTTGTCATAACAGCAAGTGTTGGTAAAACAGATGGGCCCGTGCCTGGCATTAGTATGTGCTTTGTAAATGTCATGTCATTGTGTCTCTCAGCAATCACAGACAGCTTCTCAGATTAAGGGAAGCTGATGGTTGTCATGGAGAAGTACTGTAATCACATACCATCTATTTAAAAATAAAACGAAGAAATGTGTGCGCATAGATGTAAAAATCAAATAAAATTCTGAGACCGGCCCCTCTGTCATCCATTGCCTGCCTCCCCCATGGAGGTCTTTGAGGTAATTCAGGAGGCTCTTGGCATTGTTACATGAAGGTCAGGGTCAGTGCCTGTGGCCTGGCAGAATGGGGTGGTTTTTTAAAAGGGGGAACTAAGGGTATGTTCCAATTATAGGGGGATCGCACTGCTCAGCTTCCCGTGAAGCTTATGCCAGAGTGCTAGAACCCAGACTCGGAGAAGGAATATGACTGTGTCCTGCTGCTGGTGCTGCTGGCAGTGTGAAGGACTGTTGCTACATGCCGACCAGCCTCTGTAACCATGGTGTGTGTGTGGGGCGTCCGTCTTTTCAGCACTAAGTAAAACAGACATCCAGACTTGGGTTACGCCAAGGGTGTCTCATATTCATGGACAGGATTTCAAAGTGCTGCAAGCACATTTTCAACAGGTTGCACATCTTTGAATCAGACTTACGTAGAAGTTAGATAGCAGTGTACGACACAAGCGTTGTCCCTCATACCACGAGATCGTCACTCAGAATGTCTCAGAAAATAATGTCTTGAAATTAGTAGGAACTTTAAGTATTTTTTTATTTTGGCATCTTTTGAAAATAAAGTGTGACATTCTCAACTTCCCTCTTGACTTGATACCCAAGCATATCTGCCTGGAAGACGGATGGAGCTGTCTTGGCTGTCCCTGTGTTCTTTTACTGCACTTGTTTGCAGCGACAGGAAGGAAAGATTAAAGCACCTCACACAATTGCTGGGGAGTTTTCATTAGTTCCTTTTAACCTCATGAAGTCAGAATGATCATCGGCTTTTCATTTGATCTTCTCTGTCCAGAGGCCCAGAATGACAGAACAGATATTGGGAAGAGGACCTCACCATTAAATTATTGGGTTGAGCCAAGATCTGAGACAAGAAAAAACGCAGCAAGGCAGATGAGAGTTCACGATCTTTGGCACACTCATTCATAGCCTAGAGACTCTTTCCCCTTGAGTAGGTGTGTGTGTGTGTGTGTGTGTGTGTGTGTGTGTGTGTGTGTGTGTGTGTGTGTGTTTTCTACCTCCGTCTGACAATGGCGATAATGAGAGCAGTTAAGTCACGACACACGCTGCTGTCTCCTTTCCCCTGGCCTCAAGTCAACTAATGTCAGTGGTGTCTGAACAACCCACAATTCTCTCTCACGCACACACAGAGACGAGACATTGCCAAGTATTTTTCAGGCAAATGCCTCTAACGGGACATTCTGGCTCAAACTCAGTCAGCCTTAATAATGTTTACCAGGGTTGCCCCACTTAGGACTGCTGGCTGGCAGCAGGTTGGCAGGCATGTGGTTCTCCTCCTCTGTTTGTCTCAGCACTCTCCTGCCTGCCTAGTGTCCATACTCTAACTCTTCTAAAATGTTATCCCACTTACTGGTCAGTGACTGGAACAGTCAAATATTGCACCTGCTTCATCACGTTTTCAAACCAGCTCTTTATTCAGCAGTGACAGCCTCTGAGATGATCAGCCTCACGTTTTAAGAATTGACTGCCAAATCTGGCCAATTTGTTATTTTCCTACCGTTTTGTTCTTTTTCACTGTATTATCTGAATGATTAAATCAGCTTGCAGCTTGTGAAGCGAGTCAGCGTTCCTAAGTTTTATTTTAGTTAAATATCTGGTGGTATCGGGTGGAGCCTTTGGCTATTAGAAGGATTATGGAGCAATGTTTTTAAGACTTGGGCTCCATCTTGTTAGTTTCCTAGGCACGCAGGTGCTAAATGCATGCGTATTCATGTAGATGAGGTCATCCTTGCCGATTTCACTGACTGATAGCAGGTGATGGTAACGTTTGTTGTTCACTCATAAATGGAAGTAAAAAGTAGGTCAGTTGACACTTAATTTTGTCTACAAAACCAATACTTTCTACTGTCTCTGTTCCGACCCCTCAATCGAACAGCATGGTCAGTTGTCATTAGGACAGAGACTTCAACTCTTGTCACTGATCTTCATCAGCCTCAAAAGCGCGGCCTCTTAATTTGATTTCGCATACAGATTTTGATAATGTTTTCCCTCAGATTCCTTCTTTTGCAGGCATATTTTTTATGCTGGTGTTCAGATTTGTTCTGCTCCTACAGAAAACTAAATACTTGCATCCAGATGCTATTGCTTGAACAGAATTCCTCTGCGTCATCTTGAACTTTTCTCCTTTGTGCCTCTGAAATGTCTGCACTCCAATTTCTTCGCTCACTTATCTTGCATATTTATATTAAATGCGGTCCCAACTTCCAAACTGTGTGACTCTACCCCCGGACCAGCGTAGCTCTCACTACGCTACTAGAATTACATGTACTGTATTAATTCAGGGCGTTATGAATGTTTGTTTAAAATTTGTATGCACAGAGCTCAAAACTCTGTTTCATCCTGTGAAGATGGATGGATGTTGTTTGTTCAGCAACTGTGTAATGTTATTATGTGAGAGCAAAAACTGCCATTCAAAGTATCAAAATTGTAGCTTTAAGGCAGAAATATATTAAGATAAACTACTTGAGGCCCTCTGGGCATCCATTACGTATCTCCTAAGGCTGCAAACCTAAATATCCATTAATCTGTAGTGTCTTGAAAACAATTTTTTTTGTTCTCTTGCTGTCTGTCGACAGGAACTTGCCAGTTAAAAGGCACTATTAAGGCGAATGTGTAAAGGTTTATTATTACAAAAAGACATGTCCAAAATATGTACAACAAATGGACTTGAATAAGGAATCCCTGGTTGGCAGGAGTGGATGAACCTGGATGGGCCTGGGTTAGCAGAAGCAGAGCACCATATGAGCAGAAAGAAACTATTCCAGTAGAAGTGAAAGATTTTGAGGTCAAACCATTTCAAAAAGCCAATCCTCTGGCTTTAACTCCCCCATAATATCCTCTCGATAATATCCACCATTGGCTGGGTGAGTCTGCGCCCTGCACTGTAGCTCTCTTTGACCTCCAGCTTCAGGGTTAAGTCGGCACAGTACACTGTAATTTGTGTTCTTTATGGCTGATGTATGTTTTGGCTGGAACATAATACAGCAGGCATACTTGGTAACAGTGTTGGTAACATAGATTATACAGCTAGCAAGCCAGCTACTAAGAGCGACAGAGATGAACAGCTGATAGATGGATTTTGATACCAGAAATGAAGGGCCTTTTGTTTACACTGGTCTTACTGCTGAATGCTACAAGCATTAAGACAGAGAAGAGTCCATTAGATGACGATCCCAACGGCTGTCAGATCTCTGTTTTAAGAGGTAGGCTGGTGTAATGGAACTGCCAGGTGATAAAACAAGCTAGCTACTACAATTCCGTAGTTCCTGGAGATGCTATCACATTGGATACCAGTGAGAAATACAGACACTACAAAATGCTCTTGTCCTACACATGTATGTTGGTGTCCTTCTTTAAACTACCTTCCTCCCTCACCCTTACCATCATATCATGTTAAAAATACTATAACGTGTACACTTACAAAAACAAAAGCAATGCGCTGCATTGGTGTCTTCGGAGGCGCGTCCTCCTCTGTACCTCTGTAGACACGGATCAGCATCTGACAGGCTGTCAGGTCCGCCCTTGCTGTTGTTTTGACAGGATGTTTTGATTGGTTGATGAATTTAGTAGCTGTGCCAAAAAAAGTGAGAGAAAAAAAAATATATGTATGTATGTATATATATATATATATGTATGTATATATGTATGTGTATATATGTATGTGTATATATGTATGTGTATATATGTATGTATATATGTATGTATATATGTGTATATATGTATATATACATATATATACACATACATATATATGTGTATATATGTATATATACATATATATACACATACATATATATGTGTATATATATATATGTATATATATATAAATATGGGATTTTTTTCGCTTTATTAAAACTGGCCTGCTATGTAAAAGAATTGATTACAAAAAACAACACATGGGGAAAAAAAATGGCATGCATTAATGCAGCCTCTGTGTCAAGAACTTTTGATATTTGATGCCTCGACAGGTTTGCGTTTGCAGGAACTGTGAATTGGCAACTTGACTGCCCCCCCCCCCCCCCCATGTATAGTCTGAACTTTTTGCTCCACTTCAGCCCAGCTCAGACCATTGATTCACTACAGAGTGGAGGCAACCATCAGAAGTCTGAAATATCTTGGAACATTCTAAAAACATTCTTGACGATGGGAAAATCTTTCGAGAAGCCCTCAACTATCTGCTGCAATGCTGCAATTTTCTCAGCAGCATTCTAAAACTGCGTTGTTACATAACAAATCATTAGTTTGAGATTTAACAGTTTTCTCTGTAGGTGCACGATGAGACATTTCACTGGTATTATCATTAATTACCAGTACATTACTGGTTTACAGTACTCACAGTAAATCAATAACAAAATTAGTGCTACGCCAGCTTGAAATATCAAGGATCAGAGGCTTGATGTCAATTCAAGGTCATCCTCACAACTGAACCGCAACTCTTTTGGACTCTGAGCAAATTATAGTTTTCCTCTCCATTTCTTGTATTATCTTAGACCCAAATGAGTTGAAACGCTCTGCTTTCTTTACTGCAAGCAGCACTCGGGATTTGGACTTCTCCACTGTGTGGGTGAGGCTGCTCCTGCTCGTTCCACTCACAGTCACCACCCCGTCACTTAATGGTTTACCGACTCAATCAGGGTTAACAGTGCGTGTGCACACGTTCTCTGAGCAGCTACCAGCCTTGACCTGATCCATCCACTGTAAAATTGATCTCCTCCCACACACCGTAAAGAAGGTTCTGTTACCTTGATTCCTAACTCTGTAGCTGCTCTCCAACACATACACGCCAAGGACACCAGCAGAAAGCGGACCCATGCCAAAGCCATTAGCCCACTCTTCTGTTGCATGCTAATCCCCCACTGAAACCATTACATTTCTGGATGTTCTTCTAAAAAAGTTTGTGTTTTAATTCTCCTTCCTGTATTACTGAATGAAAACATTTCAAAAAGCCTCCTTTTTCAATGTTTGAAAACAGAAAAGGGAAAAATAATATCCTGCATAATTTGATCTTTTCTATCATAGTAAATGAAGTTGCTAAGCTTAAATGTGGAAAGCCAAACAACGACGTGTCTGTAATAAATATGACTTACATTTTTTTACTTTGATGTAAAGTGCAGTTTCTTTTCTCTGATACTGGGAAAAAAAATGGATGCTCATTGAAAAACAAAGTTCCACCAAGTGTTATTTTGTTTGCATGGATATCCCCCCTTGACACACACACACACACACACACACACACACACACACACCAACCTAAAATACTAGATTCCACTTGCATTGCATCAGAATTGCATGCCGAGATTGAGAGCCAACAGCGAAGGCAGCGTTACAAATATCATCCACATGATACCTGTGACTGGAGACCGAAGCAGACTGAGAGCTCATGTTAACAGGAAGGGTCTAATGAGATAAAGTTCGCTTGCTAAAAAGGTTCTCAGACTGATGTTATGTGTTGTCAAGACATGCCAAAGGTAGTTGTGTGTCACATCACCGCAGCCAGACAAGATTGACTAAGACTCGTGATGTCAGAGCATCTTAATATGAACTGACAGTTTAAACCACACAAACGGTGAAATAATATCAAAAATACATGCAACAGACTGGAGAGAGAACGCTGTCATTGAGACAGGTTAGTTTAGTTTAACCTTTTTTCTGGGATTGGTTTTTATTTATTTTTTTGGCAACTGAACTAAACAGACGAAACCTTTCATGAATCAGACACCTGTTTGTGTTTCTTGTTGTTTTATTATTGCTGAACTTGTTGAGACGTGGAAATAAACACACATGCACACACAAAGACGACGAATAGACGCGTGCACCTTCATGGTCTCAAGTTACAGCAGGAACAGATGATGGTCTTCAACATTCAACTTTTTTTTTTTTCTCTTTCAAACTAGGACAAGTGGTTTTAGGCTGCTCCGCAGTGCTCAAACACATCCAGATTATACTTGTGTGTACCTTCACAGGGCAACACTGCCTGACTGCACAGCATCTAGTGCTCCCCCTGCTGGTCATATTCCTCCCCTGCACTTTCTTATGTCTAAAATTAAGAGACTGGAAGACAAATTAGAATAAATTAGTAGCCTAACGAGCCCTAACAGGAACGAGGACAGCCAAGTAAGAGGAACATCACCTACCCCCTTACCCCTTACTTGGCAAGCTTATAAATCTTTGATTTAAACCTCAATTAGGCAGCCTAAAATATCTGGAAAGAGAAGACCCTGGATTAATCCCCTGACCAGCATCAGGGCAAACAGTTCATGAATACAAGAAAGAACAAAGAATGAATGAATTGTACAGCAAATGTGGCGCGGTACCTGTAGCCAGACTATGGTTCATCTGCACTGGTGAGATCATTGCCTGAATGATTTTAACCACTGTGAGCTCATCACCCCTGGAAGAAAAACCAATCGGAACTCCGTTCATCTTGAACAGAAACAATCAGCCATTTCCTGGAACCAGTCAATTGATCCTCATTGTATCCAGTCAGCACCACTGACCACCCATTAAAACAATCAGCTCTATTGATTCCCAATTACAGATGACAGGGGGGCACCATTAGCCCACATTCGAGTCCTTTCCACCACCATTGACTCTCATTGATCAGTGTTATCTGAGCCGGGAGGTCATTGTCCTGCACGCACGTGAAGGTTTTCCTCCTCCGCCCATCGTCTGGCGTGAGCTCCGAGACGGTGGGGATATTGAACGTCTCATCGGTTGAGTTGCATCTGCACAAGTCAGGTTTCCTCGCTGTTTTTTTCATGTCAACAAGCAACATCTCCGGTCTTATGGGGCAGCTGACAGTTATGCAGTTCATTTATCACCATGAGAGGAGGCTGGAGTACTGAGCTGCCATGACATCATCGACTGTTTTGGGTTTTTTTTTTCACTCTGAATGCATAACCGTAGAGATAAATTAGTTGATGAAGACAGATTCTAGAATTTGAACTGAGGGAGGTGGTCTGACAATGCGGTTGATGTGAGTCAGGATCTTTATCCAGAATTTGGAGCTAAGTGTTAGCTCTTTACCACTGTCATCTAAATATTAAATGAAGGATTGTTTTGGTGAAGTCGAGTTTTTCCCTCTTTGGTAGACTAACTTGTTGTTATGGGAGATGTTTAATGATCTTTCCTCCTTTTTCGTGCCTCACACCCCCCCCCCCCCCCTCTTCCAGGAGTCTCCTTTATTCCACTCATTCATCACCCTGAGTTGTCCTGGTTACCAACTTAAAGGTCATTGAGGAAGCTTGTCTTTGTCACTCGAGGTATTTTGTGTGGGCTGGCGGTCAACATAGTGCCCCTCTCTGTATTTGACGCTTCAAAAAATAAGGTGTTAAATAGAGGCGGACGACAGGCCTGTCGCAGTAGTGAATGTCAGGTATCAGCGGTGCGATAAATGCAAATTCTGATTAGCTGCTTCAGTTGCAGGGTCCTGCTGGTGTTCAGGCTAGATAGTCAGACTTTGATGGCTGTGTGTTCGTGCTGCGAGCAACAACGTCCTCATCGGCGCCCGGGGAGACACTCACCTGGCTGTGGTGCTGAGCTGTGGTTTTATACTGCATTCGTTTTATCTTGGGGCAGCTTTGCAGTTTGTTTTGTGAGACAAAATCTGACCTTCTAGGCCTGTAAATGTCCGCTCAGCCCAAAATTTACTCCATCGTGTTCATCGCGTTTCATTAGAAACTAGTAAAGTCCGATTTACAAGCGTTTGTATTGTATGTAATTGTCTTTACTGTTATTGCGTCTGTGAGCTGTGGCTGTTTCAACCTTTGCTACCACTTTCACCCTCTCTTCTGTGTCGCTTCAAGTGATCCATTCAACCAAATTGGAGAAAACTCTACATTTATACATTTATGATTTATTGTTTTCATTGCAATATTTGATATCTGGTATCACATTCTGCACAGCGAACGGCATGCCAGTCTTGGAACAATTTAAAAAAAAAAAAGAAACACATTTCTGAGTGGAGGTGGGGACCCATTTGCCCTGTCAGCAGCACCCACTATTCATCTGACGCCTGTGTTTATTGTACAGTATTTCACAGTTAATTTAACACAGAACTGCCCCGTCAGGTGATTTTGTATGTCGCATCACCAACTACAACACCTACTGCAACGTTTTAGCTGTTAATACTGAAATCCCAGTACCACCGAGTCCTCGCTGTGAAAGGTTGAGCGGATTTATACCTTCAACCAAACGCGCATCTGCATCCGAGGTAACGATAGACGCTGGTTTGTAGTCTCAGTCCTGGTCAGGGAATCACGAGTTACAATGGTCTGTTAAAAGATAAAAGCAACTCCTACCTGCTGGACAGGTGAAGCACTCATGGATCACGTTTATCCTCCGACTGCCTTGGGATTTCTGTTGGTCCGCTCACTTGTATATCCTCACTTAGCACTCCAGCCCTCACACAGCAGCATGACAGTGAGAGGTTGGAGTACTAGCAAAGAGACATACACGGGGGGTATTATTGGCTTGGTCCATCTGCTGCTGGTGGTGGGGGGGGGGGGTATCCTGGACTGTAACATAGAAGCTGAGCAGTGAAGGAGTGGAGAGGGAGGAGCTGTGGAAAGTAGAAGGCAAGCCAAGCAAACGAGGGGGCTACAATCCCTCAATCCAAATGTTTTTATCCAACCTTTGACCTGTAACGGCTCAAAGGAAGCGTTGTTGAGAAGACAAACATGACCAGCAAGACCGGTTGGGATTCTTCAGCTGTGAGATAGGAAATCCGAGGACAATCATGTTATTCATGTGCGGTTATTTTCTGGCAGTGCTCCCCGCTTTGGCAGACAAAGATTGTAGCAACGTGTTCAAGCGTCACGCGTCACCTTCTTTTTTACTTTGTGTGTACTAATAATACATCTGTGTACTAATATTCCAAGTTCAGTTACTATGAGTTTTGCAATGAAGAAATGTATTTTATAAGCTGCTCCCATCAAATAAGAGGTCAATGTTTAAATGCATGTAATACTTCAAAAGAACTACAACCACAAATGTACTGTATTTTATAAAAATACTGTTTCCTGCTCAGCTATCCAGTTCATCAGCAGCAACACTAAGTGTCCCGCCGCTGCCTGATCAAACGATGCACTAATTAAGAAGTTTGCTTATCAAAGGAGCACTTTTACCTCATTTGAACTTCATATATAGTGATTTAAAGTTTATTTTTTAATGATTTTTCAAAACAATGTTATTATCAGGCCCTTACGGCTCGCGTGCGTCACTTGCTGCCCTGGTTCAAGCAACTCAAGGATTTCTTCTGCATCAGTTCTGTGTTCCTGATGAGCTGTTTGGCACCTTGCTTGGCAGCCTCAAGTGTGTGTTTATGTATGTGTGTGTGTGTGTGTCCGTGTGAATGAGACAACTTTGTTTAATCTCCTTACCATTCTGTGCACTCTGAGACCTGTCAGCAAACACCCCCAAGGGCTCACACAGCAGGCACCGGGGGTCCCATGCCAGAGGAGCACAGCCTCAAAAATACTTTTAGTAGAAGTAATAGACAGCTGAATGGCTGCAGTATTTAATGTGACCGAGTTGGCACAATAACGACCAACAATTAGGACCTTCACACAAACTCAGCTGTAGCCACTTGTGTTGTTTCGTCTCAACACAGAAGTTGTGGGTCCGTCTGCGTGTGTTTCAACAGCGTGACGTGACTGCAGCATCAAACCTGGGGTTTGTGGAGGGTCGAGGAGGACACGCGGTAACAGCCGCAGACTGACTGCTGACTTCACCGTTGCGTTTGAGAGAGACAGACTGATGAGTGGAAGCAGCAAAGACGCCAGAGGCAGACGGGAGGTTTTAGCATTCAGGCCTGGCTTTCTGTCTGAGAGGCGCACCAAACAACGGTCATCAAGCATGCAACCAAAATCTCAGGCACCGACTGTCAGACCTTTACGGTTGTGCGGCAAAGAGAGAGACAGACTCGGTCCCTTCACTCCTCCCCCTCCAGCTCCCTGCTGCCAGCCACCTCAGGCCAAAAAGAGAGTCATTCCCTGTTATACAAAAAAAAAAGCCTACTGGGTTTTAGCTTTAGCCACCTCACTGTATTTATTTAGAATCTATGGTTTTGTTTTTAATGCAGCTTCATTGCTCATAAGAACTTACTGTTTTTGTGAATCTCTCAAAAGTGATCAGTTTCTTATCTTGAGGATTGCGATGTCGTTACTATCTCAGGTAACTGTGTCTGTCCTGACTTCAGCGCACTGGCAGACACCCAACAGGCTCAGACTCACTCGGGTTGCAGTGATGCCAAATCTGATTTCTGCCGGCCAAACTGTGGAAATTGTCCATCTTGATTTAAGATGAACCTAAAATCTTCCTTCTTGACTTGGTGTTGTCTTACCACAACACTGTTATCAATCCGGGTTCTCATACTTGGACTTATAATAACAAATTATCTCACTTTTTTTTCCTCTCCTTTTATTTTTTTTAGATTTGTCTGAGGAGGACGTGGACACGAAGCAAGAGAAACAACCGACAGAAAACACAAAAACACAAACAAAACCAGAGAAGAGGAAGAGGGTGACGGAAAAAACAGCCAAGGCCAAGAAGAAGAACAAGCGTGAAGAGGTATTACTGTGTAATAGCTTATTCATACACTCATTTACAAGCGCTTTTCATTCATCTGCTGTGCTGCAATGAAACAGATGCTGAGGCATTGTTTCGCACGTCTGTTTTTCATTCTTATTTTTCAGGGTTCATGTTTTGCTCTCGTGTTTTAATTACCTGGTATTGTTGTTGTCGCAGGAGTGTATCATCCAGAAGGAGACCGAGAGTAAAGAGTCAACCAAACCTGCTAGAAAGAGGAAGGTGAGTGAAAGAGTTTGGCTCAGGTCACATTTTTCTGTCCCAAACAAGTTGGAGTCACATGACTCAAGCCCAAGTCCAAGTCAATCTCCTGGATCTCCCGTCGTCCGATCAGTGTACAGTCTCATGAGGACTGTTTTTGTTGCCATTCTTAATCATTGTAAATTTATAAAAATTCCGAATCAAAATTACAATTTACTCCAGGTTTTTATTTTTATTTTAATTTTTGGTACTAAACATTTGAAATAAATTAAATCAGAGGACTTTCCAAAAACTAAAATAAAACCCGGCCCAAAAGTGAGCTTTTAAATGAACGTCGCTCACACAAACTCAGAAACTCTCCTTCCAACCCCTGGGCTTCATCTTCAAGTGTTAAATCAGATTATTGCATCAGTTTAGTCTCCACGTATTCACAGGGTTGAAGAATCGATTTGCGGCAGGATAGTTCATTTTTTTCCTCCCTTAGAAATGAATAAAGATGAAACGTTATTGATAAAGTAAAAGAACTGATTCCTCCCCAGAATGCCACAAATTACCCATATCTTGATCATGTTATTAATCCAGTTCAATCAAAGATGTTATTGAGAGTAATCTGATTCGTTTTTTTTTTAATTGAGTCTCAGTACTAAAAGAACTGGATGGACACCACGTCAGGAGCAGAAAGCAATAAAAAGGCCCAATGAAACCAAGTGACTGCCTCTTTAACTGTGGAATAAAACACACACAGATGTATAAACGGTTTAATCTCCACAGTAACTACAGACACCAACACAAAACAAACCCAGACCCGACCCCAACGCAGGCTGCCAGTTTCAGAGTTTCACTCAAAGAACTTGAAAGCGCCGTGTAAGACGAGCCCAGCTACTACCAGGCCCTGCTCAGACGGTCCCTGGACTTTGTCCCTGGCTCCTGATCTATATACGATACATCTATTTTGATTTTCAGAAGAAGAAGAAGACCATTACAGATGTTTTGGCCTCCTCTGACCCAAAGCCAGGCTGCCCTGCAGACCTCCAGAACACTGTTGCACAGTATTTCTCAGACAAGCGGTCTGTGATCGAGCTGGAGGAGCTCCAGCTGCAGGGTGAGTTAATCCACTTCTAGTTCTATTTCTAATCTCAATCAATATTCTGATCCGTTGATCCACCAAGGTCGCTCTCTGCCCTCCTAGATTCCTGCTTCCTGTCCAGCAACGACTTGACACACAGCCTCTCCTCGTACCTGAAACAGAGTGAGTTGTCTTTTAGCGAGATGTTCTAGGAGCCGTTGCAGCAACTCATCCTGGTCCACTTCTCTTGTTCTTTTCCTTAGTTTGTCCCAAATGGGCGAAGCTTCACAAGCAGCACACAGAGAAGAATTCTGTAGTTCTGCTCATCGTTTGCAGTTCCGCTCTCCGCACCATTGAGCTCATCAAGTAAGTAACAAAGCAGCCATGTTTGTTGGAGTTCAAACAACTGCATTCATTTGTTTTCTGTTCTTCCCAGGCAGCTGACAACCTTCAAGGGCGAAGCCAAGACGATAAAGCTTTTTGCGAAACACATCAAGGTCGTAGTCTCGTTAGAGTGCTTGTAGATTTTCCATCTCGGCTCTTAATCAGAAGCCCATTAACAGCTCTGTTTGTGTGTTTGCTCGGTGAAGATGGAGGAGCAGGTGAAGCTGCTGCAGAAGGGAATCACTCACATCGGAGTGGGAACACCTGGCAGGATCGGAGCTCTCATCGAGAAAGGTGAGACGCGGCCCTTTTATCAGTTTTAAACTCTGACAAACATTCTCACGCTGTGGAACTTTTTTTTGCTTCCCCAGAGGGTTTAAACTTGAGGGGGTTGCGCTACCTGGTTCTGGACTGGAACTGGAGGGACCAGAAGCTCAGGCGGATGATGGATATTCCTGAGGTGAGCTACTGCCCCCTGCTGGACTGAGAGGATCGTTAGACTGTCTGGACTCAGTTTTTCTAGTAACATTTCTGCTTGTGGATTTCAGGTCAAAGTGGATTTTTTGAAGCTGCTGGAACGTGGCATCCTGAAAGATTGCAAAGCAGATAAAATCAAAATCGGACTTTTTTAGCCGCAAAGTGTAAACGTGCCAAATTAGATCATGTTTAAAGAGCCGTTCCTCATCATGCCGTAGGGCCTCATCCTGTTTGTTTTGCTCTTCCTTTTGTTTTTCATGCATTTGTCAAATGTGTGATATTTACTGTTCACGCTTGTGGTCTCACACCAGCTCCAGTGATTTGATGGTTTGAATAAACTGACTCTAAATGAAAAGTGGCATCCTTCTGTTTGTTTACTCTGACCTCGGGGGAAGCCCCTCCCGCTGCGAGCTCATGAGTTTCCTCACCCAAGAGGAAGTGCCGTTTGTCATAACATCCTTCGATGCAACGTTGTAAAGCTGCAAACCCTCGACTGCTAATGAAGTTATATAAATGTTTGTCATTTTTAATGTGAGTAAAGTTTTGTTTGTGTTGTTGGACAGAAACTGTAAACAACAATAGAAAAATGAAAAGCAGTTGAAAACAGAATGAGGTAGTTGTGGTTAATAAGTAACAGACCTCAACTGTCTCTCCACCCTGCAAGGCCTGCTGGGAAAATCTCTTGGCAGGCAGAGCTGAGAGTGTGTGTGTGTGTGTGTGTGTCTGTAGAGATATCAGTCGAGTAAAGAACAGGAAGAGAGCAGAGCTTTCACGTACGCATACACACACACACACACTTTTTGGATCTGCAGCTGCTCTCATGGGCAGAGCGAAGGCTCAGACGGGGCCCCTGGCTCGGAGGCCAGACAACTCGGCTTTTAAACAGCAGAGGCTACCTGCCTGGTCTCCCATGCTAACGGCTAACACTGTGTTGCCTTTCTTCTACTTTATTGCTCTGATATGTTTGCTCTTAGGCGTTTGGCTGCTGCTCACGGTACAGAGCATAAAGGAAATAAAGGTGAGTGTCTTGACAAACTGTATTTTCTAGTGTCTTGTCTTGCTGTGTGGGAGAAACTACTAATGAGAATAATGTGTGAAAGAGAATGATGTAGTGTGCCATAAAAAAGGGTGTGAGAGGGGAAAGGTCCAAGTTTATGTTTTGAATTAGAACAACAGGAAAGTTTCACCGCCCATGTGTTCTATTCATTAATTAACTCTCTCCTGTCCTCTCAGCTGGACTACACGGAGGCGGGGACGTGCAATAAATGCTTTGAGAAGCGTAAAAATGTGAGCAACGCCGCGCAGAGTTGTACCTGCACAGTGGTGTTTCCCATTGAGAAAGCCTTCAAGGTAATCTGACTAACATGTGCTGCTGAGCTCTGCCAGTTTTTTGTTTTTTTCCAGAACGTTTGACAGTTTATTCCTGTCTTCAGTTTTGAAGGAGATGGGTCAGTTAGCATGTGACCTCGAACGCTTCAGGAAGAATCTAGAGTCAAGTCAGTTGTATTTACATCACACCAGATCATACTTCACAAGTAGAGCAGGTCAAGGACCGCACTCACTAATTTAGTGTAAAGAGACACAACTGACCATGAGCAAGCACATCTGTGACAGCGATGATGCCAGCGATGACGCCAGCGATGACGCCAGCGATGACGCAGCCCCCATGGGAGTGGCGATCTATCTCGGACAGGTTAAGGTGAAAGAGAGAAGAGACTCAGACAGAGGGGTATAGGCAGATAGACAGAAAGAGTAGGACAGAGAGACAGAACGAGTAGGACAGAGAGACAGAAAGAGCAGGACAGCGAGACAGAAAGAGCAGGACAGCGAGACAGAAAGAGGAGCACAGATAGCCAGAGAGAGCAGGACAGAGAGACAGAGAGAGCAGGACAGAGAGACAGAAAGAGCAGGACAGAGAGACAGAACGAGTAGGACAGAGAGACAGAAAGAGCAGGACAGCGAGACAGAAAGAGCAGTACAGCGAGACAGAAAGAGCAGGACAGCGAGACAGAAAGAGCAGGACAGAGAGACAGAAAGGGGAGGACAGATAGCCAGAGAGAGCAGGACAGAGAGACAGAAAGAGCAGGACAGAAAGAGTAGGACAGAAATGCAGAGAGAGCAGGACAGAGAGACAGAAAGAGCAGGACAGAGAGACAGAAAGAGCAGGACAGCGAGACAGAAGAGGAGGACAGATAGCCAGAGAGAGCAGGACAGAGAGACAGAAAGAGCAGGACAGAATGAGTAGGACAGAAATGCAGAGAGAGCAGGACAGAGAGACAGAAAGAGCAGGACAGAAAGAGTAGGACAGAAATGCAGAGAGAGCAGGACAGAGAGACAGAAAGAGTAGGACAGATAGACAGAGAGAGCAGGACAGAGAGACAGAAAGAGCAGGACAGAAAGAGTCGGACAGATAGACAGAGAGAGCAGGACAGAGAGACAGAAAGAGCAGGACAGAAAGAGTAGGACAGATAGACAGAGAGAGCAGGACAGAGAGACAGAAAGAGCAGGACAGAAAGAGTCGGACAGATAGACAGAGAGAGCAGGACAGAGAGACAGAAAGAGCAGGACAGAAAGAGTCGGACAGATAGACAGAGAGAGCAGGACAGAGTTAAACAGCATCAAATAAAGATGACAGCAATAATACTACTTCTGCATTATATTAGCATTAAAGCTATGATATTAATACGGTACTAAAACTGATACGAGTACAAATGCAATGCAATAACAATGCTAATACTATTTGGTAATATTGCTTACACAATAAGTACAAAAAGAATGCCTAAAAAGAATCACTGTTCTTGATGCCGAGACGACACTAATTCTAATATCAGCAATGGTAGTTACAGAAGCAGTAGAAGTAATTGTCCACTAGTAGCAGTAATGGTACAGTACTAGTAGGAGTAGTAGTAACTGGTAGTAATAGTCGTGGTGATAGTAGTAGTAGTAGTAGTTGTATTAGTATGTGCTGATGATTTGTGTGGTAGCGGTTGTAGTAATATGTGCTGATTTTGTGTGTTGTAGTAGTATGTGCTGATGACTTGTGTGAGTAATTGTAGTATGTATGTATGATGTGTGTGGTAGTAGTATTAGTGGTAGTACTAGTATGTGCTCCTGATGTGTGCGACTGCTCTCCCAGGGAGACGTCTTTTTCTATTATGGCCTCCGAAACTTCCATCAGAACCTGCGCAGGTACATGGACTCCAGAGATGATGGACAGATGGTCGGCAGGACGCAGAACTTAAAGGTACTTTGTACTAATTACAAGTACAACGCTTTCAGGAACATGATGTCTGTGTATAATTACTCTCCCTTGGCTCCTGAGTAGAACCCCAGCTCATACTGCAAACCCTTCAGCCGAGACAAAAACGGCCTCCCTTTAGCTCCCTGTGGTGCTGTGGCCAACAGCATCTTCAACGGTAAATGCAACTCTAGGTTTTCTCCATCTCGTCACTGTCCTCTCAGACTCTTGACTCCCGTCTGTCCTCCCAGACTCCTTCACTCTGACCTACCGCGGCCCCAGGGCTCCTGCTGTGCAGGTCCCTCTGTTACGGAAGGGAATCACCTGGTACACCGACAAAAACGTCAAGTACCGCAACCCAAAGATTGGCAACTTATCTCTGGCTGAAGTGTTTAAAGGTGTTTGATCAAACTCGCGGGAAAATTGTTTCAGTTTGTCTTCCAACCTTGAAGTAACTCACGTTGACTCCACAGACACAGCTCGGCCACCTTACTGGCAGAAACCCGTGTATGAGCTGGATCCCCTGGACCCGACCAATAACGGCTTCATCAACGATGACTTGATCGTGTGGATGAGGGAGGCCGCCTTCCCCAACTTTAAGAAGCTCTACGGGGTATTGCGCCGGGCTAAGAAGCCCTTCACCAAAGGGCTGCCGGCTGGGAATTACACCATTGAGATCTCCTACAGTATCCTGTAATGTGGGCTTATAAAGTCGTCTGTAGACGGAAGTCAGGCACACGTGTCCTATTGTGTTCTTTTGTTTCCTCTGTCTCTATTTTAAAACCATCTATTTTCAGCCTTGACCTCCCACCTCTCCAGACTTCCCTGTGCAGTATTTCCGAGGCAGAAAGGAAGTCGTACTGACCACACTGACATGGTTTGGAGGTCAGAATCATTTCCTGCCCATCGCCTACCTCGTCACCAGCAGCCTGGTCCTAGTGATTGCTGTCAGCCTGACCGTGGTGTGGTGGAAGTTTGGAAAGGATGGAAAGAACATGGAGGAATGACACATGCTTAAAGATAATGAGGAGGGACCGCATGATTGTATTTTAAAAGAAATCCAGTGTAAGGACGATGAATTTAACGAGAATGGGTTCAATACCACATGTGAATTGAGCCTGACATCTGGAAAATGACTCTGCATATCAACGAAAAGATCCACATGTACGGCAGCTCTGCAGTGTCTTCAGGCTCATGCTCAATGAATTTAACGTCATACATGTTTTTCATTTCTAAATGTACTGGTATCCAGTTGCCAGGTGGGAGAACTAGACTTCCCATATCTTAATATAGAAAAGCAACTAGCAGAGAACCCTTTGATTCTATAATTGTAATAAAAATGAAACTTTGTGAACAATGTTTCCATGACAGCAGCCAATATCAGCCCCACTGTTGTCTTCTGAAGCTGAGAACAGCTGTGCTTGTAGTGCAGTGTGACAGGAATTATGTGGTTCTGTAGGCCGATCTGGAAGTTAGCATTTAGCTAATAGGTAGCAACCACCATTGTAGAGGCAGGTATGAATACTGTACTTGAACAAGGAGTATTTATTAGTGTATTTTCTGCCCCAAAACATATTAAAATCTCTTTAAATTAAGTTACCTTCCGGCCTCATTTCAGGCATTTACTCTCTCCCCCCCCCCCCCCCCCCAAAAAAACCCTCTTTGTTCAGGGACTGCTAATGCTAGGACACCACTCTTATGTTTGATTAAGCTAGCCGTCAAGACAACTGCCTATTGTTCCCTCGGTATCAAATCGAATACCAGCTTAGTTTTCAGGGTAACACCATAATTACCTCGTGATCTTGAGTTATGGCATTCAAGAAGCAAGGCCGGTGTTGACTTCCATGTTTTTCGTGTGAATGCTGGATCTCTAATACATAATGTTTACATGGAAATGATTTAAAGCACATGAGAATCCATACTCATAAAATAGTGTTGGGGAACTGTGGCTGATTTGCGGAAAAGAGATTTTTTTTTGTTGTTTTTTTTCTTAAGAGGACAAAAAAACAGCTGTGAGTCAGTGCGACGTCGATAAATGTCAGACCAGCACGTACAAATATAACTTAAAGTGAAAGCAAACAGTTATTTGTACCATCTTTGTTGTGGACTTCAAATAAAAATGTGTTCTGATGACAGCTTTCTTTTAAAAACTCTTTATTTCTCTATATACAATCAGTGTGAGCCACATTAACAGCCCCTCTGTAACCAGGGAGCACCAAAACTGTCGATAGATTGCTTCGGTTATTGGTCATAATCAAAGCACGATCGTTTGCACAGCTCTGTCAAGTTAAAGCAGCGTGTTGTGTTTTTCTCCTCTGTCTGTACTGCTGCCCCCTAGGGTTTGGTCCAGTCAGTACCAGAGGAGAGGAATGCAGTCTACTGTGGACCTTTTTAATAACCACCGGTGCTACACACAATTAACATGTCCAACATCTAAATGCCATTCAAACAAAACAACTACAACAACACACAGACATAAATACAAGAAGGATCAAGTGACACCCTGTTAGGACAGATCAAACACCCATTTCAACACGTGACAATCAACATGATGCAAATACAACTGAGAAAAAGTTCAGGACAAACATACAGGAAACCTCTACTAGAACCATCAACTGTAACATTTACCCATCTTCTCTGTACCTTTTTGGCAGGACACAACTGTGGAGGCCCATTTCTGCCAGTAAAAAACAAAAATGTGAATTCAGAATTAAGAGATTTTAAGTCTGACTTAAATCTGACTTTACCTCAAAATAATGACGACCCAATTTTATTATTATGACTTTGTTGTATTTAAGTGGCCAAAATGTGCTCCCATACATGTCATTAATGGTCTTTTTGGAGAAAAAAACAACAACAACAACAACAACCAAGATTTATTTCCTCTATTAAGACTGAGTTTGTGTTTGTATGGCTGAATTGCAAGGTTGGCACCATAGTGAAAACTGGATGTGTTGGGCATTAACACAGAAAAGGCAACGTTTGGTCTTCACTTGTACTAATAGTTTGATCTCTTTGGGGAAAATTCATCACCTGCCTTTTCAAGTTAACTGACAACATCTCTGGACAGGGTTGAACCGTCACTCACAGCGTCGTGATGCAACAGTGTTACACCCACAATTTTGCCATCTAAGTGAGGGTAGTGGTGGGCTATTTAAGAGAATCAGCAGGATGTGAAATCAAAAATAAATATCACTAGATAATTTGAGTTTTAGCAGGTTGGTAGTATGGAATTACTAGAAATATACACAATTTCAAGTCATGCTTTCAAACAAGGTAAGATAAAACGTACCGAAGAGGAATTCTTTAACTGTGTGTATGTGTGTTTGTTACGTAATGCAACATGCACTTGATTCAATGAGCTAACCCCTCAGATGAATGTACATTTCAGTTCAGTATGTAACAGAATAAAATGGAAAAATGTAAATCACAGTTTCACAAGAACTACCAAGAATCACAGAGCAGGGACAAAAATCTATCAAACAGTAGTAAACTCTCTTTTTTGAAATCTCCTCCTCCTCCTCCTCTCCCTTGACTCCTCCGTCCATCGCCTCCTCTCAGGCACAAACACATTCATCGTTGTGGTTTCAGTGATAGGACTGTAATGGCACTAACACAAGCAAGATTGTGGCCATGCAGAAACATTGAGGCAATACAGACATCTCCGGGTGAATCTAAAGCTAAGGTAGTGTTCATTCAAGAATCAAGCTCTCACAGGTTCACGCCTCTGCCGCCGCCGCCTCTTCCTCCACCTCCTCCTGTTTGCAGTGAGGGTCAGATTAAGGCCATGTGTATCCCGACTCTCTGCTCTCTAGCTCCCTCCCACTGGCTTCTGAGTGCTACACTGAGGCACCTGATAGGTCAGGTCCTCAGTGGGTGTGGCTTGTCCAGTGACATTTTTGGGTGTATCATATGCCAACCTCCCTGATTGACCACTGTCTGTCCGTGTGACCAGAGAGGTGGGTGCAGCACCCATGAAACTACAAACTGTGGTGGCCTGGTTCAAAGAGGAGCCCCCCGCTGGGTGGCAACCCATATCAACCACAATGGGCGTAGCGTATTCAGCTCCTGAAGCTGGCAGGGGTTCTGCGTAGGCGTGGTATACGTCTGGCGCGATGGGAGCATCGTACAGGTCAGGGTCAGTGTATCCTGGACCCTCGTCCGGTTTAAAAGTTGACCGTGCGCCTAATGTTGTCACACCACTCACCAGCGGCTGGGCATATTCTGAAAAAGAGAGCATGTCATAGTACAATAACAACTTAAAACTTATTAGGTTACCTAGCAACCACACTGCCAGACAAGTTTTATGCACAAATGCTTTAAATGCGAAAAATTAACGAAAAATAACAGTTCAGTGCCAGAGGACCAGTTTGGCTGTCTTCCTCCTCTTTCTCTTTTTTGCCCTCCTCTGACATGTTATTGACAGGTTTGTTGTTGTCAGCATTGGAGCCTCTGTGAGAGCTGAACGGCAGCTAGCAGACAGTTAGCATGCCGGGCTGTGTGAAGACTATAAAAACAAGTTGTAGCTCAGATTGTTTGCTGGTTCAACAGAACTGCTGGGCAGCCCACAAGTGCCTTTACAGCGTTGGCGTGCGAGGCAAATAAATAAGCTCGTCCACCACACAACGGAGGAGTTTGTCTCAAAGTCTTTGGAATATGTGATTAATTTTTTGAAAGGCTCTAGTTTAAATCTAAACCTTACCACATGGCGACACCCCAACAATTTAATGTAAGCTAAAAGCAAAACAAAGTATTGTAACCCAGATATCTTGGATATAAGCCATAAGTACTAACCAGTCCTCTACTCTTGTCTGCTGGATTGCCTGTGGACTCTGTCACTTTTTACTCGGTCAACTATTTTCCTGAAGGCTCTCTTACAGAAGCCTGCCATGAGGCATCCTTGCAACAGAAACAGCTCAGATAATCTTGTGTCCGTCTGTCACCACCGATCAGAGCAGCAGCTGAGATATACCTCTCTTTGGCCTGGCAATCAATGAGGATTGTACTGTTTCCTACAAAATCCAGGTGTGAGTGGGTGTTTGGGGGTGAAGGGAGGGTGTTTGTTACTTCAGTAGTCAGCGTGTACCTGCAGGTTCAGCGTGTAGTCTAGTGACAGCGCCTCTCCCCGTTAACCGGCCCACCTCGCTGCTGCTGTACCGAACAGAGTCTTCGGCCTCCATCATCTTGGATGGCAGCAGCTGCTTCATACTTTTCCACCAATCTGCAGCAAACGTACAAGGTTTAGTGACAAGAACTCCTCGTAAACCTGAGATCCGCTAAACCTCTCCTCCGTGACGTACCTGTGCGATCCCAGTGAGGAAGGTCATATGTTCCTTCAGAGCTCTTCTTCCTGTCGAGAGCGAAATGTTGAGCCAGAGGAAGCAACGACAGTGTTTCAAGGACTTTGCATACCCATGATAACACATACCTGTTCTTCCAGTGCCAGGCACAAACCACCAAGATGACCGCTGTCAGAACCATGACTAACACGGGCACCAGAACAGCAGCCAGCGCCACATCTACGAGCAACAGCACTTCAATAAACACCACATGATTCGTCTACGATCAAAGCAACTGCTTCATTAACAGCAGACCCACCTTTCCCAGTGTGTGGAGGCATGGTCGTATTCCTGATGTCTGGGGTGTGTGTGGTTTGGCCCAGCTGAGGAGGCCGTTTGGTCCCTCCAGGGCGTGAGTTGAGACGAGGGGTCCATGGCCTCTCTGTGAAAAATGAAAAGAGTTTAACATCGTTTTTAAGAAATAAAAATCAACTCACTGCATGTATTTGTTTACATGTCGACCTTGTCTACTTACCTATGGGAACTTGGCAACCGAGCAGCTCGAACTTAATGGCAATCCTCTGGTGCCATAGTGTCGGATTGATCCTCACAAACCGAGCCTTAATTGGGGGGATGAAATTATTCCTCACCTCCTGCAGGTAGTTGATGTTGCCTTGGAAAACCTGACACAAAAATCAGAACATTCTCTTTTACCTAATCATCAGTGCAACTATCAATTGAGCCTGTGAATAAACTGTGTGATTATTATTTTCCAACATGCCACACTAATGACACCCAGCCACTCCATCCATATCCATCCATTATTGATGGCCCACTGTCTACCACAGCACTTCACTCAGACCACCAGCTGCTCTCATTTCCTGCCATAAACATCCCTTAGTCAATACCAGTTGCTATGGAAACAATCCAACTATGTGACCCTGCAGCCTTCTTAAGTTGACATTTTGTTCAATTTGTACTAAATGAAAGCCGATGACGTGATGGTTGAGCAGGCGGTGTGTATTGATCTTGTGTTACCATGTCTTGTGTAGAATTAGCTTCCTTGTAGATGTACCACTGCTGGCCGTCAGAACTGTACAGGATCCGGTACGCTGAAACGTAGTACTGGTACTCTCTAAGAGTAGAGCCAGTGGTAGTAATACCTACATGGACAGAGCAATCATGGACATTGTCGTTACTGTATTCTACTAGAAAAAAAAAGCTTCATTTGTGAGCTCAGCACAATCCTTAGTTTAAACTAAGAGTGGTGGTTGTGTACCTGTTATCCTCTTCTCCCTCTTCAGGTCCACCTGCAGCCACTGCTGCTGGTCATTGTGAGCAGGAGCCCATGGCAGCCCCGCCTTCTTAAGCCGCGCCCCTGATGGTGCCCACACACTGTGCTGACCGATGATATTGTTCCACTCCCACACAGACGAGGCGGACAGCTGAATGTCAGCAACGCCACCAGACTCCAAGCCAAGAGTTCCATAGCAGCCTATTAGCAAAGGCAAGCATCATTAATGACCACTTAAACACTATTCAGCGTCACATGACGTGCACCAGACTCCAATATTATTTTACAGTTTCTACAGCTCCATTTAGATAAATGCTGAGGAAGAACCTGACAGAACTATTGGCCTCATTCAGGAAATTTTCTAATGAACAAATTTGTTAACGCACCACTTTTCAGCCCTCATTTTAGTCTCGCAGGCAGGTAGCAAAGCAGTTTAACCCCTAGTTGCACCTAATGAATAGGGTGGCACCTTGCAAGGTAACCTTCAGTGTGTGTGTGTGTGTGTGTGTGTGTGTGTGTGAGAGAGAGAATGAAGCAACATTGCTTTGAGTAGTGTGTTGGAAAACCACTACAGAGTCCTTTTACCATTTAAGAGGCAGTGGGGACTATGAATGTACATCAGACATTCATCTGCCAGAATTAAGTAAGCTGTGCTTTGTCTCCAGCAGCGTGTCGACTTCCTGTTTCATCCCTTGGTATGCTGACATCTAATGTAGTTTGAAACTAACTTACCTGTCTTCATAAAAATCCTTCCTCAACAATTGTTATTCATTCCTCTTCATGGTATCTCACACCAAAACTATGCTGTGCATTTAATGTGGCCCAAAATATCTGCTTAATAATGTAATGTACTGAAATATAGCTCAACACACGCAGCCATTTTTTTAAATGATTCAAAGGGTTAACCTAAATGCCCTCAGAGTTATGATGTTTATTCACACATGTCACTGACATGCTTTTATTTCGGAAAGAGCACTGAGCTGTTTTATCTGTGCAGCACTTTTCTGCAGATGCTGACCATAAATAAGTACATTTACAGGATGACTCAGATGTAGTAGGACGTCTAAAACAACTCACCCTTTGTCCTGAAGGTGAAGAGACTGTTTGACAAAGTTCCTCTGGGGGGAGGAGGGGGAGGAGGGGTGAAAAGGATTAGATGATCAAGTATACATACAGGATGAGAGGCAGCACATCCTTGAGGCTTGTGCGTTGCGTGGTGTGTGGAGAACTTACCCAGTGGACGTGACATTGTTAGCCAGTGTGCCCTCGTAGTGAGGGATGCCTTTGCTGTTGACCACGCTGATCTTCCCCCCCACAGCGTTGGACACTACGCCTGCATGCACGGCTGCCACGCACAGAGGCGATGACTGGAGAAAGACAGGGAGCACAGATCCTGGTTAGACCTTTATGAGTTGTTGCTGGTGTTTACGCATTTGATTGATTAGTCAAATTAGCCTGATAGCTGATTGACAAGCTAAGGCTTCGGATGTGTGCAGAGGACTCAGTTTTCTAGGTGTTTTTTGGTTTTGGGTATAAAGATTGGATTGCCACTATGGCTGAAACAATATATTGAAATTTTATAAAAAACTGGATTATTCGCTGATGCAATCTTCAACTAACAGGGGGTGCAATATTTTCTAAAGTTCAAATGTGACTCAAAATGCCATTAATGAGGCACTGTGGTGCTGTAGAGGTATCCCAGCATGCAACTGGTCTTCTACAAACCTCCGAAAACATCTCACACTACCATCAACATGATTTTCAACTAAAATGGAAACGACACTACACCATTAATCAAAACATCAGCTAAAAAAAAATCCCAATATTAATTTGTAACTGCCATGAAATCTTGTATCTATAAGATCAAGCCTGAACTACTTATTAAAATAACTGCCATCAGCCCTTATCTACTCTGATGAAGCAGCTTTTAAATTCAATTAACAAAACTTAGAACTCAGTATATTTGCTTATATATTTTGCAGTCTGCTGAGCTCATTCTGTAGCAGGCGTGTGTGCGTTGACAGCAGCACACTTAGATTGAAATAAATCATTCCTCCGTGATACTTCATTAAATGCAAAGCTAGCAGCATTCTCTGGAGAGAATGATTCAGTCAGTCCTTCAGTGGGATCTTAACCTTCAGACTGTGGCAGATAAGAGCTGATGAATCAGCATGATGTCACCTCCCAGAGGAGAGGGAATACCGAGTGGCACAGGTAATGATTCACCGCCGGCTGCATTCCACTTCAAATGTGCTGCCACATCACTGAGACATTGACAAAAGCCTGATTCCACTCTTGGCCACCGGCTCCTTCCCGTGAACAGCTGCTTGAGTGAGGTGGAACTTTATTACTGGAAAAGACCCTCGATGGAATTCACCGCTGACAAGGTTGTGGAAAAACTCTGCTGACCCACAGAGTGACACGCGTGCACACGCATGTATTCACCTCCAGCAGTCACTGCTGCCGCAAGCCGTCAACACTCACCCTGTGACTCTTAAACTTTTCAAAAACACACACACCACATACTACCGGCGGTCATACCAAACCCCAAATTCTGCTCCAAACTGCTTCACCTGGCCTACACACACACACACACACACACACACACACACACACACACACACAAATAGATAACAATACAAGAAAATCCTCAAAACAAACTTCAGAGTGCACAGCAGGCTTAATGACCTCTGAGACAATGCTGTGATGCATATTCACTCCTAAGATGACATGCATGAATTAATCACATTCCCACATGAAAAAACAGAAACACACATGCACACTCAAGTTTCCTCCCACTTCTCAACTCACTCACTTATCACACAGCTCTGCTCGGCAGTGACTTGCAGCTGGACTGGATTAGACGGCTATTATTTTCAGCCAAACTATTATCTCACCTCCCTTTCACCCTCTGACCCAGCCCCTCCTCTGTTCCTGTGGGGCACCGCACTCCCCGAAGCACACCCCGCCACTCCTCCCTGTCATCCCTGCAGCCAGCAACACCCCTCCCTCCGTCAACGACCCATCATGAAGTCAACAGTCAGAAACTCAGCGCCTATGACCTCACGCAGCGCAGCGGGGGCACTGTGAGGTCATCAAGTCCAGGACTCACATACCACAGAGCAGGGGCCCGTTTACACAAGGAAGAGAGGGAGGCCTTAAATGAATCAAACGGAAAGATATGCAGACTTGCAGCTCAGCAAGGGAAGGTGATAAAGGAAAAAAATAGAGTAGAGAGGTCATGAAAACATGAGTAAGAAAATGCTGATGGTCTGGTGGCTCTCATGGGAGTCATCGAAGGTTTGCCTCACTGCGGTTGTCACTTTAAAATAAAAGATTTTACATTTAAATGACTGCTGCCATAGCCATTCATGAGATAATATCCTATGCCTGTATGAGCAGCGATGCCCGTTTGTTGATGGTCGGGGAGTCACAGCTGCACTAGCAGTCATAGTTGACCAGTCTGAGGTGGCTTTGGTTGTGTCCAGTCTAGTCAAATTAGTTGAACCACACGTGATCTGGGAATAAAGTCAGATGAGCCGTTACAAAGCTGCTGTCACTTGTTTCTAAATGAATCAGACGTGTGTTTTGGCTGATGTGAATTTAGTTTGACATCTCAGAGGCATGTGTCTGTCCACTTGAGGGAGAGTTTTCTGCTGAGGAACCAACTTGTTGTCAGAAAAACGAAAGATTTCCTAGTTAGTTTATGAAGACAGTTTTTAGATTTGCTGGTTGAATGTTCCACAGCGTTTTCTACCAGGATTTTAATGCACAAATTCAAACATTTACAGCGACGGCAAACGCTTCCGCCAAAGTAAATCGGTAAAGAATCAACAATACATCAGTACAACAGGCAGTAACAGAAGTCAACTGGAAAGCTCACAGATCATTTGGGAGATTAAAATCCACGATAAAGTAGCCTTGCTGTGTGTCACGCATAAATCCTGCTGTCGAGTTAGTTGAAGCTTTGGTCACAGGCTAAAAAAAATGCGAGCGTACGCATACACAGTCTGCTGGAAAACATCAGTAGGTATAAGGGACGGCTGGTGTGTCCTGAGGTCATCTTGAGGGTTGCATCAGGGTTGATAAGGATGTCAGGGTCCAGATTATATTGGTGAATGTGCGGGTCACGTTAATCTCAGGAGTTGTATTTTCTCACTTCAACTTAATTTATAGTTTCGAGCCAGGACCTTCTGCTGGCAGCTGTCTTAGCAATAAATCAAATAAAAACCCAGAATCGGGGATTAACAAAAGGCAGGAAAACTCGACTGGGATGTGATTGTCTTACTGATTGTTCTCACCTCTCTGTAACCATTTGGTATAGTTCCAGAAATCTCCTCTGTAGATGTCAAGCAGCCTGCTGGACAATATTTACTGCAGACAGAGAGAGAGAGAGAGAGAGAGAGAGAGAGAGAGAGAGAGAGACACACACACACACACACACACACACACACACACACACACAATGAACATGTGACAGCTTGATCACAGCACAAACATCCCCACACAGCAAACCTTATTTACCTAAACTCAGCCTCGGGGAAATCAGTTCCTTTGTCCAGGCAGGTGATTAGATCTGCAAGAGGCAAACAAGCTGTGTCACAACAGGTTTCTCCTCGTCTTTCCTGACCACAAAATCATTTTCCTTTCCCAAATGAGTTGCACCCATGAAAAGCCTTCATCGGAACATGCTGCTGTTGGAAGAGGTAGCACCTGCATCAGTAAAAAGCAAAGAGGAAAACGCTTAAGTGAACCCCCCAAAAAATCGATTGACAAATCTAAACTACTTTTTCAAATAAATGAGACAAAACCTGCATAATGCTGCCTGAGTGTGTGACTTTAAGAAGCATGCCAACGTCATTGACGTCTGACGTGGTTCTGCCTCCGTGGTGACTCCACTAGTCGCCTAATATTCCCACCTAGAGCAGGCTGTGTGAAAGAGGCTGGTCGTTCAGGTCAGTGTGTGCAGCTCTACAATGAGATTTAACACAATTTAAATTGAAGTAAAATAGACAGGCATGGAGGTTAACGTCGTATCAGACCATGGCAGAGTACACTGCATTCACCGATTACTTTGGTGTAACACCAGACACGGACAGGAACCGTCAAATTTCTAAATCAAGGAAGTGCCATATTTGGTTTTGTGCTGATATCGGACATGACAATATTTTACGGATTTGGCTGATAGCCAATCATTTCCAATGACGATATTACCTTTATAAAAACAAATTTAAATGATATTTGTTCATACTGGAAAACAAACAAGTTGAATTTTAAAACATTTGGAAAAGTCCACTGATTTTCTGTGCCAATGTTTCCCTAAACTGAATGATACAAATTACGGTCTTCGCAAACACACATTGATAGCTAGACGAACACCTATCAGACACAATATTGAAGCAAAACAAAAACAAAACAATATCACATAAGAAAGCCTCTGCATGTAAATACGGGTCAGAATATTAAATGAAGGTCAGGGTGCACAACTGCAGAGTTTCCTGATTAGTTATCGTCTGATGAGTTGATTGGACAGCAAAAAATAAAGCAGCCGAGGCAGACGGAGAACATCCATAATATGGACCAATAGGTAGGATGACATTTGGAATCTTTCGTATTGTTTTATTTCGCCACGATAATAAAATCTGATGAAAACATCTACAGGAAAAATATTCATACAGAATTCCAGGAGGGGAAAAAAAAAAAAAAAATCAAGCTGATTCTTGAAATACAGCAGACTGGTTTAATATGGGGCCTTCGAAACACTGCCGCTGCCTTCCTCTGCTTGTGGCTTTAATTATCTGTTTATTAGAAATGACTGAAACTGTTCCACATGACATAGCATGCTGTTCAAAATAGCAATTACATCGTCCTCATCCACAGTGCTCTTATTGAAAAGAGAATCCTGTTTTAGACCAGAATGTGTGACTGTGTTTTACGGACAGTGACGTTAAAAACAACAGTGGGTGCGCATTCCTGTAATAACACAGTCGTGTCCATCATGTTAATTATGGAACTGTTCCAGCTGTATGTCGATCTTTTGAGGGTCTAGAAGTGCTGATATTTTTATCACCCGGACTAAAACTCATGGTGTTTGAGCAGTTTTTTTAAGAAGTTTTCAGAAACCGAGGTCGTCTGTTTGTGTCAAATATGCGGTTTCGCTGATTGAGTTTCTGCTGCTTTTTTTTTTCCAGATCGCATTACTTATTTTGTCTACAAGCATAATTTTTAAGCAGATTGTTTTTGTTTGTTTGTTTTTTTAATTTGATTTGGAAACAAATGTTGCTGTATTTAGCTTTTCCAAAGCATTTGTTTGGTCTTATCTATCACTTTAATTGAACCTACAAGCAAACCAATTTTGATCGACCCAAACAGCCCTTGCTGATAAACGGCAACGATGCACAAAAGCATGAAAAGGGTTTTCAACTACATCCAATAATTTGTTTGTTGGGTGTAATTCATTTTCAGGTTTTAGGATTCAGGTATATGTTGTTGTTTTTACTTTGTTAAATGCAGGTTATCTGTAAAGGCAAATGAACAAACCAACAAGAGAACGCTCCAGGTTGGCAAACTCATGAACTGACTGAGACCAGAGCAATCAAACAAAGATGAAAAATGCTCAAAGTCAATAATGGGAAACACTCTTATGTCTCTCCAGGCCCTACAGACTGAACTTTAATCAGTCGGTAATACTGTGTACCACAGAGCTGTTTAGGTAAACTGTCCAAAACTGACCACCTTAGAATCAAACAACTATCATCAGCCTCACATTTGAGCTCCAGCAAGGTACCGCTGCACCGAAATGGAATGTGGCCATGATGTAATTTTTCACTTCAGTGTACGAAGGAATAAATTCCAGTGGCAAAACTGGCAGTGAAACTATAGATTTAGAGTCCAATTCAGGAATGCCGTCTTCTCCACAGGATACCGAGAACCGGAGAGCCCAAAACAGGGCCAACAGGGAACTTGATGCAGACAAGTGTAGGAGGGTTCTACCTGTGTGTTCTGTGGTGGAGTAGGACAGGTAGAATCCACGTCCAGTGTGATGGGTCCCACTCATGAACTGGACGGTGACCTGGTTGCCAGTGGACTCAATTCGTTCTTTCACCTTCAGCTTCAACCCGCAGTATTTCACTGTTGCGCAACACCGCCAGCCACATGATGCAAGGAAGACACAAGACAAAAAAAGTTCTGGTTAGTTACTGAAGCCTGAGAGGTGAAACGAACATACAAACTTGGGTTGGTAAAATAACTTAGGCAGGCTCAAGTACAGTCTTCACGGCCAGTTATTGCAAGGTTGTGACAAATATAGATAGTGTGGTGGTGAATCACAGTCTGCTGAGTGTTGCCGCCACGTTGTTACCTAGTTACTTAAGTGCAGTATTGGAAAATAAAAATATTCCCCATCTTTTAGTCACTTCCGACAACTCATTCTATTAGCTAACTAGCTGGCCACGTCGCTACTTTTATACCTTGAGAGGACACTAGTATGTGAGCACAGCTGAGAGTTTATGGTGTATTTGCTTTATTCACTGCCTTGGCAGCAGTTCCAGCATTATAGATAAAGGGGACCTGTTTTTAAAAGCAAGAAAATAAGCCTTTTGATAGGAAAATGGTTCAGAACAAAGCCACAACTGAACTAGCTGGATAGGGAAGTGGTTTAGTAGAGAAGTCATCTCATATTTAGTTGGATGACATCAATCATCAATTAGTCTTTAAGAAAAATCCAATAGTTGTTTTTTCTGCTAATTTTGGCATCAGCCCTATAAATCCAATAAAACATAAATCATCTACATAAAGCAGAAAGATATTGTTCAGAGTTGTTACTGTGACTGTCACAAGAGCTAATAAAGGGCTTGGAGCAGAAAAAAGATATTTGTTGTCGTGGTAATAAGAACATATCGTCATTTGCAGACAGTTCTAATCTCATCACTACAGAAGGCACCAGGGATTTAGAAAGAACAAAACTTCTACAGATTTTTTTTTGACTGTGTTCAAAATTACATCTGTTCAGAGGAGGACACCACACAAACTTGGAGGAGGTGGAATTTGTGCAAACTTAAATCAGTGGAACTGAGGAATATGAGAGTGTTGATGGTTACACCGTTGCACAATAGCGAGAGGACACAACAAGAGTATTGATCAAGTTGATTGATTCTGATGGTATTTGAGGTCTGATACCTTTTTTCTGGCTTGAAGGAACACACGCAGTTTGTGGGATACATACAAAGTGTCCATCTTCCCCAGAGCCAGACAAGCAGAGAGATCCCCTCCCCTCCTCTGTGCTGGATGAGGGAGTAAAGACACCCAGACATCAGCTGACCGCTAGTTAGCTTAGCACCATGAATGGTTGTGCGTGGGAGGTGTTAGCATACCTCTTTGAAAACTCATCAAATACACTGCAATTTGCCTGTATCTATCAACTCAGGTTGGGAAAATAAAAATTAACCATTAAATAATTATTTAAAAATTACAAGAGATTGTACTTTAAGAAACAGATTCATAGTCACAACTACATGACTGACCGAGCATTGTAATTTGACACGGCATGTTCATGCTACAGCCAAATATACACAATATTTTGACCACAAGAGGAGTGACTGCTACTTCCAATCATAGATGTCTTGATATGAGAGCATATGGAGCATTACTTGTTGATAAACCAAGATCCTGAACCTGAGGTATGCTAACACTTCCCACCCACTTCTATTCATTGTGCGAAGCTAACTAGCAATCAGCCAGTGTCTCTGTCTCTCATCTGGAGAAGGGGATGTACCTTCTTGCCTGGCTCTGAGGAGGACAGACAACACATGTGCGTGCGCGCGCGCACACACACACCTAAAAAATGGCATATCATCCCTTCAGTTCTTGACATTTCTTCTTGACTTCTTGTCTTCTTGACATAAGAACAACCGTTACTTGTTTTTCCGCATGCCTGATCCTAATATTCTTCCCTACATCGTGGCAATGTCAAAGAAAGAACCTTGCAGCTGAATTTCACATCCACCGCCCGTCCAGTGACACCTACAGGTGTAATATTTCAGTTATCGCTTTTAATCTCAGACAGCGGAAGTGTGCCCGGCAACACTCGTGAGGTATGAGACGGATTATGACTGAATGCTCATCATGTGACCAGCGCATTGTCAGTCACTGTATTTACATGCACTGCAGAAACCAGGTGTTTTTCTTTAACCTCATGTCAACAAACACTCTGTAAAATACTGCAATAGTGGAAGAATGGAGGGATGACAGGAGAGGTCATTATACTCACAGCAGTCATGCCCCCCCCCCCTCATTCTTCAGAATGAATTTATTAAAAAAAAAAGTCTGATCACTGAAAATGACAGGAATACCACCATATATGTTGGTTTGAAGTACTGAACACTACCTGGAAATATCAGATTTACTTGGTGCAAAACCATGGTGGGAGCCCAGGGCTTAAAGGTTTCACAGTAACCAGGTTCTTGCAGTGGATGTTTCTATATTCTGCAAGTTAAAGCTGATGAAATGTAGAATAAGTCATCGGGTTTCTTCTTCTTTGCATGTAAATATAAACAGTGACTGTCTTGCAACAGCAGGTCACCCACCAATCTCACTCCTCTCAGGTCCGATGCCATTGTACAGGCGGAGGTAGTTGACCTGGCAGTCGCTGTCTTCTATGTCCAGCTCAGCAAAGCAAAAGTGGATCCGTTTGCCACGAGGAACGCTGATCTCCCACTCGCACACGGTGTTGTTGGGGTACGTCGCCGGGTAACCAAGAGAGCACAGGGTCCCACTGGTGGGGCCGAGCAAACTGGGGCCACAGCCATCACCTGGGAAACACAAAAACCACAACATTTAAGACATTTAATTTTGTCATAAATGTCATTAAAAGAGCAAAATTAACAATGAAAGGCTCCTGTTAACAAGCACTGCCTGATAGGCAGGTTCTACAGACCTCCATTGTTATCCAAGAACTATTAAAAACATGAACGAACCAGATGTTTGCACTAGATTACATAGTTTGTTTAAGCACCATTAACACAGCATGAACAAAACATCAGTGAATGCTTGCGTTTGCCAGTTTAAGGCTGATTTACACCCAAAACATTTGCAAGGCGTTTTTAGCTACAATGAGAATTCCACTCAAATCAGGCAGCAAAGTCCGCCAGCAGTGCTGAAAGAGGGTATTACGTCTATTGAAGTATGTTTTTCAACATCAAACTTCTATTTTGAAGAGTAAATATATATTTTTTATATATACACACACACACACACACACACTGGATGATGTTTGAGGTGTTATGCTTGGATGTGCACATGAAAAGCGACAAACAGCTGTGAAGAAAGTGATCAGAGTAGTTGGGTGCTTGGACAGCTCTGGAGACAAGCTCCTGGTGCGCACTGCGCAACACCCTCCCTCAATGATGCAATGGTTCCGCTCGAAACCGGTGGGAAAGTGTTCAGAGCAAGTTCAAGAACCAGCACTGATTTGGAGAGAAAAGGTCACATTTTCAATCTATAGGGGGAAAAAAATTAGAGGGCACTCAAGAGTGTGCAGACCAGTGGCAAACGTTTGTAATATTTAGAAGAAAAAAAATTCATTGAAATCCATCCCTTGGTTTTGGAAATGGGTCGTAAAAAACTTCTCTAATCTAGCAGGACTACTTTTCATTAGAAGCCTGTTAATATTTTGGGGAAGTTCTTAAGATTCTCATGTAACAGGCTTTTCTCTGGATCATTCCATAAATCAGACATACGTCCATCTCATCATTCTTAATATAATTGCCTAAGTCATGTTTTTTAACTTATTTTTTTGCCTAAATCAGCTCCTGATGTTTTGTCTCCATTTTTTTTTGCATTTTCTGAAAAAAACTTGGGAAAAAATGACTTAGGCAATTATTTTAAGAGGGTGAAGATTTGTTGATCTGAAATGTCAGATTATGAAACAAAAATGGGGTGAAATTATAGGCACTTGGGGTCAAAGCCGAATGTTTTACTTTGATTTGCCGAGAGTTTTATTGTAATTTTGTAAGTAGCCATCGGCTTTGTTTCTAGCTTTAACAACTACTTTTTCACAATTTTAGGACTCATTAATTTTTCAAAACTCTTCCCTAATACATCGTGTTGTTTTTTTTGTCCGGTATTTTTATTTTTTTAGGAGATGTTTATCTGTGTTACGCAAGACTCTTCTCAGTGGACATTACCCAGATGAAGAGGACAAAAACACAGCTGCTTCCCTCACTCTGACTCATGAATGATACTGAGCAACTCCATGGTGTTGAGCAGCAGTTCAGATTACATCCTACAGACTCTCTCATGGTCAAAAACAAACCAAAATCCCCCCCCCTCCCCCCAATCTGAACCATCACCGCACTTTAATCAGCTCTACAACAACAAACTACATATCCCAAGATACATGTAATCCAACGTGAACTACCTGAGTTGAAATTTTAGGGTATAACAAACTGTCCACGTGTTTACAACCATACCCCCACTGCTACCCCACCCCCAATTTTCAACCACCTGAGCCCGTTTGCTTTAAAACTATCCAAAATATTAGTTCTGGGTTCAGTGGGGTGTAAGAAACATCTGGCCTCTGTATCAGGCTGGTTATAAATGTACAATTAGCATGAGGAACATTCAAAATAGGTGTGAAAAGAAAGAGAAAAGGGGTAACAATGCCAGAAACGTGCTGTTGTCACGTAGGGTGAACATAAAGACAGGCTCCGTTAGAAAATCGGGCAATTTAAAGGAACCCTGCGCACTTGGAGCCGCAAACAAGTGAAATACTGTGACTTATAACTTTTAACAACTTGTTTAGAGGCATGGTTGAATTCAGCTAGCAATTGAGCCACCAAGCATTTCTTGTTCCTGGACAGACACAGTTTAATGGAACCGGTTCTCCTGGTTTCACCACACCAGTCCTCGCCGATTTACGGGCGGCAGCAGGCGGTGTAAATCATGAAGAATACCACGTACTCAGGGCCATGTAAGGTAACTTTGTCCCACAATAACAACACATAGTGCTTCAGGTTTGTTTAGTTAAACATCTACAAGTCTGTGCTCACACTGTAAAACCACCATGGCCGCGTGTCCCTGCGGTTACACGCCACTTTACCCGGTTGTCACCGCAGCTGTGGAGGTTAGCACCGACCTTTCTGCGCTCCGCAGCCTTCCGGAGTGAGAATGATGAGAATCGACAGGACGAGAACCCCGGCCCCTGTCGGTCCCCAGCCCACCATTACCGCTCTGCCCATAGCAGCCTGCAGTCTGAATGCATAATGCTTGCTTCTGGACCGGCTGCACCGCTTCAACCTATACCGAGGGAAACACTAAACCACTAAAGTTTAAGTCCTTTAGAGCGAGTCGTCAGAGGCTTCCTCCTGGGGATGTATTTAGCTTCACAATCCAGTGATTCGCGACTCCCTCACTATGGAGGTAACTGCTCTCTCACACATACACACACACATACATACATACATACACACACACACATCCAATCTGAGGAGCTACTTCCTCCAATGAAGCTCCTCCTCCCCCAGCAACAGCTCAGATACCCGGGTCCCCCAAGCGGTCTGAATAGCCCACTTTTACACCCCCAGCAAAGCACTGCCCCCTAACTCCCTGGGGCAGCCAGAGAGAATTTTAGGGAATAGATTTAAAAACATAGAGAGGGAAAAAAATACTTTTTTTTTTAATGACGCCATGTAAGATAAGACAAGATATTTGTTCCCTCATTTTAGTTACCTAGAGGCCTTATGATATAATTTGTTGACTTATCTTCAGTAATACATGTCCACAAGTTTTAATTTGTTCCCTCAACACAGCCAATGCGTCCACAAGATATAACTTGTTCCGTTGATTAAATATATTAATGCCCAAATAACATGATTTTCCCCCTCAATTTAGTTAACATGGGGCCACAAGGTAGAATAGGTTCTCTCAACTTAGCTATTTGTATTTTTTGAACAAGTTAAATCTTGTCACATTTCATTACTAAACTGAGGGAACAAGTTCTATGCAGACATAACTGGACTGGAGTTGTGGACATATTTTTTTTCCCTTTGTACAGCATTTATCTCCAGTGTTTCAACAGGTTCTAACTGGCTTCGCAGGTTTTTAGAAAATATGGTCAACAGTTAATATCATCATATTGATATCAACTATTTCTTGTAGTGAACTGAACTTTGTTTGCGTAAGAAGATGTTGCAAAAAGATATGAGTCCCCCTACGGTGAAATTTGTGTTTTCTTCAAGTTTACACAGTTCAGTGTTTGAATGTCTCTGTGCAAAATGATACATTTAAGAATCAATTGAATTTACGTCAGCTTTTTAAAATCTTTTTTTCCTTTGTGTATAGTTTCTGAATTTTCTAAGCCCCCACGAATAAAGACAAATAAGTTGTTTGTTTAAGATCCTCACCCCATTGTTATTGGGTTGTTTTTTTTAAAGCTACCTTATAAAAATGATTTTTGTGTCCTCTGTTTTGTCTGTTTTTTGAGTCAGATAAAAAGCACATTTTTGTCATTTTTCTTATCCTAGTCTCAATGTATGGCCAATGTGTACATGTATTGAATTTCATACTTGTTTATTCTTTTTTCTCCTTTTTATTTTTTTAGACCACCAAACCTACAATTATAGGGTTTTGTTTTTTTAGATGGTTTTTGATTGTTGTTTTAAGACACCATACTTTACAAAATGTTTTTAGTTTGTTGTTGTTTTTCTATGATTTTTACTTTAGTTGGTTTCAGGTTTCAATTGGATTATAATCATTTGATTTTTTTATTTTGTTAGAAGCCACTAAACCAAATCAGATGAGTTGATTTTTTTTTATCCATCATACCTGTAAGTTACATCAACTCTTTTTTTATTCTTCTCTTTATGGTGTTGGTGTTTTTGTCGCTCTGTGGGCCACCGTACATACATCCTGGGTTCTGTTAAAGATTTTTAAGTTTTATGGTTGTTTTTTTCTTTGTTTGGTTTATTTTGTTTTATTTTTAAAGCCTGCAGGCTCACTGTTTCACTGAGACGCTTGTTGGAACAGAAAAGAGTTTTCCTTAATTTGTAATTTTGCAATTTGAAAAGCAACAAATCAGATGCAGATGCGTACAAAAAGTTTTGTATGTTGTATTATTCCTCCTCAACATACATGACGTCTCCACGTGCTTACAATATAACTTTTTAATGCAAAGAGCAATGGGTGGGGGAAGTTAAAAAGGCAGTTAGTACAGTGAGACTGGACTGGATAATGTTAATGGGAATGTTTAGCCTCACCATATGAATGTTAACACGCTGAAGACACATCTCCTTCTTGTTGATCTTCATTACACCCTGGCTTGGCCGACAGTTTGGATGTGGTGCAACTGTCAGAGTTGCTACAGTTTCTAGCCTGTATCGTGTGAGTAGTTTGTCTGATGATTCGGAGGGTCGAACACCAGAGGGGCTCTGCGTTTGTTTGTGAATGTTTGTGTGAAACAGTGAGAGTGCTTTTCTACCCCTCCGCCAAAAAGTAACTCATTAATCAAAGGCCGTCCCAAAGTGGGCGGTTACTCAAGTTGTCATGAGATTACGGAAATTAAATCAAATGTACAAAATTTCAAATCATGAAAACATTTTTATAAACTAGCTGAATTCAGATTTAGATTGGGATCAGTTTGGATCAGCCTATTAGAGTATTTGCACAACATTTGCATGCTTCAGCACTATCACGGCTGCAACGCTCTGCTACCTTTATTGTGAGGGTCAGGGTCCGAGTAGTTTGCAAACATTTGCTCTCCTCAGTTCTCCCCCAAACACTCCTTAACCACTGTATGTTTAAATATTCTACACTTGCTGTTCTATCACAAATTTGCACGAGGGAAATAAAACAGATAACATCATGAAGTCTGTGAAAAATAATATAAATGCTAATAATATCGTTTTTAAAACCCTTTCTCTCTCTGTTTCTCCTGAAGGCTCTAATGTGAAGTCATATTTTCCAAAAGATCATTCCAAATGTTGAGGAGTTTGTGTCTGAAATGCAAGTTGTGATATTTTTGATGTTGTCTTTCATTACTGTGCATTTTTTCCAATTGTTTTACCTTCAATAGTTTAAAAAATAGATTATTAGTTTTCTCATCAAATACATATCAAACTAAAGTATGTTATTATGTTATTACTTTACTTTTCTGAATAAAGTAATAACATACTTTATGACCCTGTTCCATAATAACGTAATAAAGTATGTTATTACTTTATTCTGGAACAATCTTTTGATGGAAAACACGCATTATTTTTTGTGATGTGCAACACAATGGATTTCTGTAATAAAGTCAGAAGTGTTGTTCGACGTCACAGGTATTTTTTCAGACGTCTTCATGAACTCTGGTGTACTGACCGCTGGGGAGTCGAGTGTTTTTGAGAAAGCAAACGCATCCCACTGCTGAGACAAAACAGTGCCACTCAGTGGTCACAAAGCAGTATAACAAGATAGCCGCGAGCAAAGCACTTCTTTCTTTCTTTCTTTTGTTTTTTTTTTAAAGGCAACTCTCATTTGTTTTTTGGTTTGTTAAGATTATGATAAAAGTTTCATAAATGTATTAACGTTAAAAATGCATAACACAAACAACCTTGTGGATATACGATAGCTTCTCCTACTATTATAATAATAATAATGATAACTCTCAATGTCTCAGTCCCGTTTGTTTCCTTCCAGGAGCAGCAGTGGTTGGCAGTCCACCTTTCCAATGAAATCTAATCAGTTATGTAAAATGCTGAATTCAACTCTGACAAGATATTATAGCAGGAGTGGTGGAAGTTAGTTAAGTGTTGTTGGTTTTTTTCTTCCACTTTTCATACCAGTCAATTTAGCCAGTTTGTAACAGTTAGTCATCGCATGCTTGAGTCTTGTCTGTACCTGCTGCTCCACATCTGGACACCTCAGGAACTATTTCAGGAACCACTCCAGAGCACTGCAGGCTAGGTAACACCGTGTATCAGGCAGCAGGCAGGACGAGAATCACTCAGTGATACAGTCACACCATGATTAGGGGTGAGTCAGGTCTTATAATTCTGTGTGCTCTTGTCTTGTTCTAGTACATCACTTTTAGTTCCTTTAATTTACAAAGTGATATATATGTATGTATGTATGTATGTATGTATATATACATATATATATACTGTATATATATATATATATATATATATACAGTATATATATATATATATGTGTGTGTGTGTGTGTGTGTGTGTGTGTGTGTATGTGTATGTGTGTGTGTATGTGTATGTGTGTGTGTGTGTTCAGTAGTATGCAGAACTACGTGCATATAAATCATGTTATTATTGATTTCCACACCAGTGTCAGTAGGGACACTGGTGGTAGTAATGATCCTCACCTTTACTGCTCCACTCATGTTTCGAAACTTGGATTTCTCATACCTGAGCACTGATGGGACCCCCCCCAGGTCCAGAGTGAGTTAGAGAACTGAAGGTCCAAACATCAGATGTTGAGTTTCAGGATTTTCTTTCTCACATGGAATCAACTTGATTCCTCTCGTCTAGTACACAGCGCCCTCTGATGGCTTCACATAGTACAACCTCACTGGTGTGTCTCAACGTGGCTCAGACAAAATGTGGAGACCACACATGACTCTTTGCAATGACAGTACATTTATTTAGGTAAACTAAATAAAATATGCAGTTTGTTATCAGTAGTGTGTGTAGTGTATGGATGTGTGAACATGGACAGGTGTAGAAAACTAAAACACCAGCTTAACCAAAGTGCATCCAAACAGCTAGAGAACCAGTTACCGCTCAGGCACATATGGCACTTATATGAAATGTAGATATATAATTAGATTTATATGAATATGTATGTAAATGTAAAGCATCAGTGACATCTGCAGGCTCTGGGGAAAAACACGTCCTTCTTTTTCGTATTAACATATCAGGCACTTTTACCATCTTACAACACCTGGCTGTATACAGCCGCCCACCAGTTCTGGTTGGACACCAACCTCCACAAATCTCAAGACAAAAACATTAACTCCTGTTCTGCATAGCTTCAACACATCAAAAATCTGAAAGAAACTTTCTTGTCGCTCCCAGTTAACATTCCACAGCCTTCAGACAGGAATGGAGCATGACCCACATCAATGTCTGAGGAAGCTACTGGTTTGCATCTTGAAAGGAACCACCAGTTCTGACGTGTTAGCCAAAGCAGCTGATTTTACATAAGATGTCCCGTTTTTGTCAAATTCATCCGCCAGCAATGCTGCCTCGCACATGTGACCTTAAGTTCATTAATAAATGCCGTGATGTACCCAGGCACCGGCGGTAAACTGCTCTAACGAGATTACATAATTTCACTCACATATGAGATTCATTATGCTGCTTTTTATTGATTTGATTTAATTGATGTGTTTATCAGGCCCGAGTTAGATGCTCAGTGGGCCAGTTCTGGGCCTGGGGCCATATTTTACCCAACCTATAAAGACCATCTGCTGTTCTCAGTTCACACCGTAGAGCTTTCAGTTGACCCGCTGCTTATTAGATGACACCAGTGTTGAAGCAAATCAATGACGAACAGCTCACTGACTATGAGCGATGGATTAAATAAATACACACAATACACTTAAAATGCTTCCAGAATTCATGGAACCTCTGGTTGACATTCCCTCTCCAATAAACGAACTTACAACTTTCCTCCAACGGACATAATCCAAAGTGCACATGGCAAAATATGATCCTGATGTGTTGTTGTACAGTGGGAAATTAATAAGATAAATTCATGCAAATGTTTCAACATGTGGTGGTTCTTGACCAGCAAGCTGTGGAAGGTCAGCTGACGCAGGGGACACCTGACTGGTATTCTAACACACTCAGCTGTAAAGAAAGTATCGGACTTTGAGGAATTCAGCCAAGGTCCCAGCGATGACCAAAGGGTCAGGAGTCTCCATGGTGACTCTATCCAGAGCGTGGTCTGAATACAGGAATTTAACTACCTCTCTATGCTGACATAAGTGGCTACAGAACGGGTTATTAGGCCTATACAAACGGGGAGCCTGTCACCTCAGAAACTACATGCTCTCAAACAAACGGTTCTCACGTCAAAATTATCCATCGCACCACTTCACAAATCACATCACTGGATTCCTGACACAATTTCCTACAATATTATGTTACTACATTCGCTTTTGACCAAAAGATGGCGATTTATGAGCACATATCACACAACAATCCCTCAAAAAAATCCTTCTCTCCTCTCCACTAAGGCACAGGTGGCAGGGGAGGGGTTCTTAAAGTCACAGCTCTCAGCTCTGCTTTGACACAGACTGAGGCTTCTATCTCCTAAACTACAAGTCTCTCCACTTTCCAACCTCCATCACTGGATTTGGCAAAAAATGTCCAACTCGGCCCCCCGGCGGGCGCAAGGAAGCGAAGGCCCGTAACAATGCTGCTTGCAGCTGTAATTTAACTTGTTATTAGTCAATATTCTCCAGCTCCTCTGAAGTTGCTGTTTGTATGTTACAGGCACACAGCCGACAGAACATTTCTTGTCTTGCAGTCTGATGATGTCCCTTCAATTGATGTCTGGGTCCGGGATCCTGACAGGCTGCACCTGAGCAGGAGTTTTTTAACTTATGGTGTTGAGGAGGAGAAACCGTTTCCGGTTAAAGTTTTAACTTCATGGAGGAAAGAAAATGCGACCGTACATTGAGAGGACATCCGAGAGGCGCATTCAAATCATGTTTTACCACAGACTTTTATGACGCTCATGGCTTGAAGCCGGGGGGGGGGGGGGGGGGGGGTCATTATAGAAACTTCACAAAGGCTCTGATGTTTGAACACTGTCTTTGGGGCAGAATTGCAGAATTCTGAGGGTCTAGGGCAGCGGTGGGCAACCCGCGGCTCCAGAGCCACATGTGGCTCTTTCATCCCTGTGGCTTTGGAAAGTAAATAATGAGTATTTGATTTAAATTTATTTTATTTTGTCAGTTTTTTTTTATTTAATTCTAAATTTGACGATTATGGTGATCTTGTAGCATGAAAATAAAACGCGTTCAATTACTTATCGCACAAAATATTCCTTACAATCACGGATGTGCGACAACTGCCGGCACGCAGTCTTTTCTGTGGTAATCAGGTCTAAATGGCTCTGTGAGTGTTTAAGGTGACTGACCCCTGGTCCAGGGTCAGATTTTCTGCTAAGATGCAGAGTTTAGATTTTTTCTTAGACAGTGATGTCTGTGACGTCACATTTGTGACAGTTTATAGGCATTTTAGCGAGGTTAGGACCAGTCGTTTAGCAGACATCCATTCTTTTTGAGAAATACTTGGAAAGAATTGGGCTCTTACACTCACCACTAAAAACTGTGTCACCTGCAATTTTCACTTCGTCAGGATATTGCTAATTCCATCCAAGGGAATTGTTTTAAACCAGTAGGTCATGTAAAGCCCTTATCTTGATGTTAGCCTCACATGTTTGGCATGCTGTGTTCTTGGCTTCCCAGAAGCCATGAACCACTGTGTGATCGACAGTAACACAGATGAAGGCGATATCTCCTGTGGCTGTAACTTCTTAATTTCACAATGGCTTTTCTCCCCCTTGCTAGTTTAGACTCTGAGGTTCCCACAAAGGCTGAGCTGAGTCCTTGGAAGTCGGAAGAATGGCATCCTCTTATTTTATAGAAGTGGAGCTAGAGCTTTATAAGCAGGCCCATTTTGGAAAATATGCAGGCAACAATCCCCATCATCAACGGAGTCAGCAACGTAGTACTTCAACTGGCAGTTGTTATGAGTACATCCTGGAGAGAATTGAGTCAATTTCTGAAGGTGTATTGAAGATTTATCACTAAGAGAGAAGTTTAAAAGAGGACGAGCGTGGGCAACAATATACTGTCGTGGGAAAACAATCAACTGCATCCTTGCTTTACATATGTTTGAAGTAATACTGATGAATAACTAATCATTGATATGATTTGCAATGATAACTAATTATTATTTGGTTGTGATTCACATTTATTGACTTCTATCTTCAATTTATAATAGCTTCTGCAGCAGACTTAAGTCCTGACTTGATGAATGGCCTACTGGACTTGAAAGCGAAATGTCTCACCATCATGGCTGGCATCCAGCTGAAGCTGAAGGACTACAATGCAGCACTTGAATCCAGTGTTGCTGCTCTTGTTCACAAGCCTGACAATGTGCAAGCCCTGGTTTACAAGGGGAAGGTACACATTTCTCTCTTCTTCTTTTTTTACTCTCCTCCTCTCTGTTAGAACTTTGAGGTTTGTTCATTAACAAACCTGTGCTCTGTTTGAAGGCTTTGGCGCTGAAAGGTGAATATTCAAAAGCCATTCCAGTTTTGAGGGAGGCATTGAGCCTGGAACCACACAACCTGGTAAGACTCACATCAGTTCTTCAGATGCTAAGGAAGGCTGTGCTCGGATAATAATGCTTTCCGAAACTATTGATGGCCACTGTACAGCCCTTGGGTGAAGCCGGGAACATTAATCTGTCTTGTCTCCTCTACAGTGTATCATCAGAGAGCTCCAAAGAGTAGAGAGGGAGTCAAAGATTCCCGAGTCATCATGGGTGAGACTCCCAGTCCCTCAGAAATAAAGATTTCCCCATCACTTTTAGAGACACGATAATCAAATCTGTCTTTAAATATGATCATGCATTAATGACAGTTACGAATCAGATGTTATTATCTCGATAATACATTTACATGCAGACCAAATTTTAATATTAAGCATTGAAAAACTCTGCATTTGATTATTAAGTATTTTAAATCTGAATTATATCGTCCCTGTAGCAGGAGATTATTTACCTTGACATGGACTTCTCTATTCCTTTTTCTTCAGGGTTTCAGTTGGGTAAACGCACTCAGCGTTGCTGCAGTAGTCTCTGGCGGTGTGGCATTATCGGTCATGATTGCTATGGGAAAGTGAGCCTCCAGATGTGGTGGTCCTAATGACGCAGGAGTGTAGGGATGCACTATCAACCAGAGCGGTAGAGTTCTTACATTTACCGTTCTGGTTAAATGACTGTGGCTCCAGAAATATGATCTACATCAGAATTCCAGCTCTCAGCTTTGCACTCACACTTTGTGTCACACTGAGGCTTCTATCTCCTACAAGTCCCACCATTTTCATTCCTACATTGTTGGATGAAGGGCGAGGAGGCTCCGGCCCGTAACGACGCTTACAGCTTTAATTTATGAATGTTTTTGCTGTAAGACTTTTGGTTCCACACGGTGGTGCAGTGGTCAGCACTGTCGCCTCACAGCAAGAAGGTTCCGGATTTGAGTCCCGGCTCGGGCAGGGGATCTTTCTGTGTGAGACTGCATGTTCTCCCTGTTCCTGTGTGGGTTCTCTCTGGTACTCCAGCTTCCTCCCACAGTCCAAAGACATCAAGAGGGGACGAGGCTGATTGATACTCTAAATTGACCGTAGGTGTGACTGTGAGTGTGAATGGTTGTTCGTCTCTGTGCGTTGGTCCTGTGATGGACTGGTGACCTGTCCAGGGTGAACCCCGCCTCTTACCTGTAGATGCTGGGATAGGCTCCAGAGTCCCCCCCCCCCCCCCCCCCCCCCCCCCCCCCCCCCCCCCCCCCCCCCCCCCCCCACGTGACCCTTAACAGGAATAAGCAGAAGAAAACGGATGGATGGATGAACTTTTGGTTCCGTTTCTTCTGGACTTGGGAGGAAAATGCATGCAGTAAACAATACTTCCACTGGGAGTCACTGTTGGGTGTGGATAAGCACAGGTCAGTAGCTGGGATCTTTGCTCAGTGATTCAACAGAATCTCAGTATTTCTTGCGCTAATCATAATTTCATCCTGTTTTCAAATATATGCAAAATAGCCTTTGACCCCAGGTGAAAGTGCAGAAGGAGTCTAGTGAGATTAATCTTTAGATGCACAGGGATACAAACAACAATTCAATGAAGATCTTAACATGAATGTATAATAAGAATAAGTAATCATATGCATTTTTATGCATCCACCACTTTTATTTTGAAGTACACTCTCCTGATTATACTTGCATGATTAACTTTCAACAGAATAATATTAAAATATTGTATTAGTTCTTTGCCTTCGTTAAACTTGTTAAAACTCTTTCTCCACTGCTGATTTCAGGCTTATAACTCTGCCACCGCTGGGAAGACATTAACGTTCTTATTCATCTCTCCGTCCAGGCTGGTTTGGTTCTGCGCTCTTTGATAATTTCTTTTTTTTAAATCAGGCAAATCATGAATTTTTCTCGACTCTTTCGGCTTAAATCTGAAGTTGCCAAACTACCAACTACATGTAGGAGTCTGTTTGACATAGTCTTTCCACACGTGTTTCCAGTGATGAATGTGCGTTTGCTCATAATGATTATTTTTGTTTAACGTAATCAGTGTATCTTTGGTTTTTCTGACAACAGAAGCCATGTGTGTCTTTCAGAGAGTAACTGAATCAGCAAGCGCTTCCATGCATGTGCACCTTTGTTTGTATGCTTGTGTCCGAGTGAATCCATGAGTGCTTGTGAGTTATGTATCCATTCATCATGGCACATGTCGGCCAGAGGAACAGTTTACGTACTTCTCTCATAATCTGGGCTTGTCTGTAGTTTTAGCATTATAGAAGGAAATGTGGTTTTCTAGCTGCTGGTTTGTTCTTTTTTTTCCTTCTTCTTCCATTAAATAAACAAGTGTGACTTGATGAGCAACTTTCAGCCTGCTCATGGTCTTATGGGAGATCGTGGCCGGTGGTCCGCTGCTTTGTAACCATCAATCACGGTCTCTATTCACACCACAGCCCCCTCCGGTGGGACATCACCTACCCTCCTTCCTACATACCTCCTCACAGTCGTCTACTCACTCGAACAAATAGACAGTTTATGAAAGACATAATAATCAGTGAGCAGATCTTCCAGCCTGACAAATTTCCTTTAGTGTTCAATAGGAGCTTTAATAGCAAGCTACATGCAAACTAAATAATCAGCAGCAGCAGACCCTTTAAACCAGAGGGGTGAGTTGTGACGGGTTCTGTTTGGTCCTCATGTGCTCATCAGCTGTCAAACAAGAAAAACAGGGTGGTAGATGAGAGACCACTGGACCGTCCTCTGGGCCACACACTGAGACAGGCAGCATGTATTCAAAATACACATGGCGTTTCAACACATGATAAACACCGCATATACACGTTTGACTACTTTGGAGTATGTTGTTGTGTTTTAGCAGACTTAAGACCTTCCTTTCTGATCAGGCTTATAGTTAGGCTGCTTAGGCTGGCCCTTAGATATGCTGCTATAGGCTCAGACTGCCAGGGATCTCCCATGGTGCACTGGGCTTCTCTCTCCTCCTCTCTTTCCTCTCTGTCCTCCTGTACGTGTGATACATAAATCTTACTCATATGTGTTACAAACTCATCTTCTTCTCCGGAGCCTTCGAGTCACCCACATCCAGATCCTGCTGCTTGTGCTGCTGGAGGAGGCTACAGACCTGAAGAGGCTCACCCATAGCCCCACCTGCACTCGTCCCTCTGTCCATCATTCTCTTTCCCTCTCTGTCCCTCTCTTTCCTTCTGTATATCTGTCTTCCCCCATAATCTGTCTTCGTCTCTGCCCTGATCTTCTGCTCTCTTTCCCCCCAACCGGTCAAAGCAGACGTCCATCCCCATTGAGCCTGGATCTGCTCGACGTTCCTTCCTGTTAAAAGGAAGGTTTCCGCTGCCGCTGTTGCGGGATGTGCTGCTCATGGAGAATTGTTGGGTGTAAATCCATTGAAGGAGTGAGGTACTGGACCTGCTCTACTTGTGAAGTGTCATGAGATCACTTTTGTTGTGATTTGGCGCTATATAAATAGAATTGACTTGACTTGAATTTTACTTGGTGGACAGAAAAAAAATACTGAAATAATTATTTGACACCTTATTTTATTCTGTTTATACCGTTATGACACTGTTTTGTGACTTCTTCACTCTTTTATTACATTTATTTAGACTCCTGCATCACTCAGACACTGATAGCTGCTAACTCACCTTGTAGCATGCTAATGTTAGCTTTTTTTTTTTATTTTTTCACTTGCACAGTTTCCAGTTGGCATTTCAAATAACACATTTTTTTTCAAAAAATGATGATGAAAATAAATGGGAGAAGGATGATTGCAAATGCTGGAGGTCTCAAAGGTTTTCATTGGAAATGACGCACACTGCAACATACACTGGTGCACTTATACAGTACCAACATGGATCAAATAGACAATGAGACAATGGACCTTTGGTAATAATTACACTTAATTAATAACTGAACGTTGCTTGTCCAGAAAATACTTCAACTGTGACTGGACAGGCATTCACACTGGCAGCAACTGGATGAATCCTGGTCATACCTGTACCAGAGTCTATTAAAAAAAAATGTCAGTTGACTGACATTTACTTTCTGGGTGGCTCCTCTCTCTCTCTCTCCGTCATCCAGGTTTTGTTGGTATAATCCTCCCTTCATCTTCCTCCAGTCTGCGGGTTGCACCTTGTGTATTTCCTCAGTTCTATCCGGGCAGCCCACCACTGCAGCAGTTTTTGGCCAAGTGTCCCCGCTTGCTGGAAGGTTTGGCAAACCGAATGTATGAATCGTGAGACAGCAGGCCCGTGATTCTCACCACATCTGAAACATTCTACACAAGTGTCCGAAGCCACAGGCTGTACTCTCTGAACAGGTCCCTGCATCCTTGTTTATTTCAGAATTTATAGCCGCTGTTTGCAGTAATGTGGCTCACTTAGTTGCCCTGGCCAACGTTAGTTAGTCATCTGCCTCTGATAACACACACCATTCATCCAGAGCCATTAAACCCTCCCAGGATTCAGTGAGCTGTCTCAGTCTAGCCGTCCACGCCGTCTCACCCACCGGGCTGACACAAATCCCTGTGTACGGCACAGACATCCCCAGTGCATGCACTCAGGAATCTGTGATGGCTATAAAGTACAACTCTAAAAGTTCCACGTACTCCATCTTCTTCTTAGCGTCAATCTAATCAACAAATAAACACAATATGTCAGCTAACTGAAATTAACAACATTCAAAGTGACTAACATGACCATCAATTTTTATCAACTTTAACTTGACTAAGTTGCTTTTTTTCTTTTGACCAGGACTTTGATGCTTTGACTTTTAGTAAATCCTTTTTAGTAAATTCTGGGTCAAACTCAGTGACTGCAGGGGAAAACAGGTGCTAAATTGCTTATTAACCTCAAATTTTGGTCTCATCCTTGTCAGCGCTGTGGAAACCTTCCTCCCGAGGTAGCTGGTTTCGTAAGATCGCGTAATGCAATCATGTGACAAACTGGTCTGGTTTTCACTTGCGCGTTTGTGTCTTTTGAGGAGAAACGAATGAATAAGTTACCGCAGATGCTGCTGTAGCATCGGGTATATCCCAACTGAAGGGTATCTCACGGAAGAAATACTCTTCGGAAACAAGAACGCTTTTCTCTGTGGATAAACGTAATCATTCAGCCAAGATCTTGAATTCAGTGAATTTAAGATTTTTGTCATCGTCATTCAGCAAAGACACCAGAAATGCTCAGCAGAATGACATTACAAGCATGGCTCCGCTAAAAACACAGTTAATCTCCCCTGGGCACTGCAGCTGCTGCCGACACGAGCGCTGCCATGTTAGTTTGCTGTCATTATTCCTCACTGACGTCTCTATTTTTCTCGTCCCTTAGTCTGTTGCTAGGAAGATGCAGACTGAGGTGTTGAAATGCAAAAGTATAAGAATGTCTGTGTTTGAAACTGGGTTGGTTATTCTTTAACTGTGGTCTCCTTGGGTCAAGGTCTTCTCTTCCTTGTAGCTAAGATACTAGACCTGAGCTGGTCTAACTGTCAGACGGCCCGCATCCATCCTCAGCTATCTGGGCACATTCCTTGTCCAGGTGCTGTGTATTTTCTTTTTCTCTATGTGCTGAAAATGTAAACTGTGATAGATAAATTGATTTATTATTCAAACACATCTCTCTGACAACCAGCCTGGGTTTCCTTTACTTCTTCTTCTTTTTCTTCTTCTTCTTCTTCTTTTTAGATGTTCTAATGAGCTCATTTTACCTTTAAATCAGCCTCGGATGACGTACGGAAGACATGTGTTCATGGAAATGTATCACTCAGTTCACATTTGGAGTACAGTATAGTTTATTTTTACACTTCTTTCAGATTTACCCGTTCACATAGTTGTAGTTATTTAGAATAAATGGAGTGTCATTACTTCTCTAAAAGTCGAAGTTTGAATAGTTAGTGGAATATCTATGTGTGGATGTGTGTGTGTGGTATGTTTGCATATCGAAAGACTGTGTTTCAGAGCAGCTATCCTGGTTTAGGGGTTAGGATTAGCAGACGGTGGGCCATAACAGTGGCGTAACGTCTCTGGATTGAAAAAGTCGTGACTTTCCTTTTACAGTTTCATAATATAAAGTCTTTGAAATCAAAGGAAGTCAGCCTCTGGTATGAACCATAACTGGGGTTTTTTTTGTTTTTTTATTTACCTTTCTAACGGTTCTTTCTATGGTAAAAAGAATGCTGTCCAGAGGTTTACCACCTTGCCATGAAAGTTTCCCCCTTGATTTCTCCATGTGAGAAGTGGACTTGGACCGCAGAGGTTGTTAGGTTTTGGTCATGAGAATTGTTATAATTGTTTACAGGACCAAAGAGCTAAAGTGGGTTTTGGGCATGAATTTGTGCTTGGCTTGGTTTTCCCAAAGGCTCTTTCGTCAGTGTATTTATGAAAGCACTTGACAGAGTCTCATGGTGATTTCACTGAATATCTAGAAACAGCCAGGAAATGTCCATATTCCATATTTTATACTGTTGCAAGATAAATAAGCTCCACCAAGGAGGATACAGCTTAGAGAAGAGTAGTTTTCTACTCAACCAACAGCACAACTATCTCCAGGAGGAATTAAGATACGTCACATTTCTATTTTCTGTATTTTGTGTCACGTGCATGCATGTCTACACTGATTGAAGGACCGTTTCCTTCTTGACGTCTCATCCTGTGATTTAAGCCAGTGATGCCATATGGAGAACATGGTAAACGGCCCACACAAAACTGGAGTTGTCTTGTCCCCATATGCTTTGGCCAGCATGCTATCTGTTTGTCCCGGGTCAACACTGAGTCCTATGAGCATTCCACACATACTAACACCTCACTGCAGAATACCCTATACCCACAATGCCTTTCAGCAAGCACCTGTGTTTATGGCCCTATCCCATACGTACCCTTTCACCCAGAAATACAGCCCAATGGTTTAAGTCAAGGGGGAAAAAAGGGACAACAAGAGAGTCCTTGGGAAGCACATACCTCCAATAAAGAAAATATACCAAACAACATAAAAAATAAAAATAAAAAAAGAAATAACCTAAAACATAATTTGATGCTGTTAAATGCATCTGCCCCAAAATTGAATGGGTTCTTACTTGGCCGATGCTCACCCTTCCACCAAGTTTAGAGAAATTCAGCCTCAAAGTTTTTTGGAAAAATGCGGCCAAACACATTAATCATTTAAATATTTCAGCCCAATATATTGTTGTTTTATAAGCCTTACCCCTCAAGTCACCAGTACAGAGAAACATAATCTGGCTGAAGAGAAGAGCAACTATGACCTGGGGACTGAAACTCACTCAACCACCTTAAACCAGCAAGTTTTACCTGGAGTGAACCATTGAAATATTTGGTTTTAGAAGGAGAAATCATTTCGTGTTTCCTGTCGTAGATTGTTTTCATAAATGCAGGCCAGTAAATTTATGATGGATTGATGTCACCAAACAACTTTTTTTTATGGACACGTGCATAAGAAAGTTTAAAAAAGATTTGGCGAAGATGATTTTGCCAAAATAAGCAAAAAATGTCATCAAATGACTCATTTGCTGTCCCCATGTCATGCTCTGCCTCCGCTGACTCAAGATCTTCACTTTTTTATTTTAATGTCACAAAATAACCCACCAGCCCATTCTAGAAACAAAATAAAATCCTGGTGCAACAAACTTACCTGAACATCATGTGGGAAGCTATGTGCCCAAAGTGTTGCCTCGCAGGCTCATCGACAAAGCCTGAGAGTGAAAAAGGCCTATAAATCAGACTGTTGATTGATGGAGTTGGTACCAGCCCTCACCTCACATCAAAATGTGAGAGTTGACACAAAGCAAGGAAAACAACAAATCATACCAGGGCAAACGTTAAAAAAAACTAGTGAACGCCATTTGTGCTCAGGCTGAGACGTGTGTATGTGCATGTGTTCACACTCTGCCTGTTTTTGTTATTGTTATAACCAAGAGTAGAGACTTATTTGAGCCACATTGCAAACATACATTTTTGTATTGACTCTGATTTGAAAAGAGAGTGTATTTGATGTGCAAGGGAAGAGTTCTGCTTGATTTTCCTCTGTGTAAGTGTATTTTGATACGAGAGCAGAAGAGAGGAAAAAGCAGCAGACGGGCGAGCAATATGGCAGAGACCTGTTTAAAACAGCTTTGTACCTTTTGTTCACGCATGCATTTCTATCACCTTTTGGCTCCCCTTAATCCAAAACTGTAAATATGTTTGTCAAGCTTGTTATTTTTCCCACACGCTCAAAATCTAATCATGAAGTCAAACATGTCAGACATGTTCAGACTGCCTGTCTCCCTCTGACATGTCTCGCAAGGTAGGATTCTCTGTGTTTGCCGAGTGGTTAATGCGGTTGTACCATGGCGTGATGAGGGAGTGTTGGGGGGCTCCGTACGTATGTGTGACATATACAGGTTTATCCAGGGATTATCCAGTAGGTGTGAATTTACATTCCCGTCGAGAGTTTTATCTGTTGTAGAACCCGTACACTAGGGGGCACGAAAGTAGACACATGTTAAAGGAATAGTTCAAAGATTCAGGGGTGTTTTGGAAATTATGATTAATCATAACGCCACCTGGTGGTTGTAGGAAATTACATGATTTTCACCCTTTCCATATCAAGGCAGCCAATTTTGATAGTTTTATCATGGAACGGGAACCTGTTGAAACTGGACAACAATATCACAGGTGGAAAGTGGGTGCTCTCTAATGCCACCTAGTGGAAATGTGAAGTGATCTCTTACACCACAGCGCAGGCCTTTATCTGCTCCTTCATGTAAAAGCCAGATGTTGTCAGGTTTTACTTCGCTCCCACGCTAAGGAACAGCCACACACACTCCCACTGCTTGGGGCTTTGGCGGAACTCTTCCCTCTCTGTTTGCTTTCTAGTTCCATCCCTTTTTTAAAAATGATTTCTTCTATGACAAAATAAAAGGCTGAAAAAATTAATTTCATTTAATTATGACTCAACATTGATGGTTTAAGGGGAAGTTAAATATTGCTGCTACCCTGCGAAGCTTAGCCATTCTTGCAGCATTTCATTGGTTGTCAGATGGTGGAGTGTGGGCAGGTTTGAATTTCTCTCCACTCTCAGTACAGCTGGTGTTTGTCAAAATATAGCTGCCTCGCAACTCTTACATTTCTGTTTGTGCAAAGGTGAAGTCATGGTGTCGAACCATGTTAATAACTGCTGTTACGTTATTGGAAGGAAAATGTTTTCAGCTTACATGAACGCTAGCTAGCTAGCTGCTTTCCCTACCTGCACTCGGAGTTACAGACATACATGAAACTGGTTTGACCATTTCATCATGAAGGAAATATATTCCCCAAAATTCTGAACTCTTCCCATCAAATCTTGACTTGTACTGATTACAGACATGCTGACGATCCTCACACCCAAAGGCCCTTCAGACAAGAACAATCTGACTTGGATGATTTATTCCTGTTTGTTTTCATTTAGTGTAAAACGTTTTATTTGGTAGGTTTATATGGACCAAAGAAAAAGAGTCCTTTCAATTCGACTCGACCCGCCGAGCCACCTCATACCTTGTAAACCCGTTTCTCTGACTGCAGTGATGTCATCATTGGAGGGTGAGAGACTGGAATGTTACAGCCTGTTGATTGAGGCAAATGATTTTGTGTGTGTGTGTGTGTGTGTGTGTGTGTGTTTGTGTGTGTGTGTGCGTGCGTGCGTGCGTGCGTGCGTGCGTGCGTGTGTGTGTGTGTTTTTAAACCTAGAATCAAGAGACCTTGCATGAGAGCCTGTGCACATGTACTCCCTTATGTGTATGTGTGGGGGGGCTTTGCTGCGACACTGCTGTGTGAAGGCTCGTCCAGGCATGGGAAAGGGGGTGTGTGTGTGTGGGCTGCCTGTACAGTCATCGGTGTGGACTTTATTCAAAACCCTACCTCCTTGTCTCCTTCTTGAGGCTAATATTTGGGGGGGGGGGGGCTTTGCCTGTTCAACAAGATTATTTTCATAGTGAAACTCAATAACCAACCCCTGGTCTTGCTGGTGGGGAGAGGGCCATGTTTCAAGTGACACCGGGGGACTCTTAAACCCAGTGATGTATTAGCAGACCAGTGGAAGGGGGCAAGGACAGAGAACCCTGAGTATAGCAGGTGTAGACTGAACAGTATGGCCACTGCAGCCGCTCTCGAAGGAGACACGGCCTTTAAAAGACCTCACAGCAGAGCTACACATGTTAGCAGCAGCTTTGTAATGTTTTACTAACGTTACTGTTGTTACTTTTAAGAATATCCATTATGGACCATATGAAGAGACTTTAGACAAATGTTAAACTTTCAGAGATGCATTCATCCATAACCTGCAAAAAAAATCAAATCTTTTCATGTAAAGATGTCTATTGTCTGTTCAAACAAAATACAGATAAAAAAAACACCCTGTGTAATATTTTTAATGAACGAAGTAACACCTATGACAACGACTTTATCTGACTCAGATGCTACTTGTCATATAGGTTTATTGGAAATAAGACAAATATGATGGGCAAGACAGTGTAATGTAATATTGTGAACCACACACACACACACACATATGAAAACAGCACTGACGTTCCTGCATAATGTTATGGCATGTGTCCAGTGATTTATTGATTATTATCCCTGACATACTTTCTTCCTTTACTGCTCTCCATTGTTCCGGTGGGTTGGTTCAGCGTGACCTAAGGTCAGAGACGGAAGGTCAAGGTTCACTCTCCTGGGCACAGGGGTAAAAGTTCAAGACAGTAAAAGTCTAAAAAGAAAGAAGCTGATCCCACTGTTGAAAAGTTAAACGGTATGTGCTTACCTCGGATTTTCTTGTTGTCCCCTGGAAGGATCCTCCAGCAGCTGGACGCAGAGTGAGGAGGTGAATATTCTCCCATTGGGAGATCAGAATGATGTTTTGTCACTGATTTGGGCTGCTCATACCATATTGGAGACGCTGTTAAAAGCTAACTCATATTTTGGTGTGCATTCTTGCAGAGCTGAATTCCTCAGAGGTGACATGGACACCCTCCGATGTTTACTCCTGTTTGCACTGCAAATTCCCAGATTGCCTCATAGTGAAGAGGGACGGAGTGAGGAATGTGGAAGCCTTACAAAGTCAGATGCCGTAAAGTCATCTGAAAATGTGACAAGACCACGGGAAACGTTAAAAGCAGATTCTTGGTAGGAAGTTACTGTGGTGATGGCCTCATTGTCTCTGCTGTATGATTGTAAAATGTACACTTGTTGTACAAATATTTATAAATGTATCTACAGTTGCTGTGCTGCACCGGAGCACAACCACTTTACACAGCACGTGCATGCATACCTTACACAAAAGTACACTTAGTCTTGAAGAGCAGAGGTCAAAGAAAATAGTGTGTGAAAGTTGGTGAGCAAGAGACACGGTGATAAATAGCTTCCTGGGTGACGATTGCTCCGTTCAAGGAGAGTAAATATGATGAGAACACTTCATTGAGAGTGACACATTTGCACAGGCTGGCATGAGTACTGTGTTTCTGGAAATGCAGAAAGTTGAGTATACATTCAAAAGTACAGGAAGTGCTTTCTTGGGGGGTTCATTTAGATCAACTTAATCACCAGAATACGAAGAGAAGTGATGCACTTTGTCAAAGCCTTCACCGAGGATGAGATCGTCCACTTGCGCCCAGAAGGGAGCCGATTCTGATGAAGTTGGAGGTGATTTAGATCAAGTTGTAGATCTTGAATGGAGACTGTTGAAGGCCATTGGGAGGTTGTATCTGTCAGTGGTGTTGATCTGGTCGTCGACGAACATCCATCAAATTCTCAACAACAAGTTGAAATAAGAATATTTCGGCTTCTGGAAATCCACTCAATCCTACTGTGGATATGTGAACTAGACATCCTGCAGTATTCTCAATATATTAGTCAATACTTTGGGGAAAATACAAGCATGTTTTGATGAAATTTGTCAAGGCAATGTATTTTAATTAGAGGTATCACAATTTAGCTCTTGGAATATGGGTGTATGGATCATGTTCAGGATCATTGATCCAGAAGAACAAGTTTTGGTGGTTTCAAAGGGAGATGTTGATATTCTGCATCCCTGAAGCCTCGTTGTAGGAAGTCTGTGTTGTTTTAGTGCTCTTGAGTTGTTGGTTGGTTTTGTCTCCCAATCCTGTCTTCCTTGTATTCCCTAAGTTTAATTAATGTATATCCCTCCATCCATCCATGCATCCATTTTCTTCCACTTATCTTGTTAAGGGTTGCGGGGGGCTGGAGTCTATCCCAGTGGCTTTTCGAGCGAGAGGTGGGGTTCACCCTGGACGGGTCACCAGTCCATCACAGGACCAACACATAGAGACAGACAACCATTCACACTCACAGTCACACCTACGGTCAATTTAGAGTATCAATCAGCCTCGTCCCCTCTTGATGTCTTTGGACTGTGGGAGGAAGCTGGAGTACCAGAGAGAACCCACACAGGAACAGGGAGAACATGCAGACTCACACAGAAAGATCCCGTGCTGGAGCTGGGACTGGAACCCGGAACCTTCTTGCTGTGAGGCGACAGTGCTGACCACTGCACCACCGTGCCGCCTAATTAATGTATATTTGAAAGTTAAATTCAGACATGTCATACCAGAATTGAGCGATGTCTTGGGACATGAATTTGCAAGCACTTAGTTGCAAATTCACACATCCAGTAGACATGAAAAACTCTTGTGGTGTCTTGGTCGATCTCGCTACAGTCCAGTCTTTCTTCTTTTGCTCCTAAGAACCGAGCTGGAAGTGCTTCATCAATAGTCAACTCATTTTTAGCATTTGGTGCTTGGAAGACTGTGTACAGTGGGTTTTCCAGACCTGCTGGCTACAGCTGGAAACCAGGTGGATGAGTGTGTGTGTATGTGTGTGTGTGTGTGTGTGTGGGGGGGGGGGGGGGGGGGTGAACAAAAACAGTGAAACTACAAGCCGTAAAATCAAAACAATAGACCATCAGGTGCATGAACAAAACCAACTCAGTGTCACATGGCACAAGACTGTCCAAGGGTCTATTTTCATGCACTGCAGTATACAGTAGAACAGGTGCAAGCCGGCTGGCGAGAGGCTGTTGTTTGGCTCAATGAGGCTTCATTAATGCAACAGGAAGAGAATTGAAGCACAAGGGCAAACACACACAACTCATTACCCGCGGGCTATTGTGTACCTTTCACACCGCAACTCAAAGTGTGTGCCTGTGTGCGTGTGTATGTGTGTGTGTGTGTGTGTGTGTGTGTGTGTGTGTGTGTGTGTGTGTGTGTGTATGAGTTTGTAGTGCATTTACTGCATTTATATGAGTTTGTGTTTAAGTGGGTGGGAACTATTACTGGCTTTGGTGCTTTTGGACATATTAAAGTAGTTAAACTCTAAATTGTTGATGAAATGACATAAACATCATCGTAGACCTTAAACCTAATTAATAACAGTGTACGTCTCTTGAGCTCGCCTGACGGATGACATATGCTGATGAGTGGAATGTTGCATCCACCCAAAGTTTAGAGACCTCTGACAGCTTTGTCATGAAAGCCTGACAGTTTTCAGCTTCTTCATCAGGCCTGGACCAGTGAGCTGACTAAGCTGACACTTGGCTGTTGGAGATGGAACAGGGCAGCCACCCTTTTACACCACGGTGTCACTGTGAAACCACATGCACACACTCACTCACACACACATCCTTTAAGACAGCCTGGGCTGCGTCACACTGCTGGCCTGCAACAGTGCACCGAGTCATGTTGTATGAGCAGGATATAACCAACAGTTAGGCGCCAAGGACAGGTGTCAAACCAGGCCTGGAAAGTGTCTGCAATCACACATCAACAAAGATCCTCTCTCTGAAAAAAGATGATTTTTACTTTATAACTACATTTTCATATAAAAGTGTTTGTTTTTTCTTTTCAGACAAATGCATATCATAACCTTAAGATAATTGCCCGAGTCATTTTTTTTGGACAATTTTTTTTGCCTGATTCAACTCTTTATGATGTTTTGTGTCCAGTTTTTTGTGTTATCTGAAAACTGACTTTGGCGATTATTTTAAGAAGGCGATATTATGGACTTATATGGATGTTAGTTCCAGGAGAAAGGAAAAGATGCCTTTTAATGAGTGTGTACAGAACGAAGTACTCATCAAATTCCGATATTCAAAACAAGATACAATACAAAACTACGAATGTACAATATAAAAACTTGCTGATATTTTTTAAGAAATGGAAAAAAAAAATTTTGTGCATTTACATTCTTATCGCACAGCAATGTTATTGTTATGTGTGACTAAAGCAAATCATTTAGGATGAGCTCGTATTGTAAATCATACATAGATCATTGGCTATATCCTGAATTTAAAGGAACCCACTTTTTTTTTCTTTTTTTTTGTAGGAAATATGCTTATTTACCATCCTTCCCAGAGTCAGACAAAAAGATAATTACCCCTCCCTCCTTTTTGGCTTCATTAGGCAGCAAAGACCAATAGCTGACTACAAGCTAGCTTAGCAAAATGAATGGTAGTGGATGACAAATGTCGGTGAGATGGCTAATTTTAATATTTCACCTCAGAACAAGAAACTGTTGTAAGGGAGACATATACTAGCTGAATTGAAGTCACACCACCACCTAGTGGTCACAAGAAGTTAGTCTGATGTAATAAATACATTTGATTTGCATAAATAAAATTAATTATGTTAAAACATATTCATGTGTTTTACAGCAATATGATATATATCAACTGTTTATTCGTGAGTTCCATTTAGTGGACACAGGAAGTGATGTTTGCGCTATACGAAACACATTTGTCTGCTACTTTATTTCAAACTCAAATATTATCAGATTTCAATTCCCTCTCACACAACAACCACAACAACTCCCAGGGTGTGAGGACCGCTCATCACTGCTTGTGCCTTTACAGCCAGAGCAGGGAACCATCAAGGAGCCATCAACTTTTTAGAAATACTTAAAAAAACAAACAAAAAAAACCTATTTTTCTTGCCAGATGAATAGACAGACACTCCACGGTCCTCTCTCTATTACCGACCTTGAGACCACCAGCAGACAGCTGACTGCTTCCCAGCTTTGTTGACTTGGGTGTTCCTGGTTGGACAGTTGCGAAATCCAACTCAAATGCACTTTTTTCCCCCCCAGGCAGGCTTTGCCTGCATTAACAAGGGTAGTGCCCAACATTACCGTAGCTTTTTGGACGGCAATGGGATGAGGTGAAATACGCTTCCTATGTGTAACAGACACAGGAGGCGAAATTCACATCTTTGCAACAATTACAATTCACCTCACAACAATCAGTGTTGATTGCCTGATGATAAAGACACACCTCAACTATCTCATTAACATGTACGCCTTCCAGGGCGTTGTGCTCCTCCTGGAGGATGAACTTGATCTGCATCACTGCTTGAACGTGATGCAGCAGGGCTCAGACACGTTGGCGTTTGGCCCTCCGGCGTCTCTGGACTTTGTACAGCTGGCTCAGAGCAGCAATGGAAGTGACAAGCAGGCTCTTGGAGAATGGCGGACCCAATACTCAGTATGGACTGAGATATCGTGAACAAGTGTGGTTCAGTATCTAGGAGACAAGCGCCTCCCCTACCCCCTGTCTCTTCCTGGTCTGAAGGGTGAAAGATTAACTGGATCAAGTGCGATCACGCTACATGAATAGTTTTTTTTCCACCTTGGTGTGAACAAACCTGTAGCCATCACCAAATGTTTTTGTTTTTTTGACAGCACCTCATGATGAGGCTTTTGAGGTGAGGCGTTAAATCATTGGGCCAGATCAGGACAGTAGTTCTGGGAATGAATGGGATTCTAAAAGAAACAACATCTCTTTAATTTTGAGTTTTTTTTGGGGGGGGGGGGGGTTTGGTAGAGTATTTTAGGTACAACATTTCTTTTAATGCAGGCAAAGACTGCTAAAGAAAAGTTTATTTTATCACTTTGACTTTATCTACATCCCAGCTTCTGGAGTTCATTGTGGCTAAGCTTCATAAAGTTTAATTAACTGAATTTAGGAACAAGACCACACCTCTCTCACACCTGAACTGACTCACCTGCTTTTGCTGATCCAATCACCTGAACTTCCTCCTAATCCAAACGGCCTTTGCCCCATTAATCACCTGTGCAGTTTATAGATATATAGCTTGTCTCAGTTATCATGACCTCCTTACCTCCAGACACTTTTTTGTTGTGGCGTGTCTCTGCAGGCATCATGTAGCTAAGTGATTAGCACGGCAGCCGCTTAGACCCCAGTTCTCTCTCATCCTGGGATCACTCCTCCAGTAGTCCACCTTGGTCCCAACCACAGTTCTGCTTCTATCTAAATATGTGTTGGCTCAATAAATACTGCTGGTAGATGTTTATATTTTCTCCTCCAGGAACTAAAGGGGTAAATAAAGCTCAGAGATATTTACCCACCCTGAGTCATAGTGACTCGTCCATCAATAGTTGACCTCTTCCAACTTGACACCTATCATCCTGCTGTACACTTTGTGTATTCCTGTATGTGAACAAGCTGAAGCTGTCCAGTGGGAGAATGGAGCTCTGTAATGCACCCAGATAGAAGACGAAGGTATCTATCTGCTTGTCTGGCTCTAAAAATGGCTGAAAGGGTGCATATGACCCCAAAAATTCACGTGTCCCTTAAAACATCCAAATATTTGAGTATATGTGAGTTTTGAGCATGTTTCATCATTGAAAGTGATTTTTGGAGGTCACATTTGTCCCCATGCCTCCATCCTGCCCTCTTGGTCTCTCTCTCTCTCTCTCTCTCTCTCTCTCTCTCTCTCTCTCTCTCTCTCTCTCTCTCTCTCTCCTCCACCCACCCCTGTGGCTCCACCCTGCAGCAGATATAAACCGTGTCCACAAGGTGTGCATCTGTTATGAGCACATATTCTGGGGTTCTGTCTGTGTGGTTGTCTGTCTGCTGCCTGCTATTCTTCTTTCTGTGAGTCAGTCTGCAGTGATTATTTCCCCATAAACGAAACCCACAAAGGTAAGCACCATCCTGTTCTCACTCCATTTGCCTTTGACTCTTGTCACACCTGGATTTTTGTGGTGTTTACTAGTGTTCAATGCACATCTAAAAGTTATTACACAACATAATATTTCATGTATTGCCCAGCTCAGTGGTTTGTGTTGCCTTTGCCTTTTTTCTAATATTGTTGAGGTGACGGCCATTAAAAGATAAATTCAATAATCTAGATTCAATCAGAATCACTATTTTTATAATGGCCAGAATTGATGTATTTGTAATTTGGGGCTGCTGTGGGACCTCATATGCTTTGGAGTTGTGAACATAGTTGTTCTGTAGAGAAGAGCATCTCTGCAGCTCCAGTGGTGTGTCTGTGCCCATCCTGGTTAAGATACTTCCTGCAGCGCTCCAGAGCGCTAAAGTGTACACCACATCTCTCTGTGAGAGAATGCCTGCACTGAAAGCAAATATGCATTCAAACGTGTAGAGTGCACATGTGTGTCTGTGTGCATGCACGCTTGCGCGCGCGCGCGCGCGTGTGTGTGTGTGTGTGTGTGTGCAGAAAGCTGAAGCCAAACTGTTATATATATATGTGTGTGACAGGGCAAGAGCAGCAGTTTGGTGAGAAGAGACTACAGAGCAAACACAGCTCTGCCTCTCCTAATGGCTTCCTAACACTCTCCATCACAGAGGCCACTGAAAATTCAAATATGACATCGTTACTTTCAGGTTTCCTGCAGATATTTGCAAATATTCTGGAAAAATGTGTACACTGAGGATCTAAAGGTTCAAAAATCAAGTCTGAACAATGACAGATTCCTGTTTTCAGGTCTTTTATTAGGAGGGTGCTGTTGGAATGTATGAGTAAACACAACACACATCTTTATGAGACTGTGCTTTTTACACAATGACCGAATGAAAACTCTCAACTCAGAAAGATTTTGGTCCTTATTGGATGTGGACATCATTGAACGGCAACTTTTTATTTAGGAAAGTCATCTCTTTGCCTTCTTAAAATAATCGCCTGAGTCTTTTTTTTCAAGTTTTTTCAGCTAACACAAAAAAACATCATAAGGAATTGAATCAGGCAAAAAAATGGTCAAGAATTGACTTGGGCAATTATTTTAAGAAGGTGACAATATTAAATGCTTTCTATCAGGTGTTTGTTAGAATGATGGTCATTCTCTGTTGTTTGATTAATGATGTCTAGTTTGTTCTTTGCTAACCTCCAAACTCAAGATAAGGAATAATGTCATTTATAAGAATCTAAATCAATCAGGAATTGATATGTAAATCAACAAAAAAATCTTATCAATTCTCATCTATATTGTCAACGGCCCTTTCCCCTTGGATTTAATTATTGCTAATTACAAATTTCTACTATTTCGTCTCTTTCTCCAAATTTGATTTTGTAGCTTTCAATTGGATCATAACCGTAATTCAGTGTATGGCTCCCTAATATCAGCCAAAGTGTGTGAAAGTGCCTCAGGAGAATTGGCCCTTCAGCATAACTGGCAAAAGAAGTAACCTTTCAAACACAGTGCGTGCATGTATGTGTGTGTGCATGCAAACAACGTTGTACCATCCTGCATACATTATTCAGCAAACTTCAGGAAGACAAAAGGACAAAAGGACCCTATGAAAACCAAGAATTATGGTTGTGTAAAGGAGAGGGGACGAGGTAAACACTTTGGGTCATTTAGCTGCACAGCTGTGGCACTGTGTGCACAAGTTTTTGTGTATGTGTGTGTGTGTGTGTGTGTGTGTGTGTGTGTGTGTGTGTGTGTGTGTGTGTGTGTGTGTGTGTGTGTGTGTGTGTGGCTCTATTCCTCTGGTTTGTTGGAAGGAGGACATTACCATGTGCAATGTGACTGGAGGAGGTGTTAATTTTATGAGGTGTGTTTTGTGATAAATGCTGCATTTAGGGATATGAAGAGCTGCAAATGTTTTTTTCCACTTTCATTGAGAAACCACAACATCAGTGGAGTGACCAAGACTGAGTGTAAGGGTTGTGCTGGCTATAGCATAAATGTGTTAATGGTTTGTGGTGCACAGAGGGAGCAGGGTTTTTGGCCAAGTATGTTCAGTGGGATTTAAACACCAGGTTTTGGTCAGACCGCTTCTTACGGAGAGGGAGGAACTCAGAATTGGGTTGCATCCATGCAACTATGCAAGCAAAGTAATTGTAAGTGTGTGCATGTGTGTGTCTTTGTGCATGCGTGCGTGCGTGCGTGTGTGTGTGCGTGTGTGCTTATATAGAGCTACACTTTCAGTCAACAGATTCACTGTTTAAACCGTTCAACCTATAATATCTCATCGCTGTCTGACTCTGTCTGAAGTCTGGATGCAAGGTTTACGCTTGCCCTCTGAGCTCTGAGTGTCTGCCAGGTCACTGAGTAGCTTCAGGTCACTGAAACGGGACGTTTCCAAAGGAAGAAAAAGGGCAAACACACAGAAGAGAGACTGGAGGTGTCGAGAGGGAAGATGCTGCAAAACAGACAGCGCTCTGTTCACTCAGATGGACGATGAAAGAGAGACGGTGAGAGTTGTCACTGACAGGAGAGAGACAGATGACAAATGCGTCTGGTTGCACAGGACTAACGTTTCCTCCTCAGTGAGGGGGAGAGAGGAGGAAGGTCCTCCTCACTTGGTTAACTGCACTATAAATCCAGCACATGACGTGCTTCTATAAGTGAGGTCACTCTCTTGTTATCATTACCTGTAATTCTTCTTACTGGATATGTGTCTATGTTTTACATGTGCTGGGTTTTGAAGCATCATAAGGCCTCCAGATAACTCCACAACCTCCAATGAGGTCAAGGCTTCAGTGGTTTGTTTGTCTTTTTGCAAGATTCAGCAAAAAAATTCACCAAACTCAGTGGAAGTGTGTAGATTGAGCCAAGGATGACGCCACTGAATTTGGGATCACAGTTGTCATTGGTCCATTTGGTGGCAAAAGAGAATAACTTGTTATTTTACACTTGATGTCATGGTGAGTTGAGTACATCCATCTCAGATTTGGTCAGACGCACCTTTAACTTTCAGTGATGTGTTCCTGTGAAGGCTGTGACTTTTCATCATTCCCCTAGAACAGGAAGCTGTCGTAAATGGACTCCACATGTTTGATCTTTTCCTGGTCTGAAGTCATCTATAAGCTGAATTCAAGTCATGGTGCCACCTCCTGGTTACAGGAAGTAAGCCTGATGGAAAAAAACAAAACAAAACAATCTTTTGATTGACATATTACACAGTGTTGTCCTTATGTCATAAAGCAACAATCTGTAGAGAAAGTCTGTGTTCTCTAGTGCCATCTAGTGGACACAGAAAATGGTATTTGCACCGTAGCGCGCACATTAGTCCACGCCATAATGCAAAATCCAAATATTGTCAGGTGTCATCACTTCCTTACTATACAGAACAAACACAGACTCTGACAACCCTTGCCGAGTTCAGTATTACACGTTTGTAATTACAGTTATGGAATTCTATCAATTTAATAATTCTGCTACACTCCAGCAGCAGTTTTTATCAGAGTCAGGGGATTGCATTTTAGCAGCCAACACCTGAACTTCAGCTGACACAGCAAAAACAACACCTCAGATACATGTTGCCCATTGTTCCTCTTACGTCACCTGCCTTTTGGCTAATTTACTGTATTTTGTTCATACAAAAATGTCAAAAAAGATGAACATCTGGAGATATTCTGGAAAACAGAAGGTAGTCTATTTTGAGATGTGCTTATTTTTGAGTGTGTCTGGGCTGAGCTGGACATGCTGAGAGCTCAGTGGTCTATGACCAGTAACGCATGATCCTGGCAGCAGGTGATGGAAGATTAGAGGTTAAACTACATGTGTTGGTCCCCCTGAGTTTCTACACACATCCCAGCATGCATAACTTGGTTGGTGTCCCTAAATGTGCTTATTTAAGAAATACATGCATTGAGCAACAGGGAGACAAATTCATACACAGTGTAATTGTGTGAAACTATTATGGAGACATTATTTTAAAGTGCTGTGAGTACCACTAAGGTACCACTAAGGTACCACTAAGGTACTCACTTGACTCAAAACAGAATAATCTGAGGATTTGAGATTTGCTTCGCTTGAGATTAGATTTGGTTTTCACTTGATATTCAGGACTTGAGATGTGATGCAGCAATCATAGAGACGGCTATTTTTTTTTTTTTTAAAGGAAGCTTTCCCTGAATATTTTGGTTTCAAAAATTATGTTCTGGCATAATCTAACCCATAATCACCGTCCAGCATCTGTGACACAATATTTCGGTGAAACAGTGTTACAGTATTTGCCGATATCACAAAGTCTGCAAGGGTACAATTTCATTTTGACTCAATTCATAGGCCTGCGATCAATATTAGAAGATTCATGTCCTTTTCACGTTTTGTTCCTGGGCCCTGAAAAGCACGGAAATTATAAAGATGAAGTGAAATGGAAAACAAACTATTGTTTTTATAAAAGAATCAAATAAAGCTGACTGCAGAGCTTCAGAAAAGGTAGGGCAGACGTTCCTGTTGTGGGCATTTCAAAATCAAGGTGCACTTAAGATGGTTGATTGATTCCAGTTTTTGCATCAATGACGTTGTATATTTGGTAACTGAAGCGATATATATATATATATATATATATATATATATATATATATATATATATATATATATATATATATAAAACAAACGTATGTATTGGAACACCCCTAAATGTTACTGGGGTTCATCGCTTTAGCAAAATTATTGCTTTGAAAAGTTGTGTCGAATTAGACACAGTTAGTTAGATTTATGCAATACATTGAGAAGATGTCGCATTAATGGATTGATGTAGATCAGCAGAATTTTGCTTTCCTTCCATAATTATAAAAAAGAGGGATTCAACTTGCTTGCTTCTCACTGAAGGGAATTGTTTGACACTTGAAGGGTGAGAATTGCTTGCAGAAGTGCATTCAGAAACAGGCCGTGACGTCAATATTTTTCTGTGAGACAACAAACAGGGATCACCAGTGGTGGCTAGAGCTAAATTCATGTCCAGGCAACTTTATTTGATAAGCTGGGACACAGAACCTTACTGCAACCAGCTGGAATTTAGATATTCTGCACAATTGCTAAAAGAAAATGTATTTCTACTTGCTTATATTCCATCTACATGGAGCACTTTTTATGGACGCATTGCTCCCTGTGTGAACACACGGTCACTCCTACCTTCGCCCAACTGGTCTTTGTCACAGCAGGCACTTTCACCTGCTATGGTAATAAAGGTGTTACTATTAATAATTACAATTATAAAATCCTTTTCAAGTATTTCCACAACAGGACTGAGGCTGAAGCAGCGTAACTGTTTTATTTATCCCCATGGACGTGCAAGTAAAGATGCCTTGGAGAAAACTGAACATGGATGACACCAGTTTACGTGTGTGAGATGGACCGACTTTGTAGAACACAGTTGCTGTGTTTGTTTGTTACATGTGAGAGTCATGAAGTCATCATGGTGGACTTAAATGGTTTGTACCAGCAAAGACGCAAAAAGGCTTGTGAAACGCCACTCACTCCATGTCTGCACACGGCTGTGCAGGGGTGTTGCAGTGAGATATGCAAACTCGGCAATTTCCTGCTGGGAAGGAGTCCCGAGGATAGCGGAGTACATTATTTTACAGAAACAACAGTAAGGAACCCTTTCAACTCTATGAGTGGCCACGTACAGAACACTGCGAAGACTCTACCATCAAAAGGCACCTACCTTCCATTGGGGTAGGTGCCTTTTGACTGCCCCCCCCCCACCCCAAAAAAAACCTATATGTGACCTAATCACTGCCATCTGTATCAATATTGACCAAGTGATGACACACTTAAAAGTTATGGTTCAACAAACTTTTTGATAGCCACGCTTCAATAACTTCTTCTTTTGTTTTCTAAAATAACACATTAGAACGTGGAAAGTGCTGGTCAATGTTACGTCTGAATGTGGCCCTGTACTGTATGAGTAAGTCACCAGGGAGGCAACACTTATGTTCAATAATGTGTGTGAGCAAAGCACACCAGGTAAAGGCAGAAGGTGTTTCCATCACTCTGTGGTCACCATGACAACATCACGGCATTGCTATGTGACACTGAACAGACCCTTGCTGTTCAGTCTCTTTGATCTGGAGTCCCAAGTTTTGTCAGAATATTTCCATGCCTATAAAAACATCTATGCATGCACGCACGCACACACGCACACAAACACACACACACACACACACACACACACACACACACACACACACACACACACACACACACACACACACACACTGGGCGTTCCTGAAGGACAGTAAAACAGTCACAGTTTGTTCCTCAAACTGTTCTATCCAGCTATACATGGTCATGTCTGGCCACATTCTTAGATCATGAATCATGACGTACTAGAGAGGGTTTGCACCAGCGTCATGGTTTGGTCAGTCAACCAGATACCTGAGACACTGATGTGAATAACCAAAATGATTGTGTGTTGAAAGTTCATTTTATGCATATTTTAGGATGTCAAAACTGTAGAAATATTCAGAAAAAAGTAGAAGCTGGGTAGGGTGAGGTTACATTTTGGGCAAAAATATCCATAGAAATGATACGACTTCTAGGCTATGAAATGAGCCAAGACAGTAAGAAACAGCAACTAAATATGAATATGCGTGCACACTGTTACTCTACAGATATGGCTAAAAGTTTGTTTGTTTATATTTGACCTACCTGACAAGGTAGATGACCAAGAAAGAGACACTGACAAGATTTTTGCACTTGACATCCTGCTGAAGTTTCCCTGATCAGTAGCACCTATTTTTAGCATACATCTTGATGTTTATGTACTTTTGCTCATCTGAAGTGCAACAAATGCTTTTCCTCTGTCCAACCAATAAATACAGCCAAAATTTAAAAAAAACAAACAAAAAACAACAACACATTTCCAGGAACAATAATCAAGAACACCTGCCTCTTCAGTTGTGTTCAGTTACACAGCAACTATGATGACAAAAGCTCTATATACCATCTTCTGTATACTGTCATATTACTGGATTACATACAACTGTCCACTAAACTGATGTCATTTAAAAACCTTTTAAAAAAAAACTTACTTATAACTATTACATTACATTTTCTACATAAAATGGAAATTGCAAGCATCTCGAGAGCCAACATTGCTTTTATTGTCATCTGTTTCCCCGTAATAGCACATTATAATAAACACTGTTAATCAATATAAAAAATAGCTGATGCAGATTTAAATTGATTGGTATCTGTTGTTGTTATTGTACTGTACTATTTATGCACTGATTTGTTATTTTGATAATAAAATAATATTGTTATACACATAACATTTTATATACCATATCAAGCATTTTTTTTAACGCTCAACAAATGATGTTTAAAATGAGTGGAATTACAAAAACAACAACAAATTAAAAAAAACTAACATCATGACATGAGGGATTTCATATTTATGAGGGATGCTCATTTTAAAAGCTTCATACAATGTATTTGTGAGTCAAATTGGATTTCCTCAATTCTATGATGTGTAAAATATTCATCCCGTATTTGAGGCCTGACACATTCAAAAGCTGCCTCATCACAACACTTTCCCTACGCCATCAGTTCAGACCAAAAAAGGGAAAAGATTTAAATAAGTCTGCGGGATACAGTTGACATAAACCTCGACATGTGTACCAACCGCCATATTCATGTATATTGTATCTTGAAAATACTGTGAATAAAATCTGTACTCATTCCATCACCATTGTCTTCTCAGTTGTGACAAAAGAGAAATATAAATCTGGCTTGTGTCAAAAGACTGCCGCTTCTATCAATAGACGCCCTTGCCATAATACCACCTCTGTTAAAATGCAGGAAAGGGTCGCTGCAAAAGTCTGGCTGAATATTTTTAACCTGACAAATGTCTCAGCATCAATGGACCTCTTTCTTCTGACCCCAAACCCACCCCACCCCCACCTCCGAGAGGTTGCAACAGTACCCCACACTATACACATGGGTCAGTGATTCTAGGTATGTTTGGTTCTGGGTTTGTATAAACTAATCAATTCTTAGAGGTTACTTACAGTATAGTTCTGTTACATTATTCGATTTGCTAATTTATTATATCAGACTGGATCTTTGTCCCAGAAACAACTTTAGACCTTATCTTGCCGTTTATTCTTAATTCTCACTTTTTAAAACATTTGAAAAGTCCCTCTGGCTCTATCATTGCTGTTAGACATCTACGTTATACTCCATTCCCTCATCTTCAGTGACCTGTCTGGAGAGTCACAGATTCATATTGTTGATAAGGGTGCTGGCAACAGAACACAGCTTCTGTCCGGAGGGCAAAGTACAGATGAGAAACAAATACAGGAGAAGAGCTTTGATGCATTTTGGCATTGAATCTACAAGTCTGTGAAATGCTATAGAAAATAGGAATGCCCTTCTGAAAGATATTTCTTAATTTGGTGATTTGGATGTTGATGGAGGGGGCAATGTGACATGAAGGCCTTAATACGTGACTCACATCATTCACTGTCTGCTATTTTCTGTAGGGAAGCATTGGTCTTCCCTCATCTGGAGGTTCCAGTTGTTGTTGGGAAAACTCAGGGACATTCCTCTGGACTCTTTGGCATGTCTGGCCTTTGTCACCATAGAAACTAGGTTTGTTTCCTTCAAAGGCCAGCTCTCATCAGGGCAGACACTGGCATGGTCATGTCAAAATCACCAGACTCCTGAGAAAAAGGTCAAAGATCCAAAGTGCAAGCAATCGACTGTACAGTAAGGATATGTTTTAGGAAATTGGAGAACAGATCAGTCAGTTTGAATGAATTTGTGACTGAGGTCAAGACAGTGTGAAGAGCTGACTGAGAAGGAAGTAGCGGCTGTAATGAATGGCAAAAATAGAGCATTCAGAGGTGCAGCTGAAAATCCTATTCTGTTTGCTCTGCTACTGCTGAGAGTAGAAAGGTAGGGCAGGTAAGACCATGGTGATGGGGTTTTTGTTCCCCTGTAGACTCAAAGCGACCAACTTTACGCTGTTTTCCTCAGTTGCTGGTGCATCTGCGCCTGTTTGTCACCAAACAAACATGTTTGCGCCAAGAAGGCAGGATAGGCTCGCCCAGCGTGATCCCGCAATCAAGTGCTGTAGTAAAACCTGCTTGGCAGCAAACTCGGGGCAATTTTAATGACTTCAGTTGACAGGTGATAGACCACAAAAATAACAGAACATGTTTGTTTGTTTTTTAATTTAGCTTTGCCTCTATCAGTTAGCTATTCGTTTTTATATAGAAATTTCTAATGAATAGCTTTCTCAACAATCGTCCACATGAGCTCAGTTTAGAACATTTTTTTCCCTTCATATCAAAATACTTTTTGTGTTGTTTTCATCTTGATACTTCATCTCCAGATGTAATTCTGCACATGAATCCTTATGACCACCGTGTAAAATACCCTCTAAAGACCATGGGCCATGTACCAAGCACCTTCTTTCTATCGTGGACACTAAATTTTGACTACATGAGATTGTCTTCTAATAATATGTCCATTAATGGGATGCAGCCACATCAGTGTACATCTCACCTCTGCAGAGCCTCCAGGCTCTCTTGTCTTGCTGGATGGTACACATGAACTGTAGTGCAATTCGCACATTCTTTTGAAATATTTTCTTGTAAGGAATTTTTCAGCCCAAGCTGTAGTCATCAGTGGAATTTAAAGACTATTTAAAAAGTCTATCTTGTGCTGTGGCACCCTCTTCTGGCCAACTTTGCTAAGTAAAGTTGAGTGATTATGGCTCTGGGGCACAATAAATTAACCAACTTAAAAGTAAAGACACAAAGAAAATACAGAGCAAGCAAGTCACCAGTTACAACAAATGATAAATGATTGTGTTTTAAGATGAACAAGATGTACATTAAAGGGACATATGAGATAGTTCACTTACCTCTTATAGGTCCATTTACACCACTGCAGCTGTCCCTGCACTGTGAATCATGTAAGCTGGCCTTTACATTTGAGGGCATCAGTGATAAATCAGGAAAGGTTCAACAGATACCAATGGCTGATCTAATCTCTAACTTTAAAGGTCTAAATAAAGTTCCTTCATATCTTGTCTCCTCTACCTTTCATACAGGCTTTGACCATGCCTCCCCTTCCTACCCCCCTCCTCCCAACATTGCTACAGCTTGCTGTATTCACCTACATGACCAGTGGGGCATTCTATGTACACAAGCAACACCCTCAACAATACCAACCGATGCAGCACCTTCAGCATATGGGGATGGGCAAAGAAGGTTTTCCCCAGCAACAGTACCTCGGCAAAGAGGTGCCCTACATGCAGTATCCCCATTATAGGAAGGAGCTTCCCCAGATGCCTGTGCACAAAGGCAAAGAGAAGCCTCGCAGAGGAGGTGGCAGCTATGGTGGACAAGACAAAGGTAAGAAAGCCAATATTTAGGAAAAAAAAAATTGTAATCAGCAGACCTCCCAGAATGATGTCACAGAAATCGAGTTTGTTAACCCTGTGCTGAGGTGAAACTCTGAGTCTTCACTTCCAGGGACAGGTAATTTCAATGTTGTCACTGACTGGTAACATCACTGAGTGAAAGTTTACTGTGGTAATTTATTGACACTTCCACAAATTATCCACGTCCACTGAAGGCTCTGCCTTTTATTCATCTGTTGCCATGATAAATTAAAAATCCATTGATTATTTTTTTTCATTCACTGTACACTATTTGAACTCAAACTAACATACTCAAATTGAAATAGATCAGCTGTTCTGAATACAAATGTACTGACTTAATTCCAAATTCAGGGTTTGTAGCAGGCAAGGTTAACCAAGCATGACATGGTAAAATGCACAACTCTTTCATCTCATACGATAACTTCTGACATCCTTAGTTTCCTCAAGTACCAGACAGGGGATGTTCATGAAAAGTTTTGCTTGTACCCATCTTCCACTGATTGTGTGTGCATGTATGCAGCTGTCATTTGGTAACTTAGTTAACTATTTTTTTTTCCCAGGTGTATTTGTGATTTTTTTTTTTTTAATTTCTGTTATGAATATTTATGTCATTGCTCTCAGGTCAAACAATCCCTAGTGGTGCAGAGGGAGTACCCCAAGGAGAACCAGGCCCTCCTGGGCCACCTGGACCAGAAGGACCTCCTGGACCAGCAGGAAATGGGCTGCCAGGTCCTGCAGGGCTACCTGGGCCTATTGGTCCACCAGGAGAGCCTGGCATAGGAAAACCAGCTTTGCCAGGACCGCCAGGCAAGCCAGGACTCAATGGTGACATTGGACCACAAGGAGAAATGGGCCCTAGGGGTGAAGAAGGGCCACCTGGACAGCCAGGGCTTCAGGGACCACCTGGCCCCCCTGGTCTTCCAGGAATTGGTAAACCAGGTGTACAGGGGTTGCCAGGCCAACCAGGGCCTAAAGGAGAACCAGGTCACAAAGGTCTACCAGGACTACCAGGACTACCTGGACCCAAAGGAGACAAGGGAATAGGCCAGCCTGGAATACCTGGTCACAAAGGGCTCCCAGGACCCCCAGGACCTGCTGGCCCAAGAGGGTTGCCTGGTTTTGGAAAACCTGGTTTGAATGGGATGCCAGGCCCACAAGGTCCACCGGGACAGAAGGGACATCCTGGATTGAAAGGACCAGCTGGGCTACCAGGTGAACGAGGGCAGCCTGGCCCTCCAGGTTTACCTGGTCAAGGAAAACCAGGTCAAAATGGTCTACCAGGACAGCCAGGCATGCCAGGTGCAAAGGGTCATCCAGGACCACCAGGTTTGCCAGGAAAGCCAGGACTCCCTGGATTTGGTAAACCAGGACTCCAGGGACCAAAAGGTGATAAAGGTATGGGTGGGCCACCTGGAGCTCCTGGACTAAAAGGTGATAAGGGTCATGGAGGGCTGCCTGGTATGCTTGGAGCCCCTGGACCAAATGGTCCACCAGGGCCCCCAGGATCAATGGGACCACCAGGAGGCTTAGGCCCACCTGGTCCTAAAGGTGACTGTGGAGAAGGAGGGCCTAACGGGCTTGATGGAACTCAGGGTGAGCCTGGTGTCCCTGGGATACCTGGTAAGGATGGTTTGCCTGGGGAACGTGGAGAGCCAGGACCAAGAGGCCCACCAGGACAAAATGGTGCCAAAGGAGACAGTGGACATAAAGGTCTACCTGGTCCCTCGGGTCCATCAGGACCTCCTGGGCCTAAAGGACAAGGAGGATTACCTGGTGAAATGGGACCTCAAGGACCTAAAGGAATTCCTGGAATGGATGGTGCAGCAGGCCCCATGGGGCAGCCTGGTTTACCTGGGCCGAAAGGAGATAGTGGTCTACCTGGTCCACCAGGCATCCCAGGTGAAGGGAGTTCAGGTCTTACAGGCCCAGTAGGACCCCCTGGGAAAGAAGGCCCATCAGGACCCCCTGGACAAACTGGTCCACCTGGACCCCCTGGACCACCAGGCCAACCTGGCTTACCTGGTCAGTCTCCTGACATGGCTGGAGTGCTCTCTGAGATGGGCCCTGGACTAGATGGCGTTAAAGCTGGTGGTTATGGTAAGAAAGGCAAGTTTGGAGGCAATGGGGCAGAAGTCATGGGTGCCAATGGGTTGGAAATGCCGGCATTTACAGCTGTAGCAACAACACCCTTTCCACCTGTTGGAACACCGGTGGTATTTGAGAAGCTCTTGTACAATGGTCGCCAAAACTATGACCCCCAAACAGGAATTTTCACATGTGACATGCCTGGCATTTATTATTTTGCCTACCACATTCATTGCAAAGGAGGTAACGTGTGGGTGGCTTTGATGAGGAACAATGAGCCAGTGATGTATACATATGATGAATATAAAAAGGGTTTCCTAGATCAAGCATCAGGGAGTGCAGTCATACCTCTACAACCCGGGGACACTGTATATATTCAGCTGCCCTCAGATCAGGCTGCAGGACTATATGCTGGGCAGTATGTACACTCCTCCTTTTCTGGGTATTTACTGTATCCAATGTAAGTGAGAAGCTTTGATTAGATTGGAGTGGGGACACATTTTTGGGAGATATAAAACATGATAATAAATTACCTTGGACAGGGCAGTCTCAAAGTAAAGTCAAAAATCTGTCAGTGCAGATGAGGACAAGTTAAATTATCTCAAGGAAAATCATATTATGGTCTGTAACTACAGCAGATTTAATACTGTAGAGCCATATTAGCCATGTGCAATTGAAAAAAAAAAACTTTGAAGATATAAAAAGGCATTCAAAAGGACATGCCAAAAATTACTCTAGAAGTATTTTCATTATTAGTCAAAAAGCCATGAGAGTGCAATTTGTTGTGACGGTATGAATACGTGAAAGTAACATGTGATGTGTATGCAAAAGATGACTACAATTCCAGTCACATTTGCAACAGTGTCCCTTGCACCTCTGTACAAAACTGGCAGCTGCCCCATGTGGCGAAGAATGTGAAATACAACAGAAAAATTGGAGTATTTTCATTTTTTTCATACATAACTTTGTGTAAATACAGTTCTTGTTGGATGGATACTGGCAAGAATTAAAAAAAAAAAATGTTGGTGTTACAAATCCCTGAAGGTTTGTATTGCTTGTTCATACATATTTTTAGGTTGTATATCCTGCAAATTATCTTGCGTCGAGTTGGTGCTGACTGACAGTTTGTTGCAGTTGCTCTACACAGCACAACATTTCTGTCTCAAACTAATCTGTCATATTATGCAAGTATAAAGTTACTGATATCATACTAGTATAATATCTGGACACAGTGAATGTATACAAATTACCATTTGTTACTTACACATAGTACTCAGCAGTTGTTAAAAAAAAAATTCAAACCAACCATCTAAAGATGTGATCTAATAACTTGGCATTTTACGTTTACTTCAAAATACATCAAAACCATTTCAGAAATTAATTACCTGGTGTGTTCTAATTTAGAGTTGTAATTAGGGCCTGAGCCTGAACGTACTTCAGGCGAAGACCCTATCATGTTTGTTTTAAATTCTTACTGTTACTATTAGCCAAGGTTTCAAATTAGAATCATATGATACATTATCAATTTATAATTGAGAGAGCATTCCAAAAAATGGGCCAATTTTTTTTTTTTTTAAATAAAAAATGAAATGTTATGTATTTGATGGATCCCCGCTGGCGTGATTTGCATCTAAGTTCTGTTCCGCAGCATTGCAGCAGGGTTTATCTTAATTGGATGTGGGCTCATTTGTAAGGAATACAATTTGAATTTGATTCTCAAATATATTTAAAAAAAATAATGGAGTCTAAATGAGTACTTATTGAATATTGCAACAATTTATAACAATGTCAATAATTTATTATTTTGACTGGTTATCACCTTCATTTCACTAGATGTCTGAAAGTATGAAAAAAGGAAAATAGGAATATATTTCTCCTTTTAACCATGGTGATAATATTGTCTTTGTAACTGAGAGCTTATGTCTTAATATTTCACATTTGTTATTTTTGTCTATGTTGTTTTTTTAAATAAAATTTGTTGATTAAAAAAACTGTAAAGGACATCTGTATTTATATTCCCACAGGAGGCAAACCAGAACCTTTGGACTGATTCTGATACAGTAACAGAAAAGTAGCCACTCAATAGGTCATGTATTATAGACAAATATAAATTCAGCTACTACTGACACATATAGGCCGAAATCTGCCTATAATATGGCACATCGGTGAACCATGTTGGATGTTTTCAGTACAAATGTTCAAGTGTGATGTACTTGTGTTTCTTTGGTTGATCACATCATTCTGTAACAGCACTGGATACCAGCAAAACTGATGAGGTAAGAAAATGTACCAGTTAGTGTTTATTTTTGTTATTGAGCCTTACCACATGTAATAAAATGCACCTGTCATTGTTACTCCATCACAAAATATTCCATCCATCCATCCATTTTCTACTTCTTATCTTGTTAAGGGTTGTGGGGGGGCTGGAGCCTATCCCAGCGGCTTTCAGGTGAGAGGCGGGGTTCACCCTGGACAGATCACCAGTGCATCACAGGGCCAACACATAGAGACAGACAACCATTCACACTCACAGTCACACCTACGGTCAATTTAGAGTATCAATCAGCCTCGTCCCCTCTTGATGTCTTTGGACTGTGGGAGGAAGCTGGAGTACCAGAGAGAACCCACACAGGAACAGGGAGAACATGGAGACTCACACAGAAGATCCTGTGCTGGAGCCGGGGTCGGGGCTCAAACCCAGAACCTACTTGCTGTGAGGCGACAGTGCTAACCACTGCACCACCATTTTTTTTTTATCCATGTTTAAATATAAATAAATATAATATTAAATAAATAAAAATAAAAATTTCACTGACAAATAAAAGGGAATACTGACCTTTTGAGGTTCTATCATAAAGGTTGTCAAAAACGACATTCAAGCCCTATTTTTGAAAAACAGTTACATTTTGCATTCTATGAAGCTTAAGAGATACCGAAAGAAACAACCTTCCCAAAATCTGAGGCCATTCTGCCACAAACAGTATATACTCCGCAGAGTGGCGACAACAGTGCACAAACAGAAGCCCATCACCTCGCCCATTTCCGCTGTTCATCAGGAAGTAGTACATGGGCACCGCGGCACCACGGTGACTGTATTCCGTGAGGACAGATGCTGATGCTGTGGGGGGATGGCTATGAGATGAGAAAATCAGCGCATGCGCAGAGCTGTTACCGACTCCACATCTTTTGTTAGTGTGATTTTCAACGACGAGTTTGAGCAGAAAACAGAAAGGGGTAAGAACCGGTTGCAGGCTTAATTGTGTCACACATTGTTGTTACTGACGAATAGATATACATTCTTTTTGTCTGCCTTTGTTTTTTAAACGTGTAATATTAAAACGTTAGCCGTCCATTGTGTGCAAGGCTGAATGAGGGTTAACGCAGCTAGCATCAGTAACTAACCTGACCGGCTCAGATCTGCGGTCACCACGCCTAACTATACCCATTATTCTTTTACGAATCAGTGTCCTTTATTTAAGCTGTTGTGACTGTTAGCAGCTTGGTTGTACTCTTTACGTATTTATCTATTTGGAGCGAAACAGGAAATTGGCAGTAAATGTGATACTCAAATGCTAAATATTGCATAATTTCTTTGTTAGAATTTACCGTGGGTGTTTTGTTTTTGTCTCCTGTGATCAATAATGGATTTTTTTGTTGATATTTGACAAATGATTTGATGTATTGCCCATATATGTCAACGTTGTCTGTATTAAATAAATCTAATGATGCTCACATGCTATACGTACTAACAATTTTTTTTTATGTGAGTTTGTAACATTAAAACATTGAGAAGAGCTCATCCATCACATTTTTACCGTTGTTTTCTCGTTGCTCATGATGAGCAAAGAAAACAAGCAAAATATTGACCGTTGGGCCAATAGTGAAGATGTGCCAACATTATTGTTCATGCCAAATCAGAATTTTAGCATCTTTGTCTATCTATGGTGTTGGATTGTTCAAACAAACAAAGTGGTTCTCAGGAATGATCATGATAGGCATTATCGCTGTTATTAGCTAACCAATTTGTGTGTGTTTTTTGTATTAATTTTGTTGGTCAGAAGGTTTCGGTGAACATGACATCCCGCGTTGGCCCCAGAACTCCTGGCACCAATGGAGGCGACTTTAAGCCCAGAGAGAAAGTGGCCTCGCAGTACCAGATGAGGCAAGAAATTTATGTTTCATACAGTCTGAAAAAAAATAGCTGTGTTACTGTGTGATATCCACAAAAAGGATGCTAACTGATATTTATCTTGCAGTGCTTCCCTGAAGTCGGAGGTGCGAAGGTTAAACTTGGTCCATCTTCTGGTTTGGCTCCTGGTGGCTGCACAAGTAATTGTCAGTCATCTCAACCTGGTGTCACATGACACCATAGCCATGCCGTACCAGTGGGAGTACCCCTACCTGCTCAGCGTCCTGCCCCTGCTCTGCAGCAGCCTGTCACTTCCAAAGAACAATATCAGCTACTTGGTTTTATCCATGATCAGTGCAGGGCTCTTCTCGGTGGCACCTCTTATTTACGGTGGAATGGAGATGTTTCCTGTCGCGCAGCAGCTTTACCGCCATGGCAAAGCCTACCGCTTCATTTTTGGCTTCTCTGCAGTGACTGTTATGTATCTTCTCATGGTTGTTGCTATTCAGGTACATGCATGGCAGTTATATTACATGAAAAAGCTTTTAGACTCATGGTTCAATGCCACTCAGGAGAAGAAAAAGAAATAATTGTGAAGAAAAAGCTGTTACTTGGCAATGTGTGCGTCATTCTTAATCTATACATGAGTTATGAATTTTATTCATGGACAGTGAGTCAGCTTTTGTTTTGTAAGATCAGGGCAAGTGATCTCTGTAAATTGGAGAAATATTTTCTGAATTTTCTTCACCATGTTTCTGAAGGAGTCCAAAGGGTGCTATTTACAACCTCACAGCTCAAAATTATTTGAAAAACTCCAAGTTCCCTTCTGGTGAACACAAAGTCATGAGTTTCATTTGAACATAACATTAAACCTGGTGAAAAAAAGCCTTGATCGAGCACTTCATCACACAAATCAGTGCTTTTACACATGATTACCCTTAAGTTTACATGATTTGAGCAAAAATGTTCATGAATATACATTCTCTGAATTGTTTACACATGTAAAATAAACAGAAATCCATGAAAAAATTTTACCAGTGTATATTTGACTAATTTAATGTCAAATTACATGTTTTGATAGAGTTTCCACATGTATTAAAGTAAGCTGGTATTACCCAAAGGAGATGTTTCTCAGTCTGTCTCAACTGAACCACATTTACTATGCAAATGCCAATTTCTTCTCCAAAGAGTTGTGGCTTCATTCATTTTTCAAGGCCTTGAATCAATTATTTTCATATTCCAGGACATGTCCAGGTTCATCATGACTACATGTGGGCGGCATGGCTCAGGGGTAGAGTGGCCGTCTATCAACCGAAGGGTTGCTGGCTCAATCCTCACGTCCTTGGTGACCATGTCGAAGTGTCCTTTAGCAAGATACTGAACCCATAATTGCTCCTGATAAGTAGGTTGGCACCTTGCATGGTAGCCTCCACCATCAGTGTGTGAATGTGTGTGTGAATGAGATGACACTGTAAAGCGCTTTGAGTACCGCTAAGGTAGAAAAGCGCTACATAAAATTGAATTTACCATTTACATGAACCCTGTTAGATGTGGTCATCATCGCTACTGCGTTTCTCCCACAGAGGAAGATTTAATTTAGGTCATATCTCATTTACGATAAATGAAAAAAAAAGAAAAACTTTTTTCTCAAAATACATTAATTGAATTGGTAACAATTTGATGCACTGTGAACTGAACACTAAATAAAATTCTGCTGTTCCTCAACTTTCTTACGATGATGTTGATGTTTAATCCGCTGACGGTGTGCGGCTGCGCAGAGTGAATGCCACGTACTGGTTGACGTTGACAGCCGAGTGGACACTTCCTGATGCTGGCATCCAGGTCTAGCTAGGTTAACGAACAGATTACATTTTCACGGTTTGGGGAAACCTGTGAAATACAGCGTGGTCAAGTCGTCGGGTTCAGGTGAGGTACTCTCTCAGGGTTTGAGTCGACCATATGGTAATTTCGTTTGAAACACTCAAGGTTTCGTTGTAATCATTGCTTGACTGACTGTAGCCTAGCTAGCGAGCTAGCCAGCCAGCTAACAATTTACCCGGCCGGCTAATACTACGCTGGCTACGTTAGCTCGCCTGAACAGGTGTTCCACAAACGCCGGTTCGTAGGAAGGAACCCTAGCTAACCACGGAGACACATACCAGGAGTTACCTGAACATATACAAGGGAAGCTGTAACGTTGGAGTGCTGTTGTTTCTTTGAATTGGGTTGCTGAATGTAGTATCATGAGTGATTAGCTTTTATCAAGTAAGTTACATTGGAAATCTCTTTTTGTTGACCTATTGCTAAAAGCAGATTTTCCTTTTACTGATCAACAAAATGTGGGTTCGTAACTGCATGTGTAAAGATTTGGCCCTCTTATGTTACAAGATGAGAGTGACGTTTAATTACGAACATTTTCACGGCCTAGCAAACTTTCGCAGATAATAACTTGCTAACTTGCGCGTATCCGAGACTCTGACAGATGACTTTTGGAACCGCGTACATAATGCAGGACAGTTTCAGAAGTATGATTCAGATGAACCAATCATCAACGTGATGGGCGATTCTCGGTAGAAATCTGTTTGTCATTGTTATTTGTGCTCCTCCAGTTAGATGTTAGCTAGCACACAATCCCTAGCATCCAGCCAATTATTCATCTGGACGGGGCATGTAAAGCCTCGGCAATCCTGGAATTAAACTGACAATAGCACATTGTCCAAGCTAGCACATCATACTCAATCCAGCTGGGGACAGCGTCCGAACTAGAGGCACATTCATTTAACGAATAACATCACAGGCTAACTTTATCTCATGACCTGATGTTAAGTTTCATTCAACAGAATCCGAGCGTTTCATCTCCATGACGTTGCAATTTAAGCGACCCAGTTTCGCTGTATCACATTACATTTATTAAACGTTTTGGATAGTTATTGTATCCAGCTCGATAGCATTCGGGGTCAAAGTCTCACAGGAGGTCCGTGATAGCTTAGATGAGTCTTTGCCACCTCACTTGACCCTTAGACCCTGCACTTCAAAGTAAAACTTGGTGACATTGTTCTTTTAAGTTGATTGGATCATCTTTGTATTTTGACGATGGTTATGATCACTGTAACTGTCTTAGAGTAGACAAATGCTCTGCTATCCTGTGGAGGTGGAGCCCGATTGTTAATGTGCTTAAGTGGCCCCCAGGGGAGAGCAGCAAGCTCGTCAGAAAGCTAATTTCATCATAAACCTCAAATGTATTAGTCCCTCTTATGCTGTTAAACAAAGATTTAGTGTTTTAGTGCGTTTTGTTGCATTTGTGGTGAATGAAATGGTTTCTATGATGTCCTAAGCTGTCAGTGCAGGTTACCTAATGGGGATAATAGTTGAGGTGAGGTGGTTTTCATTTTGAACGTTCAACAACAATATGAGTAAAATGGTTATTGTAACTAAGGCTGCTAGAGATGGAGTTTGCATGTTCTCACCGTGATGCCCATTTACTGCTTCTGATGAACAGCAGACATGAGTGTATCGAGTGAGGTGATGGGCTTTTGTTTGTGCACTGTTGTCGCCACTCTGTGGAGTATATACTGTTTGTGGCTGAATGGTCTCAGATTTTGGGAAGGTTGTTTCTTTTAGTATCTCTTAAGCTTCATAGAATGCAAAATGAAACTGGTTTTCAAAAATAGAGCTTGAATGTTGATTTTGACAATCTTTATAATAGCACCTTAAAAGGCCAGTATTCCCTTTTACTTATCAGTGGAAATTTTAGATTTCTATTTATTTACTTATTTTTTAAACATGGATAAAAGGGGCGGCACAGTAGTGCAGTGGTCAGCACTGTCGCCTCACAGCAAGAAGGTTCCGGGTTCAAGTCCCAGCTCCAGCACAGGATCTCTCTGTGTGGAGTCTGCATGTTCTCCCTGTTCCTGCGTGGGTTCTCTCTGGTACTCCAGCTTCCTCCCACAGTCCAAAGACATCAAGAGAGGACGAGGCTGATTGATACTCTAAATTGACTGTAGGTGTGAGTGTGAATGGTTGTCTGTCTCTATGTGTTGGCCTTGAGATGGAATGGTGATCTGTCCAGGGTGAACCCTGCCTCTCACCCAATGTCTGCTGGGATAGGCTCCAGGGGAGGGGGACTGGAGCCTATTCCAGCAGACATTGGGTGAGAGGCAGGGTTCACCCTGGATGGGTTGTAGCGCCATCAGGAGCAATTTCGGGTTCAGCATCTTGCTCAAGGATACTTGGACATGGTCACCGGAGGATCGAACCAGCGACCTTTCAGTTGCTGGACGGCCAATCTACCTCTGAGATGTGCCGCCCCCCCCCCCCCCATTTGATTGAGTAATCAATCAAAAACCTTTTATTTCTTTATCTCCAGGAAACAGATAGCAAAAAATATCTGCTTATCAACTGTAAGAATCCTAAGCTCAGGATTTAGACCTTGATCTCAGAGTTCTTTCTTTCATCTGAACTAAAACTCCCCATACAGTTTTGGGACATCAACTTAGTATTTTGTTGCTTAAAGTTAAAAAGAAAAAAAACCCAAAGTAATAAAGTAATATACATGGGCCTGTTTGATGAATTACAAAGAAATGATATGACTTCAACCTTTTTCTGAAGCCAAAGTTAGCCGTCTGCATCATAGAGCATGGACAGCTGATGCAAGTCAAAACACTTCCTCTTTGATGATGCTGCTGAATTAACAAATGAACATTTAAAGTCGTATTTTTATTTCAAAGTTTCTGCCTAGAGCACTATAAAAGGTAGAATGTGTCACATCCTTGCTAACCAGTTGTGATAACCTTCTGCTGTGTCCACCAAGTTGCAAGCTTAACTGAAGTTTAAGTTACATTCATTTCAGAGTTCTTTCTGGTCGTGTCAGGTAGTTAAACTAATCTCAACCACTGCTTATTTGTTGTACATAAGAGTTATAAAAACCAAACACAGTTATATTTAGTATCCAGTAGCTTTATTTACTCTTAAAAGGCTGAAACTGTGACCCCTCCTTGTGTTTCGTAGTAAACATTGTAAAAGAGAAGAGGGAAGCTGGGAAAGCAGGGTTGTTTGACTTTCAAAATTGTTTCTCTTCATAGTGGTTGGAGCAGAACTAGTGGGACGGCACAATGAACGGCCAGCTGGACCTGAGCGGGAAGCTGATCATCAAAGCCCAGTTGGGCGATGACATCAGACGCATCCCCATCCACAATGAGGACATCACCTACGATGAGCTGGTGCTTATGATGCAACGTGTCTTCAGAGGCAAGCTGCAGAGTAACGACGAGGTTACCATTAAATACAAGGATGAAGGTGAGCCCATGCAGACCCTGGATCGGTTCTCCCTAGTGTAGAGCAGTTTATTAATGCTGAACTAGTAAATAACCAACCACAGCCAACTGGGATTATCTTATGATTCCTGTAACAGAATTGAATTGTTCATGTTGTGAGTTCATTGTCCTTCTTCGTGAATCACATTGTCCCTTTTCCATTTTTTTGTAGACGATGACCTCATCACCATCTTTGATAGCTCTGATCTCTCCTTCGCAATCCAGTGCAGTAGAATACTCAAACTGACTTTGTTTGGTAAGATGTCAAAGAATTTCCTTTCTGCAATTTAATTATGTGTAACTGCAGCACGATTAACTTTAACTGAGGAAGAGAAATTTCATTTACAGCATTTGGTCACTGGAGGGCAGTCCAGCTTCTGTTTCATCCAGCAAATCTTCTTTCTGCCCAAACAAAAGTTGTCTGCACTCCCTTATGACTAATTTGGGATGGAATTTGTGTGTCTCTGCTAGGAGTGGTTCAGCAGATAAACAATATGACTGGCAGAGTATGGATATATTCATAGTAGAACCTCTGCCATTCATTCTGTTGTTTTTGTTATTTGGTCTATAAAAATGTAGTCGCTGTGTGACATAAATATATAGGAACTAATGACAGCCAGAATATTGACCCCTGTTTTAGTCGGTAGTAACAACATGTTGCATGGAGTTGTGTTGAAGTCTCACATTTTTTTCCACAATTGTATGTGCACAAATGTGAAATCCATATTTATTTGAGCTCAGATCCAGAAAAAGGAGTGCCTCAAATGGTTGTACATAATAATATTAACGTCAATATTTGCAGCTACATATTACAATTACAATTAAATGATATGTTGTACATTTGATGCATATCTTAATTGGCCTTGAATATAAATCAGTCAATCTTGAACTGTACCTTGAAAGCAACAGGAGTCTTTTGGTATCATGGAGTGTACATGCAGCTCCGTGTTGTACATGCAGCTTTTCCAGGTATGAACAAACAATGAATGCTGCAGGAGGATTTAGCTCAGGCGTACATCCTGACACTGAGAAATCTGCTCTCTTCAAAAAAGGTTTTATATACAAGAAGGAGAATTTATATTGCACAAAATCAATTGTATTGTGCTAAACGGATATGCCGTCTGGGACTGCTTTCGTTAAATTCATAGCAAAAAAAAAAAGCATGACCGTATTAGGCCATACATTGGACACGGTTTGCATCTGTAAATGTCAAATACAACTTCTGGCAGACTGTTTCTATATCACATGTGTTTTTGTTCATTATTCTATGGCTTGCAAATCTTTTAAATGTAAAGGCTGACGCATTTCTTTGAGCTTTTTAGATGATTGTGTCTGTCTCCATCCTATCAGCAATCAAATTGTGGTTAGAATTTACGGGTATGTCGGTACAGCCAAGAATACTGGCATAGTCCCCCTCAAAAATATGGCCTTCAGTGAGGACGGGATGATATGGAAAAGATGAATATTCAGAAACTCATTGGTTTTTAGGTGTCCATGCAGAGGATCATTTGTTAGATTCTCCAACCAAGGTTGAACATATTGGTCCTGCGTGCCCTGGCAAGTGTGATTCAGTCACTTGAAACTGTGATTTCATCTGAAATTTCAAGCACTTTCTCCCTCTTATTTTGTGACAAATCTGGCTTTGTATTTCCTTGTAACACAAAGAATCAATTTAAGACTAATTTTGATTAATATTGATATATTTTCCAGTCCTGCCATCAGCTATTAAAGTGGACTACCACACCAGGCTCTGCCAAAAAAACAATATTCTATTCAAAATGTAAAACTCAATATGACTCAGACAAAGTTAGAAATATGAATCATAGTAACGTGCACTCACTCAGTTCTCCAATCTGTAAGAACAACAAGTTGTGTTGTGCGCGTGTTTTCTGAGCTCTGCTTCCAGTCAGTCTGTCATCTATTTGCTATTAGCCAGGGATCTGTAAGTTGGTGGGTTTTTGTTCTTCTAAAAACATGTTTGCTTCCTTCCAATCAAAGCCGAGCCATGGCTTGTCATCACATGTCATGACCTCACGTGGAACTGATATTCTCCTGCATGTGTTGATTCAAAACAAGTGAGAATAGATGGAAATCGAACGGCGGCCCATGTTACAGTGCTTTCAGTTTCTCTGTTCAGAATTATTCACTCAGAGAGGCGTGTGTGTGCGCGTGTGTGCATGCATGCGTGTGTGTGTGTGTGTCAGAGGAATGTCAGGCAGTCTCAGTTTGTTTGTTTTTTTCAATGGAAATTTCACACCAGAACCAATTTTAGTTAGAAAGTCTGGGTTTAGTTTGAAATATAGTAGAGTTATTTAAAAGCCACCTCTTGGGGATCAGTCAGAACTGTTCAATATGCTATGATGAGTAGCCATATCATTAATCATAATAGTTAGAACATTGCCTTAAAGACTTACCATGTCTTTTACATTCAGTTGTAAACAGTAGACAAAGACATGGTAGAATACTAAGAGTATGAATGAATGTAAAGCAAAATGAATGTAAAGAAAAAAAGACAAGCTTTAAATAATGAGTTTAAGGGAATTAACAGAATACAATGTTTTCCTGACCATCTCTGGGAGACCCAAACTGAATCCGTCTGCTCATCTTTATCTCTGTTCAGGTTAAAGCAACTGATGACCTACCTTCGGATCTCACGTTTCGTTCTGATTCACGGGGGTCAATAAGTCAGCTACATAAAGTGGAACAAACGCCCCTCCAGCCTTACAAGTGATCATTGAAATGTCATAATGGAGCCGATAGAGTGATGCGATGTTGTCTGTTGGATCTGGTTATGTGTCTGGCTGCAGCATTTTCAATCCACTCAAGTTTATTGAGGTTTTGGGATCCCTGTGGAACTTCATCTTTTAGCAGTGCTGAAGATGACTGACAGTTGCACACAGAATAACCTTTAATTCCAACCATCAGTTAAAATACTATCAACAGCAATGTCAAAAGCTGCTGACAGATCCAACCAGAGTAATACAGAGTTGTTGACCACAGTCAGAACCTAAAAGAAGATTGTTTAAATCCCCAGAGGAGTGCGGTGCTACAGTATAACCTGCACTCAGAACTGGCTTATTCTGAGACCATCGCCACAAAAAAATGATGTGCATGCAGGCGTGTGTTTTTAGGCGAGGTTCTTCGTCAGGTTTCTGCAATTGTTCGCTTATAAAGTGAAGGTGCAGTTGGTGCTAGGAGGGGAGGCTTCAGTCGACAGTCAGGGCAGCAAATGAAATATTGCCGCTTCGAGGGGGAAAAATAAAGATCAGAATGCTCACATTTGTCAATTGATGGTTGAATAACAGGAGGGGGTGGATTTGATGTGAGGTCATTGTAGTACTTCTCTCTAGCCGCTTTCACTGCTTGATTAAAAGTCTTTATTCAATCTCTCAAGGTCTACAGGCTGTCTGGAATGTTTCCATTTCCTTTCAGTCAAACAACATAGCTGCTTAAGTGATCTGATATCATAGGAGAGCCAAGGCCAAGATGTGGTTTTAATTTTTTTCCCCCAGCAGCAGCATCTGTCTCCAAACCATCGGGTGCATGTTAAACTGAAGATAATAGTGGCATCATTAATATTTGCTGAAGAGACCAAATCAATGTCAGAGGAGTTACAAATGCAGGAGTACTACAGGCTTCTAATATTATTGACTGTGTTACTGTCATCATCAGCTGCTACATTTGTACGCATGCTTGATAATATTGGCATGTCGGTATCTGCAGATATTAATGTTTTAATGTATCAGTCCAAAACAGGGCCGGAATTGATATTCATATGTGAATATCGTATAAAGTTGTTCGTATCCAGATTATATCAACTTGGTAAATGATAGTGTGCATCATCACTACTCACCGTGCTGTACTAAAAGGTCAGCTCAGGAATACAGCACATTTAGATGGAAGTATTTATGTACTTTGCCTTAATGATGGAGAGCAGTTCATAAAACGAATGTATAAAAACAGAAGAGGGTCCAAGAGCATTAAAATGCTAGCTGGACATTTTTACAACAAAAAAAACAGTTCTTTTGATATTCTAAACACATTTAATTTATAATACTTATGCTTACTTAGGCAAGAATTAGTTTCATTTTTTTCATTTGCTCACTGTTGCCCCTCCCTTCTCTTTTAATCTGCAGTGAATGGTCAGCCAAGGCCTTTGGAATCAAGTCAGGTGAAGTACCTCCGCAGGGAGCTCATTGAGCTGAGGAATAAAGTCAACAACCTCCTGGATAGCCTTGAGCCCCCCACAGAGCCTGGTCTGGCTGCTACAGCGCTGGACAGCGGTAACATATCAACACACACACTCACACACACTCACACATACACACACACACTGCAAAGCTGTGGAACGCAAACGCGTGAAATTGATATCTTTATATTCAGATGTAACGGACTATATCCTTCCATATGGTGGGACATCAATTCAATCAAATACATTTTGCAGTGTTTGTTCATATTGCACATACTGGCAGCCAGAATCAGTAGATCCACAATAGAGGGTTCAGATAATCCGTCATTGTTGGAGTAATTTAAAAATTGTTTTCATGTGAAGGTTTCCTGGAATTAGATACTTTAATTGTTTACTGAACTCATTCTGGTTCAGTCCAGTTTGATTTTGGTCACTAACACCCAAACACAAACATGTAGAAAGACCATCTCTACATGTTGCATAACTGCAGCTGGCGAATGTATTTATTAAATGTGAGCTTTGGCTTGCAGTTTTCATTCATGCCCCCTTTTATGCAGGTAGATATTTATGTAATTGTGGCTTGAATCAAGATATTAGCTTACAGTGAAGCGACACGCTGAGGCAGGTGGATTTGTTTTCTGAGTTAAAGCTAAGTGGAGAATTACAAAGCTTTGCCACTGTTTGTTTTTACCTGCAGTTTGTGCCGATTACTCAAACTCACATGGCCTTCTCACTAAATGTTTGTGTTCATGAGGTAATAACAAATGTGTTTATAATTGACTGATTCAAAAAGTGGCATACGTGCGGTGCAACACTCACTGCCACGTTCCCTGGCTGAAGAAAGTTGTTTGTGCAGCTACACGTGGGTTCTTAGTCAGCTCCATTTGAGCATGTACATGCACTGTCTATGTTTTTAATATTTCCAATATTACCATAACAAAACAGCCGTCTGAATAAAGATTTATTTTATATATATATCTTTTTTTTTTCTGCCAGGAGAGTGCCTAGGACTTTTCTTTCTTTCTTTTTTGAAACATTTCTTTGGCTGTTTTCCCAGAATCAGCGGACGGACGTGAAGGCAAGGTGGTGACAGCAGACACCACAGTGAAACATGCGACCCCAGTCAGTGCAGCCAGCATGTCGGCCTTTGATCCCTTAAAAAACCAGGATGAGGTCAGCAAGAATGTCATCTCTGCTTTTGGCCTGAGTGAGGACCAGGCCCCAGGTACTGCACACCATCCAACAATGCTATCTTAGATTAATTTCCTTTTAATGTGGGCAGTTAATCACATCTGTTGGATGATAACATGGTTACATTTTAACAGCAGTTGTGTCATCATTGTTTTAGTTGTCACATCAAACATTCTGTCCATCTGCAGCTCCGCCAGCAGTTGCACCAGAGGAACGCTCCGGAACCCCTGATAGCATTGCTTCCTCCTCGTCTGCAGCCCCTCAGCCAGGATTGCCGCCTCAACCACAGGCCCCCTATCCTGGAGTACAGCAGGGACCCCCAGCTGGCATGGACAGTGAGACAAAGCGCATACACACTCACACACACCATGTTTAACACATTAGAATTGGTGCACTCGCAGGAACGCCTCTGAAGCATGCATAACGATTACTATCAAGCCCCTTTCTCCAAAAACCAGCCAGTAAGCGCTAACATCTGGCTTTTGTCCTCTCTGGAAACTGGATTAATTGGCACCCTCTCCTAGATCAATGACCTTGCAGGAGACACTGGTATTTACTGGCTCCAGCTCCAGTCCACATTGATAAGAACACAAAACATGGGTGAACATTGTCATTTGCAGCCAGTGCTTCCACTCTCATACCGTCACGTAGTGATTTGTTGGGGTTCCGGTATCGACAATATACAAGGCAAACGAAGCTCATCGCTTCTGCCAGTTACTTCCGACAATTTTTGTCTTCTCCAGCCACAAATTCAACCTGCCTGAGCTCAAGTAGCAGCGTGCTCTGACATCGTTCAGGTCGTTTATACCAACGGAAGCATGCAGTTTTCTGCTTTTACTGTAAAAGTTTCGGCTCAGACATCTAAACACTTTAAATGTAATGGCATTCCCCTTTGTTTGTAAAAGCTTTATTAAGAGCCTTGAACCAGGGAGTACCACTCTGGGATACGACACGGCATGCACAAGACTCCGGTTTATTTTTGTTCTGTTTTGTGTAGTCAAGTGCAGCCACAGAAGTTAAGCGCTCTGTATTGGTTTGTTAAGATGGATGTCAGTTTGTGGTTCTTGAGCAAAAGGGATGAATTTTTGTTGCACCCTGCACGAGGTTATAACCCACATTCATAGTAGTTGCGCACAACGTACCTCTGACCACACCTGCAGCATTGATGATCAGCTTACATGTGTACTCGCTCACATTTAATTGGTGGTTTGTGGTTTGGATCTGGTAAGCATTACAGGATCTATCCACAGTGAGGCTTAATGTGAGTTTAGTTAGTCAGGAAGGAAGACTTACTCAGTCAGTGGGTTGGCCAGCGACACGTCATGTTGACCTCGAACATGCAGCTCAACTCCGCACCGTTCAGGGAGCTGTGAGAAACAACTTGATTTCCTCGCACCACAAGTAGCTTGGTGTTGCTTTTTAGGTTTGATTACCTTCAGCCTCAGGCATTACTGAATGCGGTAATGTAAGGATACTATTATGGAGGCAGGCCAGCAATATTTTTGTGGAATAGTTCCTTTTCACTGAAGCCATTTTGACATGTCATTGCAGGGCAAAGACAGGTGGGATCAATATACTGTCCAGTGACGTGTTATTGTTTTCTGGTCCAGGAAGCTTGATGTGAGGTAGGAAGTAGGCAGGCCAACTGTTCATGATTCAGTTTCATGTGAGTAAGAAGTTAAGCAAGGCCTCTCACCAGCTCCAGGGGATTTGCACTTAGAAAGGTTTCCCTGTGTAGCAACAAGTGGACAGATCTTCTCCTCTCAGATGTTCTCTGGTTGGTTGTTTGATATGTGTTCACTTTCCTATTGATTAGCTGCATTTAGGGGAAAAGTAGCACAATATTATACAACAGCCCTGCAATAAATCCCCCCTTCAAGCTGATTTCAAATGATTTAAAATTACCTAGAGGCTATAATTTGCAGCATAGTTGAACTGTACTGGCCTGTGCCGAGTCATGTTTCTCATATTTTGTCATCCCTGATTTATGTCAATGGAGTGACCTCACTGCGATCTTTGTCCTCACATTATCTCTGGATGCCGAGACTGTTTGTCAGCCCCTAGGCACAGCGAGAGCAGCCGGTCGATGCACGAGAATTTAGAAAAGGTAATGAATGCGTTTGGAAGCCAACTGAGCATGTGTGGCCTTTTAAAGGTAGCCTTAAGCTCATTTTTAATGGAAGCTTAGGTTACTCGTTGCCATGAGAATGCCGCTAACAAGATCCATTAGCAGATGGCAAGGATTGCAACCTGTTGTCTGCCTGATGCTGATGAACCTTTGGCAATAATTTACATCTGTCCAAGAAAGAAAGACACTAAACGCATGCATATGTAGCCGAGGTTACTGCGTGAGGCGTCGTAATCAGAGGGGCTGCATTTGGTGTGAACTGTTTAATTAAAAATAATCTCTCGTGATTCCTTCGAAAGATTTGCTCAGGGGTCAGCAGAACGACAGCCAAATGTTTTGTTCCAATGAAAATCACGCTCCCAGCTTGGGGCTTCTCTAATGCCGCCGCTGCTGCGATGTGTCTGTCAGTGAGCCTCTAGACATCCCGTGAGCTCTTGGCAGGCTTCGCTGTCGGCCCCAACAGAGTTAAATGAACTTCCCAGGCTAGCAGGGTCTTAACAGCCATACATCCCCTCTATCTCTTGCATAACACTCCTGATGGATTACAGACCGAGGAGAGCTTGAAAAGCAGCCAATTTCACACACACGCCTTTATGCACAGTAAAGATCATGTTAAATGTGCTGTCAGTAAGATAACACATGGTTGCCAGGCACATTACCACCAGGCTTCTGTCTGTTAGCACATGGAGCTTTAGCCTCTTGGACTTAAAGTACATTTCCTTTAAAAAACCTTTTGGTGTGAGTCCTGCCATTGCTGCTTTGGATGTCTTCATTGAAAAATGAACAACTGGATTGCAAAATAAGTACATTTCTTTTATTTTTTTTAACCATTACGGAATTAGAATTACAAAAATTAGTTACGACAGAGCAATTTAATTAGAGCTCATCGTGTCCTTTTCAGCTTGGCTCTGATCAGACTCTAAATGGTAAGTTTCATAATACCAGCCCTCTCAAAGAAACAAACACCAGCACTTGAAAAACCAGGTGATCCAGGGGGGAGATTTTCAGATTTTTATTTTTTAAAGGAAAACTTAATGAACTCATTAAAATACCACAGATCAACTTTCATATTTTTGAATAGTATAGAAGACTTCTATTTTTAACAGGATTAAATCAAAAGATTTCAAACAAATGTGACTTATTCATCCGACTACTCACATGTGGCATGATAGATGATGTTCCGTGCACCCTTTGGCTGCTCAGGACCTAAAATACTTGAGTAAGTAACTACTATTCAAGGCACAACTCAGAGAGGACTTGAGAAGGAAAGATCATCCTTCTCCACATGTGCACGTAGGCAGTGTGGACCGGTGAAGTCATAGTTAATAAAAATGCAGCAGGAAGTCACTGTCTGCAAACGTAGACATGTCTGTTGAAGACGCCGTGTGTGCGTGTGCGTTTGTGCGGGTGTGTGTGTGTGTGTGTTGAACATTTCAATAGTGAGTTACATGTGTCAGACCTGAGAGGAATCCTTTTCTGTTTTCATGTGTTTATATCTCTCTAGCACGAAGCCAGTTCTTACTGTAATGCGCCACAGAGAGATTTCTGTGGGTTGTGCACTTTTCGCAACAAATTAACTCAAAGTGGTTGCAGCTGTTTGTGTCAGAACAGTTGTACGTTTCTCTTTTACAATGCACAGGTGTTTGCATGAAGATCTAATTTGCCTTCAGTGCATTTAGTGAGTTTTGGGTCCAAAAAAGTTAAGTGTAGATGCGTCCAGTAACAGTCAAAATGGACTGCAATCCAACTGAACACATTCGAGCCAGATGTTGAAAAGACGCAAATGTACGCTCCCATTTGTTTGTAAGCGGTGTGTGGAAGCTTCTACTGGGCCTCTCTCCTGTCATAATAGAGGCTTCTCTGACATTAGCCATCTTGGCAGAAGTGACACTGTGTATATACAGTCTTACATACAGGAGGAGCTGTTGTAGCCCTCAGTTGATCCCTGATTACTTCTCTCAGTGAATGATATGTGTGGGATTGATCGTTTATCACCGTTGGTTGGGGACAGTTCAAGGAGACCACAGAGCCTCTTTCAGTCCTGCCAATCATTCAAGTAATCATATCTTCAACCAGGTTTGTGACCTGGCCAGTGTAGTGACTCTAGATTATCAGATGAAAGAAGATTAGTGACATTTTCTACTCTTGGCTGTGTTCAGGTCAGGTGTACCAGCAGTACCAGGCCCCAGGTGGATATCCACCCCAGCAGCCAGGTGCCCCACCACAGCAACAGTATGGTATGCAGTACCCTGGTAAGAGTAACAAAGGTCGTAACGTAAAAAAGAAAAGGTAGCTGCTGTGTTTTGCTGGATTTCTTTTCTCCCTGGAGGGAATTAAAGAGACACTCTCCTTCCCTCTCTCAGCGGGCTACAGTCCTCAGCCTGGAGCTCCTCAGCCTGCTCCACCTCAGCCACAACAGCAGCAGTTCCAGAACTATGCGCCTCCCTCCTCCCAGGCTCCTGCACCTGGTCAGGCCCCAGCCCCAGGCTTCCAGGGTGGCCAGCAGCAGCCCCATCCAGCTCAGGGAGCCCAGCAGTACCCACCAGGAGCCTTCCCTCCCCAAAACTATACCTCCCAGGCCTCCCAGCCTGCCAACTATAGCCTGCCACCCAGCTCTCAGCCCGGCTCAGGATACCAGCCCCGTCCTGGTTACACTCCTCCTCCAGGCAACACAGTCACCCCTCCCCCTGGAACTGCTAACCCGTACGCCCGGAACCGCCCCCCTTATGGCCAGGGCTACACTCAGCCTGGCCCTGGATACCGGTAAAGGAGGATCATGATCATCCTCCCACACCCAAACCCCTGCCCTCTACAGTATGTGGCTCCAACTGTTTGGACTGGGTGCAGGAAACATGGTTTACTGCTCTGCATCTCCCTCGTACAAATATCAAATCCAAATATTCTCTCCCACCTTCAGGCTGCTGGTTAGTGTTTGTATGCTGTCTATCCAACACACCATTCTGTTCCAGCCTCAATGTATGTTCCTGGTGTTATTTTCTCCCCCCCTTATTTCCTGTCACCCCCACTGTCTTCTCTGCACTCTTGTGTCTGTCCTTGTAAAACAAAAAAAGTAAACAGTCTGTATGCACACACCTGGAAGACCAAAACAGGCTGTTGCACAAGCTCTTGTTTGTTGTTCTTTTCACGGTAACACTTCATTTTGCGAGTGAGATCAGCATCGTCTATACTTGTTGGGTTTGCTGTGCGTGGATGCCTTTATAGACACTCTCTCAATGAAATGTTACCTGGTCTTGTTTTGTCTTGTTTTGTTTTCCTTTTTCATTATTTGATCAATTTCACCACCATGTCGGTATTAATAACTGAAACTGCCCTACGTTGGGAACACTAGCAAAGTGAAGGCTCATGGGAGGCATAGATCCAAGTGTAACGAAAAAAAAGTTTAACTTTGTCTACCTTGTTATGTCACCTCCAGTGAAGCTTGCTGTCGCTCTTTATCTTATCACTGGTTTTTACTAATATATAAAATCAAGTTCCACCTTCAAGTGACATTAGTTGTTAATGTATAAACTGTAACATTTTTTCTTTAACATAATAAATGATTGAGACCCATTTGCAGTTGTATTTTTCTCTTTTTATATCTTTTTGTTTTGATATTATGTTGCTCTTGGCCCTGTTTCTCTCTGTTTCTGGTTTCTTAGTTAATGTCTGTTAAGTTTGGCTTCCATTCCTCGTCTCCCCTCAGCCAGATTTGGAAAACTGTCGTAATGCTGGTATTCCTATTTGGTTTTCCCGTTTGAGGGTTGTGGTTGGCTGGGACGTGTGGCATGGGAGTATGCGGTTGGTCTTTCATGTCAAACTGTCGAACTGAGTAAGAGGAATGGAGCACAAAGGGTTTGTTAAAGACAATTTAGATAAGTCATCTAACACCCTCAGCATCGTCTGTGCCAAACTAAAAGCACTCATCATGGATGTCTTTGGCGACTGTTGATGTTTTGCAAAATTGATAGCTGGAAAACATATTAGGGATTTGTTAAATGCAGCTGATGTCTTCCTCATGAGTTTAATTTTTTATCACATACTTTGGCCCTCCTGTGTTTCGGCCAAGTCAGATCATAATTTCGGCACACTAAAGAGCTAGATTTTTGGAAAAACCATATTAAATGTTGATTAATGCCACTTAATTCCTCACAAAGCAATCAGCAGTTGCAAGCTATGTAACTTTAGCCACTTTCACTGCTAAATTCTGCAATATTGTTGTACAAATTACCCCACTGTTACTGTGTGACACTTTGCTTGTTTACACAGAGCCAAACCGTGCCAGTGTGTGAATTTATGGTGTTCTGCAACATATAAACTCAGCAGTCTGTTTTGAATGTGCTAATCCGGCTGTCACTTTTACCCAGATGTTGTCAGTTGAGCGGCAGAACAATCTGTCCCCCACATTCTGCCTGCACTATTATACAGATTCCGAGGCCTAACAGCACAGACGTATTCCTGTAAAAGGTTCGTTACCTCACGTGTGAAGCCTGGAAACCACAAAGATGTGGCCTTGGTTGCTCACAAATTAAGTGTAGAGCTTTCAGCCATGTACGAGAGTGACTGACTGGTAGAAATTCAAGTTCTAAAAGAAATTATTGATGTTTATGGATATTGCTGGTTAGCACTGGTGTTATCTTCAAAATTAACAGCAAAGACCGAGGGTCTCATCCTGTCATGTTGCTGAAAAAGGTTAATTTTTTTTAAAGTAATACATCACCCCAAAAAGAGTATTTTATCTTTCAAGAACAGATGGGTACCTTCAGCTAACAGACTTTTTTCCCTCCCTCCATCACTTCTTTTTGACTCCAGAATGTAGAAAGAGCTAATCTCTTATGTTAGCTTGAAGCCAGTGGTGCCCCATCAGCAAAACTGTCCCAAAAAAAAAAATCTGTTTACAAACTCTCAAGCACATTTTCCAGTATAATCCATCGATAACTATAACTCTTCCTGGCCTTACTGTGAACAAGCATGGACCAGTTCAAGCCTCTTGATTCAACTGAATACTACAGCTGGAAGCGCTCAGTGCTACTGGGAACGACGCTAACAGGAATCGTAACAGTTTGGTCTTAACTGAAAGCATATGGCTGGATAAAGAAAACACCTATTTATGAGGACACCTTTTGGGTAAAGTATCTCTTTTAATATAAAAGTATTTGAAGTTATCATTAGTAAAAGAGTATTGCTGAAATGGGGTCTTCATGGTCCCTCAAAAACGGGTGCGTACGATTAACTTGACAGTGATTTAAATCTCTATGTACACTTTGCATAATGTCTGAACACAGATACGTGAATTGTTATTCACTTATTCTCTTGACACACTGAAGCTCACTTTACCATTTTCAATATGTCTTTTTTTTTATTCTTGGAAAAATACAGGAAAAGACTGCATAGGCATGTAAAAATACAAAAATCTCATGTCTCCGAGTGACCCCATAGAACATCTGAGGTCAAACTTTGGTTTACAGAATAGATCAACCATTTGGCTGAAGAAGCGCTTTCATCCATTACCTGATCTTCAAACTTGAAAACTATTATATACGAACCTGGTACACATCATGTATTTCACACATATACATATAGCAACAAAGTTTTGATACTGTGCAAACTGCAACTGCTAATAATCCCTCAGGGCCAGCAGATGGTCATTCTGCATGTCTGTCTATACTTGTTGTTTTACATTGTCCAGATGTGCAATCAGTACATGATTGGCACCTTAATTCTCTAAACAAATGACCATTGTGTGTGTTCATAGCCATGCAAGTATTGGGAAGTACTATCTCATCTCAAAAGCACAAGCACACACTGAATATTCAATAACAATTCCTTGATAAATAATATCATACAAGTTATTACATTTTGGGAGCCAGCTGCCCAATATTTTCTCTGTGATTTCTGTATATTCAACATTTTTGGTTTACTCAAACTCCTGCATTCTTTCATCCATGTGACGTGTTTGATAAATAGAGAAATTCAGACCAATTTTACAAATGCACTCCAAAGAGTTTTGTGACGCCAAAATAGTCCCGTACATGTTCATACCTGGTTGTGTAGGCTGAGTTCAAACAAAGAGACCCATCTACATTGTCCATGGTAACATGAAAGAGAGGCCCACCTCCCTTTAGGCCAAGTCAGGCATCTTTGGTATTCCTCTTCTTGCTCGCAACTAAGAAATTCATCCTGGACAGCCTTTAGGAAATCTTACCATTTCCCAGGTATGGGCGTACCACACTCATACCAACCTACATAAGTAATATGTGACTTCCCTCCGATCTCTCCAAAGCTCACTGGCTCCTGTCTCATTGCTCGGAAGAACCCTGGAACAAGAAAACAGTGGAATGAGTGTCTGCATAATGAAAAGACGTGACTGATTCATAGCTATGGTCAACCAAAATACCTGGCCTAGGTGTTAACTGGTCAGCAAGCATTTGGGTGCCAGTCCGTCCATCCAGGAAGGAGTCCACAAATTGGCAGTGGTCTTCACCGTAACCCGTCTGATCTCCAATGTTGTAGAATTTTCCTACAGTGATGGAAAAGAAAGTTGGACTTTATCTACTACAAAGAATAAGAAAAAACACACTACATAACAGATTTCGGACTGTCCACAACACCAAAGATACTATAACAACAGATGTTTGGTTTTAAAAATTGTTCTCCACCTCCATAATAACAAATTACTAGTTATTATTGTTATTCTTGGTTTCAAAGTCTTTTGGTAGTGCTTTGTATTGATGTAAAAGGGGACTGTTAAAAAGAAATGAGCAACATCATAAACCATTGATTAGTCCTCAGTTTGACTTGACTTGTAGGTCGTAGATGGAACCAGGAGAGTTTGTACCATAAATAATAGGGGTTGAAAACCATATGCACGCCCCCCTTTGTAGTGTTCATGATGTCATAGGTAGAATTTTTCTGAAAGCTTTGAAATGCACGCGTTAGATAGCGTTTTCAGATATGGTGGCACCCATGGGCTTCGGTTTGCCTGCCTACCAATTAACATTTGATCATTTTACGCCATAAGTTTATGTGTGTGAAGAAAATGCCTATATTAGCTATGGCTTGATCTTTTAATAAGCCTTTTTATTTACTTTATTTACATTTGCAGCTCGTTAACATCAGAGTGAGAAACGTTAGCCCAGTTGGCTAATACCACCTTACCACCTTTTAAGCAAAATTAGCAGTGTGACTGGAGCCTATTTACTTGTCCATGCAGATGTAATTTTCTCTTTCAAACAACAGCCTCATATATTTTATAGAAATATAGAAAGCCAGGAGGAGAACAAAAGCCACGGCAACACTTTCCCGTACACAAATTCATGGCAGAACTTGCGTTTGAAGGCCCAGAAGACCTCAAATGATGGCGGGAGCGCGAGGTTCCGCAAACACAAAGCCATTTCCCAAAAAGCTGACAAGAGAATTGTACAGTAATTTTCAAGCGGCCTGCTTTGTTAAGTTTGCTTTTTCCAGTAATTACCATTGAGAGAGTCGCTCAGGTAGATCTTGTATCTCAAAGAGTTGCAAAGCTGGATGCCCACAAACTTTCGGTACCAAGTCCTCTTCACGTACATTTTCCCATTGCATTCAGAGTAGGCATCAGCTTTAAACGGGAACTGAGTCCATATGGCATCTTTTCCTGTACGGTGACCATCAGAGAAAAACACTCAGCATTTTGGAAAAAATAACCACAAATATGAAGCCATTCTGTTATGAAGAGGAAAGGATGATAGTCACCTGAAGCGTGTTCGCTCACTCGTGGATCCGCTGGGAATGTGAAGGGATACTGCGGTGAATAACCTCATCAGAGCTACTTAACATACTTAACACAGTCATCCTGGATATCGTGCTAGATGAGTCCAAATGTGTAGCAGAGATTTGGCACAGTATAAACAATTTGTAGCCCCAAAAGTTAGAGATTTGATTGCACAAGGGCAAAATGCCAATAAACATTCCTTTCTCAGTGCTGTCATCATATATTTAAACACACAGCAGTTGATCAGTTCAGGGTTACACTTCAGCTGCACTATGATTGAGGCACATTTGGTGTTTTTGCAGAATGCTGTAATCACCAGGTGGATGTTAGAAACAAGCTTCAGAGGACATCTGGGGAGCTGACAAGACCCTTGAGTCTTAATCAGTCAGGCATCAGTGCCATGCTGAATTAAATAGATTAACAACTGCCTAATCGCCCACCATCAGAAATGCAACATTAATCACGGTCTGATAATTAGATCCATAAACAATGCCATCAATGTGCAGCTAATTAGTCTGTTATGAAAGAGCAAACACATCCAGTTTAACTGGGATTTCCTTTACTACGGTTAAGATGCATTAGATGGCTTTGTGAAACTTGCCTGATTCGGTGCTAAAAGACACAGGATCACTGGACGGGCCTGTCCCCAGCTCATTCTTTGGTGTTACTTTGAATTCATAACTGAAACAAGAATAACATATTAAGAACACGACCTGTGAGTCACATACAGAACAAACAAAGAAAAGGCATCATCCAAACTCAGAAGGTGTTTTCATTCTGAGTTCTTCCCTTCTTAAGGACTGAGATATTTTCATGCATTTGGAAGCTAAGTGAGGATTACAAACACACACACACACACACACACACACACACACACACAAAAAACCTGATGGTTATTCCACGTGCTGTGCTCAGATGTCCTGGCAATCGTTTGGGTTTGCAAAACCAGCCCAGGGGAGGTTTCTGGTGAGTTCTGAGATTCCAGATGCTGAGATCTAATTAAAAACTCAATGACCCACTCCACCCAGATTTACTCAGCTTTTCTGTCTCTTTGGCCATTTCATGTGCTAAAACAAACGTGATTCAATCCATGCACTGTAAGAATACGAGTACACTTGGAGGGAGGTCATTTTAAATAAAAAAAGAACAGCCAACACGTACTTCAGAGACATTTTCAATTTACTGGTGCACTCTTGCGATTTAAAAACTGTATAAATCAGGAGTGAGATGCAAGCAGGAAGCCATTTTTCTGCCCCTATATCCCTCTTCTGGGCAAGATTCCCACACCTCTTCATCTCTCTTAAATCTTCCACTTAAATATACTTACATAGATCGGAAACAACCAAGCAAAATCATAGAATGCTCATACAAACCCTTTGCTTAAGCTGTCATTTAGTTAATTTTAAACTAAACTTTTATGAGATATTGTTCTGTCTGTCTTGGTTGACCCGCCTCCTAAGTGTTGGATGGAGGTTGATGACATTGCTAGTGGACTGCATTGGTTCCTTTTTTTTTTAAAGTGGGACTCGTGGGTGTGCTCAATATGAAGGGGGATCACTCTCCGGTGGTGAGAGGGATGCAAACAAGCCTTCAATCCTTGGCTCCAGTCCCAGTGATGGATGAGTGGACAAGCTCTTCACCCGTGAGGGAGCTCTGGATGCATGGGAGAGTTCCCTCCTAGAGTTTTGTTGATTTAGAGAAGGCATATGCGGTGCTTGGACCATTGATATGAGTCATCCAGCTGTTATATAACTGAGTGTAATTCATGTCTGTGTTCTAACACTGTACCAGTGGGTGAGGGACTCTGTCTTGTCTGTCCCTTGTTACCGGTTGTGTTTGTGATACACATGGACAGGATCTTAAAGCACTGCCAAAGGGAAGAGAGGAGAGTGTCTTGTTTGGGGACCTCACAGTCGCTTCTCTACTTTTTTGCAGATGATGTGGTTTTGCTGGCTTCATCAGACTATGATGTCCAACAGGCGCCGAGGAAGTTTACAGCAAGTGTGTAGCAGATGAGAGAGTCAGAGCTTCCACGAACGAGGACATGGTTCCCTCCAAGAAAACAAGGATGCCTCTATTGAAAACCAAGCTATGCCAGGAGGTAAAACTCAATTCACCAGTCAATTTATATGGTCACAGGACCAAAAGAAAGAGAGTGGACACAAACACCCGATCGGAATGAGTTTCTCCCGTTGGGTCACATTCGAGATTGAGCAAAGCTCAGACATTCAGATGAGCGGCTGCTCTGGAGCCTCTCAGCACCTCCCGTTAGAGATGTTCTACGCACATCCAACTGCCAGGAGACCCAAGTGTAGACTCAGAATGTTCATGTTACTGTGAGAGAGGACATCTTGCTAACATCGGTGGGTCTCCCACCATTGTGACGCAGTCCCAGATAAGCAGGAAAATAGATGGTGTTGCGATACATCACGTTAACTGACAGTCGAGCTACAATCTTGTGTTGCGTACCTGCTCTCTGGTTTGAGATTCTCCACTGCTGTGTGTGTCTGGTTTGTTGTCAATATGGAAACTTCCTCTCCGTTAGGTCCTTTAGTGGTGGATACAACTTCATATTCTGACAAAAAGGAGAAATAAGGTTCAAGATATACCATAAGTGACGGCGTTGACATCTGAACATTACAGGCCTGGCTAAAGTTATTTAACAGCAGGGTTCTCCGTACCTGTCAAACTCAATAATAGCCTGAAACTACTGGACAACTTTTCCTAAATGTGGGACAGATGGGTAGTTTGACAAGGCATCAAACTGTGGAACCTGGATCATGGAGACTGCTCTAGACCACTGTTAGAAAGCTATAAGCTGTATTTTTCTGGATATTTCATGGACAAAATTCAATTACAATCCTTTAGTCATGTGAAATGGGTTGAGGAAGAATGCGTCAGTTGCCTTGCACTGCCTATAAGACATACACATGAATGCATTAACAGTCTTTGGCTTGCATTAACTTTACCTCTGGTTTCATTGTCTGATTTCTGCCAGTCAAGAATGACAAAAGATGGACAGCCTTCAACAGTGACCACTGTTAGGTTGGAGGGTGGTACGCGAGGTGGGGCTGTCACGTTCTGTTCACTGCCCTCCTCGTCAGGGAAGTAAGTGAGGGATTCTGTGATTGAGCATGGCTCTTCTGGCTTTTTATCCGTCTTATAGATCACATGGGGAGCTGTGGACAGGTAGAGTGCATCCATTATTGAATTCTGAATTATTGCCTCTGATTTTCACCCTTTGTTATGATGGCCCTGATGAGTGAAGCCTTACCTACAAAGCGTTTATTGCCCATAAAGTCTACCTCTGATGCAGGCATGGTCCTGAATATGGAAGAGTTTTCATTTATGTCAAAACGGCTGCCTGAAAAGGAAACAGAGGAGTTGGGATTAGTTTGATGTGCCAGCAGTCCCTGGCTGTTCTCTCTGTCATAATTTTTACAGCTCTGGCCCAGGTCAACAACCAACCAGCCCACCACATGGTCTGGCCCTCACTTTGAATCTCAAGTCTGCCTCTTCGCATTAAGAGAAGGTTCTGCCTTTCTTTGTCTTATTACTATACACACACCTGTAAGCTGCATCATCAATGTAGATCATTTGACCTCAGTATATGAAATCTATAATTGGTTGTAGCATGCTTGTTTACCAAATAAAAGTGTTCTCATGCTGTTTACTGCCGGAGCAGTGGTTGTTGTTGTCTGCTGTCTGCGCTCTTGCTTAGGTTTGGCTGTGACCAGAGGGAATGGCTTCAAGATGGACTCCTTCTCCCCCTGTTTCAGGTCCATGGGTTTATCTGAGGACAGAGAGCAGGAACAGATTCATTTTTGACCACCATACAATTGCGGTCCATCTGCTCTAACCGTCCTCACTCAGCAACTCAGTGGCCTTTTCTTGGCTGTTAAAAGATCAGATATTACTTGTTGTGCAATGTCTCTTTAAAGGGGGAAAGGTCTGCAAGAATATATTTGGTGACAGCAAGTGTGAGATCCATCTATGAATTTATACCCTGCCTTTTTTTTTACTTATTTGAGTCAAAGGTGAAACAGAAGAGTCAGAGAAACAGCAAAATGCCATAAAAACTGAAGCCACAAGCCTACTGCAATGTGCTTAGATGAATGATCACTTCAGTGCAAGCTCCTGCATCGTCAGTGTTGCGCTCGCTAGTTTAAAGCAATGGTCAAAAAACCAGAAAGCATAAAGACAGTTTGGCATTGTGATATGACCTTGTGGAGAAATATGAAGTTAAATAAATCTGTTTCATGTGGGACTAATAAACAAAACAAGAATTCCCTCACGTTAGCGGCGAGCTTAACATAGCAAATCATATAAAACACAAGACGGACAAGTTTTTGATTGGAGAAAAACTGTGAATGTCAATTAAGTCAAAAGCAAATTGAATGAAATAGGAAGAAATCAGTTTTATTCAAAGGTTGTCCATAGCATAGCTGTGCTTTTGTGTATAAAAGGGGGTTTCACACATTTGTCTAAAGGGGAGCTTGAAAAAAGACCTTGGAAAAGCACAAGCGTGAGAGGCAGCCTATGTATCATTTTCCCCCACGGCTGTTACGTGTGTGTTTACATTATCCAAGCGAAGCGCAGCAGCATTCAGTGGTCAGTGCAGCCAACTGTTGCCCTCACCATGTTCCGTAGTTTTCCCCACCAGGTTGGGTCTCTTGTTGACAGGAACAGAGGGCCGCAGGACTGCTGGGAAACGTGGGGAACAAAGTCCATGTCAGATTTAGAATCACAACAGGGAAAGAAAAAAAAGAGCAACAAGGAGGTTGACATTCAAGGAGTCAAGTCAAGGAGAGAGACAAAACTGAAAACAAATGTTGATGGTTATTTTAATAGTGCAATAATGGATGAAAGAACATCGCGGTAATGGATTTGAAAATGGAGAGATGTTTCACAGTGCAGAAGACCGCTGTAATACTGTTAACTGTCAAATGAGAGTGCACACAAAAAAAGCAAAATACAAGCAACAATAAAGCACATAAAGGCCAAGCAGATTGCAAATTACTGCCACGGAGTACAGCCGTGGTCTGTGACTAAGGAGAACCATGGAAATGACCTTGAAACTTGTTTTGGAAACTCTCAACCTTAAGAAAATAAATAAATTTCAAAACAAATGTAAAAAAAAGAAAAAAGACTTAGAGTCTCCTCTTTTATATGATTTTAGAACAGATTCAAATTTGGTTCAGAGTTACAAACTTTTTGCCATGACCTCCGGCCCAGGTATGAAATTAAGATCAGTAATATCTGCATTAATGAGCAAAAAAATTCATTGGCACTAATGTTGGAGAAGGGAGAGGTATCGTACACAATTTCTTTTGATACCTGTTTCATTACAGATGCCCTGACTTCAACACCGATTCCTGGATGATACTTCAAATCTTCGGTTCTAGTTTTAAGCTCTTTTGCGATTAAAACATTTTCATGACATTAAAGCATAAACCAGTTTAACAAAATATAATTTAACTTAAATTGTCTGTTTTGGCTCTTTAGTTTAATGTTTGAGCATCTTGGAAATTTCCACTCGAAGCACTTCTTAAAATGTAAATTAAAAAAAAACAACTCAATTTAGAGATTTACTACTACAATTCAGTCAGTGCCATAAATAACTACTGACATTCAGTTCCCAGTCCTAATAATCACAATGATGTACAGAGTGTAGTCATGGAAACATTTTTGCTGCAAAGCTCCGACGTCTTAACATGAGGATCTAAAGTGTTTAAACAAGCACACCTTATTACATCCGATATCTCAGAGGAGGTGCAGAAGCCAGGCCAGTCTTAGTAGTCCTGACTTTGTCTGTGATGCTCAGTTCAGAGGTAATAAAATTGAGGAGTCAATATTCATTTCACTCCTTTTGCCATTAGTCATTGTATTATCTTAGCAATTCATTAATACTCCGATTCTGTAATTGTCAAAGCTGTCCATGGTGAAGCCAAAACACCTCAAAAACATTGCTCTTGGATTTGTTTCTTCTCTGCTGGAGTTGACCTCCAACTAGTCAGCATAAATCAGAGATCTTCTGGCAAATAATCTCAAGAGAAACAAGTTGACATCTGCCAACGAGCCTCACTGATGGACCCTCGGAATACGTTCTGAGAGAGCCTCTCTGACTCACACGTGGTATAACTGTCAGCTAATGGCAAACACATGCTTATAAGTCACACAATATGTCGATGCGGTGATTTGAATGCCAGTTGCACAACGGACAGGAGTATGTGAAGTATGACAATCTGACAAACTCATGAGACTGATGCCATGCTGAAACGGTTAAGGAATGAGAACAGAGGCATGAGAGGTAATGTGATATGCTGTGATGTCAGCGGTACATATGTAAACAATATAGCTACACTATATGATCTGGCCGGCATTCCTTCTCTACAGTGGACGTGCTGTAGTGCAGTAAAACTCTCAAATAACAGAGCGAACTTCTGGTGTACAGAAAGCGTCACTCTCCGATCTGTGATTTAAAACAGCAGTAGTGGCGTGAGCGCTGCTTTCTGTCAGATAACTTCATCTTCAGGGCGAGAATGTAAAAGCACATGCAAGCAAAACACACAAGATTTACTTTCAAGTCAAGAAAAATATTCCCGCTGAAACACATACCAGTGTCTCACCTCTCTAGGGTTGTTGTTTTTGCATCACACAATCATATTTCATGGATGGGTTTCATGGATGGACACTGTCCATTACACATCTGCAGTCCACAGCTTTGAAACGAGTTCAATTTGTAATGCCAATGTGAAACCGAGCTTCATAAAACTGTCAAGGACACGCTCTAATTCCCGTTATGCCAAAAGCACATTTCACACCAACTTTTGTTTACTAAAGCGCAGATTGATGTTTTTGCCTGATGATCATGTCATATGTTTATGGGCGCTGCAAGGTGGACTAATTGTAGATTACGTCCTTTAAATAAGGTACAAATGGTCAGTAGGAACTTTGTGTTGGGGTGGATGTGCAGGGGTGGCAGACAAAACACTATGCTTTTATGTCGAGCCTTCAAGAGAGCCTTCACACTCCTTGAAGACCTCTGAAACCAATCCAAGTTTCCAGAAATAACACACACCAGCTGTGACATGAGACTGAAGCACAACCTTTTTTTTCATGACTCCAAACAACAAGGAGTGAGCGCAGCGTCACCATTAATACATGTGGTCCAGACGTGGTTTGCATTGCGATCCAAGATGGATTCAATTACTTTAATTAACTGAGCCTCCCTGGCAGAATGGAAACAATGTGATTGACCAAAAAAAAAAAAAAAAGAAAAAGAAGGGGGCAAACCACATTCACCTTTCATAAAAAGCAGGCTAAAGTTAATTTATGCAAGTTGCTGATTATGAATGTATATGTTACTGGACAATATTGAGAGGGTGGGTGTATGCTAAAATCCAATTTGTATGGCTTCAGTCTCAGTCAAGTCTATGATGACACATCGCACTGACAGACATGTTGAAAATCACAAAGCATGGGAGGATTGTGACAAAAGCGCAGACCAGTGTGATTGTGTGGGACAGGACATCACAGTGCCTCGTGGGTTAGTGAGGGAGGAACACTGAAAGGTGATTATCTTGGTTAGTCTTTACCAGGTTTCTCTTTGGACCACACCACAGGTTTAGGAAGAGCATTGTCCCTATGATGCGCCCCATCGGCTGTTGGAGGGAAAAAAAGGTCTGTTATCAAAAATGATTTGTGTCGAGGTCTTAAACACTCTAAATTGGAAATGGCAGGTGAAAGGACAAATGGTTTTTTTAATGTGTATTCATTATCCCAGCGCACAATTTTTTTGTGCATAATCCAACAAATGTCCAGATTCAGCAGGAGCGGTCAGTGCACCTGTGCTAACCCTAGCTAAAAACATGTAGTTTTATCACCAGAAAAACAGCTGCGAATGTCCCAGCATCTCACTGTTGCCACATGGGTTACATACAAATTTTAGCACACTCCTTTACATAGTATCGGTGATGAATGAGAGCACTATGATAGTTCAGTCAGTGGCAGTGTTGTTGCAGACTTTCTACAAATATACTGGATATACTTGAACAACTACAACAAATTCCATCATTTTCATTCTCCATTCTCCAATAACTCTCAGCGGAGTCTGCGGGTGTGTTTGAGAGAGGAAGAAAGAGAGAAAAAATAAAGAGAGACTGGCTTTGGCTGCTGCACTGTCTGCACAGCGCTTGGCTTGGCAGGGTTGGTGTAAAATGTGGTGTGTCTTCGCCAGTGCCGTGGCCAGACTTCTCACCTGGCCAGCAAGAGGGATTGTAAATCATGTTAACAATCCTGACCCCAGAGATGCCGCTGCTGCTTGTGGTGAAGGTGTGAAATACACACCAAAAAAAAGGGCCACAAAGCACATGTGGCATAGTGTGGGGAGCAAATCGACAGTATAAAGGAGCAGAAGACAAGCAAGAGAAGCACAAACATTTAAATACCTATTCAATACATTCAAACACAGATCCAATGCCAAATCCCTGAAGATGGACAACAGCAGAAAAGAGTATGAAAGAGTACAATTGGGAGAGGACAATCTGAGGTAGCTGCTTGGGAAGAGGGCCTTAGAGCAAAGGAAGTGAGTGTTCCATTACCCCCAGGTGTCCTGGAGCTGTGAGAGAGGGTGAATGTCTTGGATGGAGAGAATGGTCTGGCACCGTTACGAGTAGAGTGAGAGGGAACTCGGGTGCGTGCCAACGTTGTGTTTCTCCCTACTGAAGAAGTTGAGGAGCTAATGGGAGAACGAGGCTCTTCAACAATGGAGGGTCGAAGGACGCCCGTACCTAGATAAGGAGAAAGGCAATTGAGGAGGTTAGGGAGGATCCACCTCTGAACTTTACAGCTTTACCTAAATGGAATAAATGATAGAGCACATCAGTGGAAAAGAATGTAGACGAGTGAACGATAAATGAAATGACAGAGACATAAATGGAAAATTGAAATGGAAAAATTAGACAGACGGCACTGGTTGTGAGTGGGAAAGGGTGAGGTGACTGCTGGGCTGAAAATGAAGGCACACATGGTGGCAGGGATAATGGCTGGATGGGGTGTGTGGGTTGTGAGGATGAAGATGGAAATGGGGAAGCAGTGACATCATTCAACTGCAGGACAACTGAAAGTGCTGGGTTCCATGTGGTTTGACGAAAGCAGAGATGGTAATGGGACTAACATGGCCTGGTGTTTACCATGATTGTAACTACCAGCCTTCTCTGTAGCCAGGGCAGGTCTGGGTAAAGGCTTGCTCTCTTCCGGTGGACTAGGAGCTGTATGAAAGAAAACTCACTATTTATCTAAAATATTATGAATATAGATACAGTTTGACTTTTACAGCAAACATATCCTTGTCATTCAAACAAAATGAAACAACTAAGACTAGAAAGTACTCTTGTGATATTAAAATAGACCTAATAAGAATCAGTTCTTACATACAATGAAAAATAGTGAACTCTTATTAGAAGACGCATTTATTTTATCAATTAAGAGAAAATAATAGAGGCACGGAAGGGTTGCCAAATAATCGATTGCTGTGATTCATTTTTAGCAAATCATTGAGATAATGTAAAAGGTTATGCACATAGAACCAATTTTCCATTATGATATACGCTTTTAAATTTGATTGAACATAAGACCTTAACACTTGAGAGAAGATTGCTAATGCGATGAAAGTAGGGTCTTTACCCGTAGGAACTGCCTGTCTTGGAGTGCTCTTGGTGGGATCAGAGTGGGTCCTGGTCTGAGGTTCAAACTGAATCCCAGGCTGCAGTTGGGGCTTAGATGCAGGAGGTGGCTCGGGTAACGGTTCAGAATGGGGCAGATTCTGGGTTGTTGATGAAAACCTTGGTCGGGAAGTGGGTTGAAATGGAGGTAGGGGATTGGCTTGGGGCTTTGATGAAGGCGGGGGTTGGGGCTGTGGCTGGGGTTGCTGTTGGTCCTTCGGCCTAGGCTGAGGTTTAGGTTGGGATTTCTGCTTTTTTGGATGAGGTGTTATTTTGGGTTGTGTTAGCGGCAAATTGATCTTTGGTTTTGGTTTTGGTTTGGGCTGACCCTCAGACTGCTGTTCAAGTTTTTGCTGAGACTCTGAAGTTGTTTTTAGTTGAGGTTGTGTTTGGAAAATGGGTGGAAAGTTGGTCATTGTTTGAGATTGTGTTTTGACTTGTGGCTGAGTTGTAGAGTAAAGTTGTGGTTTCAGTTGGGTGCGAGTCTTTGGTAGTGCTTCTTGTGTCTGTATGTCTTCAAGTCTTGGTTGACTTGTTTTAGGATGTGCTACAACTGTGGGCTGGGGGGTAGTTAGGAATTGTGTTTTAGGCGTCATCTGAGTGTGCAGCTGAGGTAGTCTTTGTGGTCGCTCCTGGTGTTGGGTTGTTGGATGAGGTTGTGGTTCAAGCTGGAGCAAGGGTGTGGTATTGGGTCTTAATTGGGGATGTGGTTTTGGCTGAGACTGTGATTGAGTTTGAGACTGGAGTGTGGATTTGTGTGTTGATTGGGGTTGTGACTGAGGTTGTGTTTGGGGAGAGGGCTGGGGTGTTGTTCTGGGTAGCGGCTGATTGAGGTTCTGGTATATGTGCTGCAGTGTTTGTTGGTGTTTATTTAGACTCGGGGTACTGGGCTGGTTTGTTGGAAGGGGTTGTGGTTTAGGCTTGGCCTGGGTAATGTGCTGGGATGTTGGATGGGACTGTGGTTTAGGCTGGGCCTGGGCAATGGGCTGGGATGTTGGATGGGGTTGTGGTTTAGGCTGGGCCTGGGTAATGGGCTGGGATGTTGGATGGGCTTGTGGTTTAGGCTGGGCCTGGGTCATAGGATGGGATGTTGGATGGGCTTGTGGTTTAGGCTGGGCCTGGGTCATAGGATGGGATGTTGGATGGGCTTGTGTTTTAGGCTGGGCCTGGGTCATAGGGTGGGATGTTGGATGGGCTTGTGTTTTAGGCTGGGCCTGGGTCATAGGCTGGGATGTTGGATGGGCTTGTGTTTTAGGCTGGGCCTGGGTCATAGGCTGGAATGCTGATTGAGGTTGAGTCTGGGAAAGGAATTTTGTCACCTGAGGTGTTGATTCAGATTGCCTGGGTTCTGGTTGATGCGGTGGTCGATGCCATGTCTGTTTGGGTATTGGCTGAATACGACTTTCAGACTGGGGAGTTTGTTGTGGGTGAGTCAGATGATGTTTCTCCTTATTTTCTTGGGGAATTGGCATAGATGCCACGGGAGGTGAAATGTATAATGGAGGGTAGACCTTGGGAAATAAAGGGACCACACTGAAAGGAGGCATGACAGATCTGGAGAGGTCTCCTCCTCCTGGGTTGTGTGAGAGAGAGAAAATATGGCCATGATGCCACAACACTATCCTGTAAAATAAAATTTAAGATATAATTTTCTGTAGGAAAGGTTATTTTACAAAATTAAAATGGACAAATCGAGACATAAAGGGAACAAAAGTTGGAGCAGCAGACGTACCAGCAGTTGCTGGCCTGAGAACTCACAGTGTTAACCTTGGACTAAAGCAGAGGTACACAATAACTTCTACCTGGCTCTAGTTTGCTAGAGGGGGTTTCATTTCAAAGGCAGACAGACCATATGGAGATATCTGCTACAAAACAACCGTGTTAGCACAGACAGACTCAGCTACAACGGCCAGGAGCCCTGTGAGTGAAGGCCATCCAAATCCTTCGCCTCTAAGAGACGATGACACATGAGTGTTTAATAGTTGCTCATTGTTGGCTCATTTGGGGATTTTGATGGTCCGTCATAAATAGGTTGTTCAAACTGATTAAATGTTCACCTCAATGAAAAGGAATGAGAAATAAAAAAAAACGAGAAAGTGGAGAATGTCAGGAAATATGGAAGATGAAGCGGAACAAAACAGTGGGAAGACAAAGTCGATAACATGGGATTCCAAGTCTTTTCCTGTCGGTATTCAACTTTATGACCATGTCATTTTTGAAATATTGGGGGCTGTGGCCCAAATCAGTAGAATTATTGATGTTGGCCTTCTGCCCAAGAGCAGTTTATATAAGATAGAAGGAAAGTAAATACAGTTTCAAGAAACTAAAAAGAAATAAGAAGATAGATTCTGCTGGAGATCCTGATTGCTGAACAGAGAGCGAACTGTTTAGTGCATGCACTAATTCAGTTGTGTCATGCAGACATCACACTTTGCCTGCACTGCATTGAAAGCAAAAGCTTCAGGTTTGGAATCAGCAAAAGTAACCAATGATCATACTGCTAGATGTGCACATCAATAGCCTCCTGTACTGACTGGGTTGGTAATGTTTTATCATAAAAAGACATAGAAAAAAAGAGTTAAAATAAAAAGCACAGTTAGTATACTGAACAAGGCTCTTAGTGCTGTAAAAGGTCACCTCCTTCAATGACACAGAGTGAGTGTGGATCAGTTTTACTCGTGGTCAGTTCTCTCTTGGTGATTTCTGACCGAAGCGATGTTTACACAGTTCTAGGAACTCTTGGAGAAAAATCACCTGACGTATTGGATTTTTGGGTTTGATTTTGTTTTGTTTTTTTTATTTTACCATCCAAGACATCGTCTATGGAAACTGTTTTTAAAAGGGCAGACACAAAAAATACTTGGAAGATGATTCTATCTCCACCTATTGCTGGCAAACCTAGAGCAAAAACATCTTTTCCATGGAGAAAAGCACTCAGTGGTGTTCTTTTCTATTCTCTCAAAGATTAAATACTCTCCAGTTCTGATATAACTGAGCCTACAGTCGCAGCTACGCAAACCTCTTCAGGAGCAGCCATTGTTAAAAAACAACAACAGTTGCTTCTTTCTGTCATTACACCTAAAGTACACCATCATCTCCTCAAAGGATGCTACTTGACCCCAAACACTCATAACTGGTGCATTCTAGGCTGATTTTGTAATCATGTAGAAAAACCACAGCCTCTTTGTTGTGTGCAGAAGCAACAGATACAGTATATGTGAATGGAAATAGAAAAGGATTTTTTGAAGTTCTCCAGGAACCACCAGGTTGGTTACTCTCAAGAAAAAGTTCCTAGAACTGTCCAGCTGGGAAAAGTCTAGGAGTGTTGGTCGTCTGGCTCATCAGAGCGACTTACTGGATTGACATATGATGTTCTGTTTGTAACTGTTTCAAACTCTGTAACTATCAAAACATGATGGAGGAACATGGAAGAAGCTTGGTATCCACCATTTTCACTCACTATGATCTTTGTACTTTTATGAAGAGGCCATGCAGGCAAGTCTACTTACCTCGAACATCTGACCCCATCAGTCCTGACTGGGCAGAGCTACTGTACTTATTTAGAGCATGCTACCCTTTCACATGCAGCAAACTACACTGTCCAGGCACGGATAGGCTCTCAGTTACAGTCAGCCATAAAGAGAGCCATGAAGCTTTTACAAAACAAACAAGGTTCACTGTTTACCAGAAGGCTGTTTGGTGGAGACAGGCACTGTGGGTCCAGGGGTGGACAGAGATTCCTGTCTAGTAGTTGTGGTGGGAGCTGACAAATATAGTGTACGTTAGTGGAGCTGACAAGGTTTGCTACTCTATCTCCTGTAGAATGTATAAAAGTGGTGTAACACTAGCTAAGATTTCCTACAAGGTAGTGATAAAGATAGAGAGTGGAAAAGTCACAATATCAAGAATTTTTTTTTTTTCTGACCTCTGAGCTTTAGGTCAGAAAAGTCATTACCAAGAGTTGTCTTTGGGGTAATGTTCCTGGAGATGGGCAGTCTGCCCTGTGTCCTATTATGGAGAACTGACAAGAACAAGGGAGGAAAGATTAATGTCAATGAGTCAACTCTGACGATGCCTTCAGGGTCCTGGAAACAGAATTAGGTCAAGAAATAATTAATCCATTTCATTTAAAAGTCAGAATAAATCCTCTGCCTTTATTGTAATTGGGCTAATAGTGTAAACATGAGCCTCTTAGCTAGTCGTGATTTTCAAATATTTATTCTGTAATATCCAACCCAGACAACTTCAGGTACATCATGTTTAAGTGTAGAACAATGAAAGCTTTTGAAGGCAATGTAAATCAGATGACATCACTTATGTGATAGTCTGGGCTGCATTCATTGTCTCTGAACATTAGCCTGTGCATCCTAGTGTCAATATGTCACGAAGACACACAGTTTGAAAAACAAGTTTACATTACTTGGTATCTGTGCTAAAAAAAGCGACATGAAAAATTTTAATATTAAAGAAGTGGAACTGGTTATGATGAAGTCTGCAAAACAATGAATTTAAATGAAAATGCTTCCAGTGTTGAGACAAAGCAGCAGTGTGATGGAGGGGCTGAAACAAGCCTGTGACAATTCATAGTACAGTGTGCATTGGAAGAAGTACACATTCCCTTTGTGTAAGTAAAAGTATAAGTACCCATACAAAATGATACTTTGGTAAAAGTCCTAATTCACAGTTCTACTTAAGTCATCAAGTATTTGATTTTGAGTTGACTTAAGTAGCAAAAGTAGATCAAGTGAAGTACAGATATGTTGACATCGTAAAGTGCAGTACCTGGGTAAAAGTACTTTCGAACTCAGACTATAACATTACTTTATTGACTTACCATGGCGAGGAGCAAAGGGGAAGGAGCGTGGACCTGGCGTGAGTTGTTTCTGGTGGGAGAAAGACAAGAAGAGCAGAGAAGGAATTCAATGGTCAAAAGAGTTCTCAATAATATCTGTGTCCATACATTTCTGCCTCACAGAACTGTCTGGATTCCCTTCATGTCAATTTGATAACTCTACTTTGAGAATCATGTCAAACAATATTTTCCCACGGAAGGACAAGTGTGCCATCTCTCTCCTAGGAACAACTGTCAACAAATTTATCCTTCGTCCCTCCGTGTTATCTCCATTTTTTTTCTCCTCTGTTTCACAGCGTAGTGACGTTTACTAGCGACGTGCTGCTCTTTTGGCTTGGCTTCACTTGCTGCATTCATGCTGTTTCCATTCTGCAGCTGGATGGAAAACCAATGAGGCAAACAACCCTGCAAATAGTGTACATACAAAAAGTGCACAACACTGACTCCACAGCAGATTTTCTTGTTCCCAAAACACACCCTGTCCCTGAAAATGTTTATTTTGAGAAGAGTTAGACTACCTGTGTAGTTACAACACTAATGGAACCTCCTTCGGGATAGTAATAGGAAAACATCATGATGCAAATCAGAACTCTAAAAAGTCATTATTGGATTCAGTAAATAAATAATTGCGTGTGTCTCATACATACCACGGGACTGACGGGAGGTTTGAAGATTTTCCTGATGACTTTTTCTGAGAAACACAAGATTTAGAGGAAAAAAAACAGTAAATGAGCAGTCGTCATACTTTGTTCTGTATCTCATCTTTAAGATACCGCAATGATGATGTCATTCTCATTTAACTTTAGCCCGTCGATCACGATCAGGCTCTTCAGATGGTCAAACCCATAAACCCCTTTTCCTCTACTCCATTTCAAAACAAATGAGCTAAAGGATAGTGATTGCTATGACGATGATCTCTCTCTACCTCTCTCTCTCTCCCTCTCCCTCCCTCTCTCTCTCTCTCCTTCTCTCTCTCACTCTCCTCGTTGAACAGTCTGATCTGCAGCTTACGTGATTGACTCAGCTTTTATAGGCTTTCATGTCCATGCATGATTCACTTTGCTGGAATCTTTGGTGATTCTACTGGACATTATCGATGACCTGAGATACCATTATATTTTCGTAATGGCCACTCAGTAGGGATGATGATGTTGATGATGTCACACTTACCCTCTACGCCCCCCGTACTGATGTTGTGAATGACGGGTTTGCTCCACATTCCGCTGCGATCTCTAGAGTTGGGCTGGACACCGAACTCGTACACCGTGTTGGGCCTCAGATTGTCAATGACTGTGTCAGTGGTTGGGCAGGTCTGGTAGTTCCACTTCCTGCTCCTCTCACGGTAACGTACTGTGTAGTGTCTGGGCCAAAGAGAGGAGAAGCATGCACATATTATAGCTACATCTGGCTTTGTGTCCTCCAGTTTACCTGCACATGCAAGAAAAAACAAATGATTTGTCTTTTTTTCTTGTAGACATTTTGTCACACGTTCAAAAGTTTTAGCAGTATGGCTGGTTAGGAATTAATAGACACTTGAACACTTAAAATGTAAAAAATTGAGCAGCGAGTTTAACATCTTTTTATTCCAGTTCTATCTTGCTTTTTTCAGTTTGTACACAGTTACTATATTGGACTCTTGGTTTTGGACTTTCAGGTTTTTCTTATCATGGATTTTTAGATGTTTTCATTGTGTTAGTGTTTTAGATCTTAGTTTTACTGGTTCTTGTTTTATTTAGAAGTTCGCTTCCTTTGCCTTTTTTCTTTTTTTGTTTCCCACCTTTATTAAGTGACTCACCTACGTCTCATCAGTTCATCAGTCCTTGTCAGTCCCAGTGTTTCTCATCCTATTAGCTTCTTCCCTCCCTTGTGTTCATCCACCTGTTTCTTCTCGCCTTGTCAGTAGAGACTGCATTAAGTTCAGTTCCTCATGTCAGTCTGGGTCAGTCAGCTGTTTGGCCTCCAGTCTGTTTGCCTGAGGTTTCTTGTGTGATTTTTTTTTTTTCAGTTTAGCTTTTAGTTTATTTGTTTGTTATTTTAGTTTTATAAACCTTTGAATTATGCCACAGTCTCAGCATTTGGGTCCACCTGCTGCTTTTCTTACATTCAGTCTTTACAAATAGCCTTCCTCATGTTTCAGCTCAATCCTCATTTAAGAACTCTCACTGCAATGATCTTCACTTGTGTGTAATAATAACCCTTTGTGATTACAGTAAGATCCAGAAGCATGTCTGGCTTTGAAGTGAGCCTATATGATATCAGTCCCAATATCAAATTCAAGTCCAAAACCTGAAAAGTGTGTGAACACGGCAAGTTAATCCAGTAATCTCTAAATCAAAAGAAAAAATATATTTCTGATGTCTCTTGGGAGCAACAACATGTTTCTCTGGGTTGAGCTCAACAGAAGAATTGATAAAAGTGCACTCAAACCACAAATGTCCAATTCAAGATTCCCACTATGCTTAACTCTAAATATGACAGTGATAGCATGAGCTGCAGAATCTGAGTGAATCTGCTTCTCATCTGACAGAAGTGTTGTCGCATGCTCCTATTGATCTGATTCAGAGGACTATGAAACTGATAGTGGGCATAAAAGTCAGAGGAGATTGATTCCAAACGGCCGAGCAGGAGGAGATCACGTCTTTCATTAAATGCTTCAAAAAGAAGGTCTTAGTCAGAGGAAGAAAGCTTACACGTGTGCTGTGTGTGTGTGTGTGTGTGTGTGTGTGTGTGTGTGTGTGTGTGTGTGTGTGTGCGTGCACGTGCTGGCGCGGAAACACCTGCAGCTCCTTCTGGATCCACCACACAGTAACCTGATAAACTTGAGGGAATCATATAGTTCTTGCACCAAATGTCTATGTTTGTGTATGTATGTGTGTGTGCGTGTGTGTGTTTGCGCATAGGGGTGTGTGTGAGAGAGGGAGAGTGACTTAATCTTCCTCCATCTGTTTCTCTGCTTAGCAAACTATAATACAGCCAGTCGCCTTAAATTGCAACAAGTCTCTTTTTAATAGCATTTTTACACTAGTGCTTTGTTAAAACCAAGGTTTTGAAGTGAGGGTGTGTGTGTGTGTGTGTGTGTGTGTGTGTGTGTGTGTGTGTGTGTGTGTGTGTGTGTGTGTGTGTGTGTGTGTGTCAGCCTACCCATCCTCAAGACAGTCATTCATGATATTGCCTTCGTAGGGGGTTTTCAGCAGCGTCCCCCAGGACAGGAGAACTGAGGTGGGCGTCACCGATCCAATAACCAAGTGCAGCGGCTTCTCCAGTTCAACTTTACCTGAAAACAAATAAACATCAACATTTGCATCCACTCATATTCACTGTCTGAATCCTCACCGCCCAACCTCAGTGCATATTACCTCATTTCCTGTTATATGAATGTAGAAACCTCACCTGTGCAGTGCTTTTTCACCTCATTGGTCGGGATAGGCTGGACAGCAACCAGGTATTTAGGCTCAGCATCTAAACCAGAAGAATAAGAGGTGCCGATTCTCAAAACAGTCAGTTCGTCACAACATTTTGGTTCTTATCTCAAGAAGTGGACAGCCAGTCTTACCAAACTCGGTCTCATAAGGCTGTCCGTTCTCAGGCAGCTGAATGAACTGTTTGGAGAACATGCTGCTACCGTAGCCCAGGATGTAACCCTCCAGCTTGGTGTCTAGGTTGGGTCGCAAAAACTTCATCACGATGGTGTCTCCTGTGGCGGTGATGCGGACTTTCATGTTCTGACGTCTCACTGGGAAGGAAGGAGAGATTTAGTCCCTTTTGGCAGCACACCTGCGATTTGTCATGCAACGTGAGAAATGAAGATCATTTTTCCAAGTCCCAAAAATCATAGACGCATCCTCATATAATAGGCAGTGTCAGAGAAAATGACTCGGTGCAGACAGCAATTAAGAAATCTAAATGATCTGAACAGTTTCTTTTGAAAAGCAGCAGGGAGGAGTTCTCAGAAAGATTTTTATTCTAACAGGCTGCATCAGCCCACATTGAACATTACATCACTAACCAGGCACTCGAAGAGCACATGCAGTCACATGCAGACTTGCTGCTGGTTGAAAACGTCTGCTGAGGTTTCTGATTGAACAGTGTTTTTGCAGACAGCGCGTTGGCAAGAATTGTGAACTCTATACGTCCCAGCTTCTGTACGAGGTGTAAGCTACTTCTCTGTTCTCAGGGCTTTTGAAATAACTGTCAGTTAAGATCCCTTAATGTGTTTTATAAAACCTTGAGGTCAGTGAGTAATGTTTGAATCATTTGATTTGATTGGCGCAAACACACAAACACACCCACAAAAAAAAACAAAAACTTTTATTTGCCTTTTGAAGAAACCACGTATTCCCTGCTGGGGCTGATTTCCACAGAACAGGCTGGTGACATGTTTCAGAAGTGAACAAAGGTTGAATCATTGTCATTCGATCAAAGGGTGAGAAAAAAAATTAGCCAGATTTTACTGATCAATGTAACCATGGCGATATCTATGATCTATCTATCAATAAAATATGTCAAGGGCTGATGTGGAGTCTTTCTGCTCCTGTCCCACAAAAATCAAGCAAGACAGATCTGAAGGATCAGTAAGGGAATCTTAACATGGAGACAATAATTCTTGTAAAACTTAAGCAATGACATTATTGCTTTGGAATGAAGAGTCCATTGTCTGCTTTTGACACCATAATGTGTCAATGTGTCATCCAGTATAAAAAGGGGCAAAAAAATTCCCTCTCTTAACTTCAAAATGGGTCCCTGTGTATTTAATGGAAATGCACACGAAAGTGTCTGAGACTAACGCTTCTACAACAGATTCACTTGGGACCGTTTCAGCACCATGGATAGCTCCTGTCAACCCTCATAACCTCGGGATGTTACCGTGGACCCCCCCTCCCCCCCCCCTTTCACGACACGCACACGCCCCACTGCCACAGGGACTGACTGTTTTGATCAGTGACCATCATGTCATGCCTGTGGAAGGGCAGGTATATAGCTGTGAATCATACAGTAGCTCATACACTTAGTGTGAAGTCCCCTGAAATTAATGTATGTTCAGAGTAATTTGTTAAAAATCTTTTACAAGAAAAACAGGAATGAAGTGGAAGAGAAAATAACATTTCATCACACGACCTTTTATCTACTGATGAATGTCATTTTTGATCATTATCACAACTCTGTGTGCTAGTTTATCATGCTACATTTTAAGATGGCAAGTCTCAGGATCATGAAAAACATTATGTCAAGCAAGCTCACAGGGCAGCTTCAGGTCAGTCAATGATTTGATTAGTTTTCTCTAATTGTTTGACTCCCCGTTGGTGACGTAGCTTTCAACACTCGACGAAAACTGGGATCGTGAGCCATTAGCTCATCGGGGCCAGAAGTGTGACTTATGACTAACGTTGTCCAGCAGACACGTCAATAAACAAGCACATCAGGCAAACTTGTATTCTAAATTGTGATCATCGGGGATTGTCAGATAATGCATGTGTATTATCTATTTATCTTTCTTAAATCAACAACATATTTCTGGTTTCGTAATTAAAAGTTCAAACAGGAGTTTATGGGGTTTCAGCTGTCACCCGGTGGAGTCAAGGCTAAAACAATGGACTTTCTGCCTGGATTATGACTTGTACTAAACTCTCCAAAACACATGTCTTCAGCTCATATTTCAGCGTTAAATGAAATAGTGGAACTTTGCATGAGGAATACTGCCAGCAGCTGCCAGACACCAAAACAGACACTTAGGGAGAAAGAGGGGGAAGCCCTGAATTTGAAAAATATCCCCATGCTTTTCCAGCTCTGTGTTTCCTATCAAAAGTGCATTTGTTTTGCTTCTGCCATCATTATTTCCGATAAAACATGACAGAGATTGGCGCGGAGGGAGGCGACTCGGAGTGGAGGAAACATTAGGAAACTTCTGGCATTGCTTTTTTAAAAATCCAGTACAAGCAAACACTGGCGCTATCCCATGACAACGCGTCCAAAAACTCAGCCATTTGGCCCACACACCGCTTATCAACTGTTAAGACTTATCAATATTTCCAGTGTAAAATGAAGAAAGGCTTTAGGAAGTGATCCAGTCTTTATAGTCAATAAGAACACCACAAAGGAAAACTGTCAGTGTTCAAAGAAATGCAAAGCTACGGTGTCATGTTGTGTGTGTTGGTTTTAGATGAAGAAAAGTAATGTTGACTATGCTTGAGTTTGGCGTCCTGCTGACTCGGACCTTGTCAAACGTGATTTACAACTCGTCAAATGACATCTAACCAAAGTATTGTTAAACCCTGAACCTTTTCTTTGTGTCACAGGGGAGCACATGGAGCATTTCACTCCGACAGAGAGAAAAAGTTACTTGACATGGATGGATGGAGATGTCTGGGAAGTTGATCACAGATTTTGGGAGATGGCTTCATTCTCACTCACGAATACTGTGAATGAAGACGTATCACTTCAATTAAAACATCCTCTTCCTCCTCCTCCTCCTCCTCCTCATGGGACAACACAACCAGTTGATCAGAGCTTACTGTACAAGCAAATCCATTATGATGCTGGGAAGAAGCCAAGACATTTCACCATCTTGTTTTGGACTAATAGCCAGAGGATGTAATCCTCCTGGCTTGAGAAAGAGAAACACCCTCGAAGTGGAAACTCAAAGCTTGGCTCGGTCGTGCAGCGGTGATGCATGATCCTCTGGGAAAGGGAGTAGGTTAATGTGGTTGTCAGCATAACACATTCACTTCACTTCCAAATTGCACTGCAACATGATACTTTAATGTGTATACAACACAACATTGTATACATCTTTGGCATTCGCCTCTCACATGCTGATTTAGTGACATTATCAAACCTTAAATCATCCGCAGCATGTTCCTGTGCCTTTATATGCTCTAAGAATAAAATACACCGCCATCATGTCAAGACTTTTCCATTGATGCTGATGTGTGAACTAACGAGCTATAAATATCCAAAGCAAAGCCCTCTATAAAAGAAAAAACTTGGAGCGTTACTACAAGGCTGGTTTTGTTTTCGAAATATGCCATGGAAAAGAACTTTCCTCTCTTTGTTGAAATCAACGTGGATGGAAGTGAAACAGAATAATGAAGGCATGTCAGAGCAGCTGAACATCACGGCTGAGCTCTTAATCTCCCTGACTAAATGAGGGTATAAACTCGTTCTATTGCCCTACAACCATGTATCACACACATTCACCTCCATTTAAATTAATTAAACTGTGCAGGGGGGGCCCTAACACATGTATCCCTGCATGGTACCCCCCTGCTTCAAGGTGATTTTATGCAGCTCTGGCATACAGTATTTTGCCCTCTCAGGTTTCTGTCCGAGAGGAGGAGGGATGGTGAGAAAAGTTCGCCTCACATGCCACGGACAGATGTTTTGTGGCCCTTGGTAAAACCAACACCTTCATTTAAAGCAATGAAGTGTGAAAGTCCCTCTGAGTGCTGTGCCAGCCGGAGCCGGAGTGGCTTTGTAATAATCTTGCCGTTGAACTGCCTCGTGTTAAGCTATAATGAGAATACCCTGAGGCTGCAGTAGGAGCCTCTTGGAGGGAACAATCCCTCCCATAAGGACACACCAGTAGATCACACCTTGTAGCCCAGCAGGGGAGAGAGCTGTTCCTGGGATTGTACTCCCAGATTTTTCCCCCAGCCTTGGCTGTTCCCTTACTGGTCTCTCCGCTCTCACAATATATGTCCCCAGATACATTTGACTGAGCAACAGCTGTTTTCTCTTCCCCTGTGGCGCTGATCCATCCCATCCTCAATCTCCCATCCTAAATGTGTCACTGGCCATCTTTCCATCAACTGGATCTTCCCTCAGCTTCCTCAAGTGTTTTGAATTCATCGCCTCTAGTCTCCCCTCAAATTCCCTGTCATTATCTGTGCATGCTATTTGGCTTCATTTTGTTTGGCTAGGGACGAGTTTCCAGGACATTTATTATCCCGACGTGGGATGGTAGTAAATAATTTCTTGTATTGCAAGTGATCAAACTCATTCAGATACAGATATATACCAATGTAAACTAGCTTGACTTATTTACAATGGAGTTATAATGATTTAGAGCACACACACATAAAATAAATGGGAAATACATTACTTAGGATAATCTAACAGCACATAAACCTGCCAGATTGTAAAAACTGCATAAAATAAGTGGATGTAGCCACTGTGACGTCTGATTTGTGGACTACCGCTTTTAAAGCCATGAGTTTGGCATATTAGCTGTAATCATCTTGGTTTTGGACACGGCCATATTTAGACGAGAGGGTAGAATACCATGGAAACGCTTAGATGGTTGCCATAAACTTTCCCTAAAGCATACACTACTTCATCATCTATGGGACCATAATTTACAAAATGAACATCATGCTGTTCTCAAGAAGGTTTGAAACTGGCGATTGTGACCATAAACTCATTAGAAAAATGTTTACTGACATCATAAGTCAAATAAGTCATTTTTCCAGGCAAGCAGTGTATTTGCCCCCTGCTGGTCACGAGGAAACAATGCAGATTGAAGCAGTGAATGCATCAATTCACCATTTGAAAGATGAAGGAGAAGGGAGAAGATATTAGCTGCTACTTATCATTAGAAACAAAATAATGAGGAGGCAAATCAGAAGAGCCGTCACCTTAATGAATGCAAGATATCGCCTCTTCCAAAGTAAAATCACTGATTAGGAACAAATGTTTTCAGAGTGTCTGCTGGACAGTTAATGTAGCCTGGAGGGCATCTGAGGTCACTTGGAGAGGGAGGGTTACAGAGGGCTATTCAACTGGTTGTAGTTTTCATTTTCACCACTAGTTGTCACTAAATTCTACAAAGTGGTCTTTCCTTTTAGGGATGTGAAAACAAACACGCTCCATTGCATAACATATCTCGCTCTAAAACCAGGTGTTGGATCCAAGAGGAACAGAGATATGGACGTTTAACTCTCCTCCCAAGGCAAACACACTCGCATCCTCCACTTTCATCTCCCTCCCAAAAGCTGCATGCTGTGATTTGTCTGCAGGCCACGGTCAGCTTGCAACTTTACCCTCTGGAAGCAACCCTTTTCCACTTTGCATTCTTCTTTATACTGAGTCCAGTCTACTCACCTTAAATCACTTTTAGTATCATCAGAGGGCGCCCAAGATTAACTCGCAAAATAAAGCATGACTGTGAAGCATATAGAGCCTGAGATGGAGCACCAGAGTTTTTGGTGTTTCCTTGTGTAAGAGTATTAGACAATGTGAAAAATATTTGTCTGGGACTGGTTTTCTTCACACCGGTGATAACAGTCAACCACATAGAGATTTGGATTGTTTTGATAAATATTTATAATAGTGGTGTCAGGATTTCGATTCCAAGAGGCAAATCAATTGTAGAGCTTCCAACTTTGTCTTTGGAATTAACAAGTAGGATTCCCAGTATTTTTTTTATTTTTTATTACATGTCAACCCACTCATGGAAGGGTTGGGGGGGGGGACGACACAGCTGCTCATTAACGTGTTTACCATGAGTGGATTTACGAGACACATGACTACTCTCCAAGTATGAGATGATGTAGACGCACTGGTCCATGGCTAAACGCTTCACTCATAGCGGCTGATGACAATCTCCCTGATTTTGGTACTAAAAGTTGGTGGAAATCTGCATTGCACTGAACTATGGGTGGCCCTCTAAAGTTTGTGTGATGTCATGCAGAAGTTGTGTACCTGTAAACACTCTCCTACCAGCGGCATGTGATTGGTACAATCAAGTATAATTAGGGTATACCTAAAAAATATCTCCATCCATCCATTTTCTACTGCTTATCCTGTTAAAGGTCGCTGGGGGGGGGGGGGGGGGGCTGGAGCCTATCCCAGCAGCCTTTGGGCGAGAGGCGGGGTTCACCCTGGACAGGTCACCAGTCCATCTCAGGACCAACACATAGAGACAGACAACCATTCACAATCACAGTCACACCTACGGTCAATTTAGAGTATCAATCAGCCTCGTCCTCTCTTGATGTCTTTGGACTGTGGGAGGAAGCTGGAGTACCAGAGAGAACCCACACAGGAACAGGGAGAACATGGAGACTCCACACAGAAAGATCCTGTGCTGGAGCCGGGACTTGAACCTAGATCCTTCTTGCTGTGAGGCAGCAGTGCTGACCACTGCACCACCATGCCACGAGGAATAGAACATATTCATCAGAAATATAATCTTTTATTAGAACATGATTCATCCATCTGGATGTGCTACTGCTCTCTCCATATGAAAAAGTCATTTGTTATGTCAGCAGATTATTTCACTGCGAGGATAACTGGGGGTGTGGTTAGGCGTGTCCTTGTGTAGGAAAGTGTAAAGGAAGTGGGTGGATTGTTGGCTGGTTTGTTGGCGGCTTAATTTTTGCTGCGGTTCTTGCTGCTGTAACTATCTGGCTTTAGAAGGCGCAGATGTCCGATGCCTGGTTTCGCAAGCCTTGATATGATGGATCAGTTTACTCGGAGTGCAACAATGCCATCTTGTTATGCTTGCCACTGTCTGCAGCTCTAGGTTAACAGTAGGAGAGCTTCTAGTCAACTAGCCAGAGCTAGTAGAGCTTCTAGCATCCTCCCCAACGTTGCTAGTTTTAGGCTAATTCATTTAGCACTCTGTTTCAGATGTTATGAGTCCATTTTTCCGGTTCTTTTTTTGGTTCTGAATAGAATAACATAGGAAGATGTTATTACACTTAAAGTAATAAAAATGAACTGTTTTTAAGTACAACTATCTGGTTTTGTTGCTTCTCTGCTTCGTGTGAGGCTAACCGCTAACATACCTTAACAGAGTAGCGGAGGTAAACACCTCTGGACCACACCATGAAAATGCATGAAAATCATGCATCGAAATTAGGTGCATGACTTAATATTTCACAATATCATGTGACCTATATGTTTGAAGAACTGAAATCAAGACAAAATGACTAAAGTCACTATAAAGCCAATTATCTTTTTATCTTTAAAAATCAAGACTACAGGTGGCATAGCTGTCAGTGCTGGAACAATAAAGGTAGACCAAAAAAAATAATATAAAAAAAATGGGGTGAATTCATAACACAACAAATGAGTCATTCTCATCTCATTTAAAACATTTTGATAATACCCCTTCTGGAGAAATTTTGTGATGTAATTTCCAGAACTGCTTGTGTTTAACTGAATTTTCTAACTTCAGGTGGTTTGGTAAAAATCCATGAATGACCTCAATAATATCTGAAACAAATGACACACAATATTTCACTCAGGACCCTGAATGATAGGAAAGAGGCAAATTGAGAACTTGTTCGCAGAGTGGTCACAGTTCCAGGAGGGTCATTCCACCAGGTCGACCTTCTCTGACTTCAAACCTGGAAACGCTTTCAGTAAAACCCGAACCTGACCTGCTTCAGCTGTGTCTGCTCACCTCATTTCAGGGAAATGTGGATTAACCACAAGGATCGTAAAAACAGTGTGGTTTGAACGTTTGACAGGTGGCTTAAGAGAAGGATCTTACTGTGGATGATTCTCTTCCTTTGTTTTAGGGATGGTTCTCATTGGCAATTTACTGAATCACACTTCTGAATCCAACCCACCTGAATCGTAATCCTTTTAAATCCTTCATTCAATCCGGTGTATTTAGCTTGGAAGCATGTGACCTGAGTAACCAAATATGTTCAGAACTGAATGCTTAAAGCAATACTTTGCCCAAAAAGTGTAATTTGCTTTTCTATGACTCACCAGTAGGTGTCTTGAACTCACAAAGACATTTTCTTCACTTCATGGTGACTTCATAAGTCAGAAAACACCAGGCCCACTATTTTTTCAGGGTGTTCACACTCCTGCATGCACGTGCTGAACCGGAGGCGTTCCAGTTTGTTAGTTTTTTGCCTCAAGTCAAAGTGTTTGTGGATTATTGAGCATACGGCCAGATAAAGAAGACGTGGATTGTACCAGACACGGTGGTTGAGAGTTTGTTTGTGTTTTTGTTTTGCTGTTGTCAGTTGTCAGTGCCCGTTAACTTCAAGCCTAAAGTATATAGCTGGCATTTTCTGAATTCTGGAGTCAAAGAGCAATAGCAGTGGGTCACTGAAAGGCAAATTACATTTTATGGGTGAAATTTGAGAATTACGAGTCAGTTGGCATCAACTTTTACAAGCTCTATGATTACGTCAGAGTTTTTTACGTTGCTCTTTGGATTGTGATTCAAATTAACTATATTACTCACGGGGTGCAGCTTGCCTTCTAAACTCTGACATGTCATCTTTCTGCATGTTTCAGATACTTCTGCGTTTTGAATTTGCAACAGATACCCTTTTTTTTCAAGGACGTTTTTTTTTTAATTGTCTCGATGTTGTTAAAGGAAAAGATTTGTAACTTTGCAGCACTTCACGTGCTGCGAAGGGAACCTTTACTGTTGTCATCACACATCTCACAGTCCTAACCATGACATATTATCATTCCTGACTGAACTCAGCATGCATTTGGAAGAAGGCAAAGACAGCCTGCAGGGATGTCATCAGTTCATCAAAGGGATAAGTTCACATCATACAGAGGGGTGCATTTGTCCATGCAACTATCACCTCACATGCACATCAAGGTAAATAAACAAACACAAAATTCCCCCACCTCTACTTCTGCGTGGAGTGGAGGGACCTGAGAGAACTATCCCTGCGATGAAGACCATGAGGAGGAGGACCAGAAAGCTGTGCGAGTGCTGCTGCATCTGAATCATCATCACTGCTGTGGACTCTCAGGTGTAACGAGGTACTGGGATCTGAATGAGCTCGGTTAACCTCAGAGGTGGTCGCGCTGTGTCGCTGGATCAGGTTGAGTGCTGGAGCTGCAGGCGTCAGGCTGGATGTCTCTGGAGTGGCTGGACTACTTCTCTGAGCCGGTGGCTGTCGGACTAGTGCAGCACACTGGACTGGACGTCTGGATGGAGCTGGCTGCTCCTGCATATTCTATACCTCTAAAATCGAGGGAGGGGTCAGAGGGAAGCGGACACACCCACCACCCTCACCCACCCCCATCTATCTTTTTCTTTCTCTCTCCCCTCTCTCTCCATCGGACTCTCTCTTTCTCTGGAAAAGGACAAAGTACAGGTTCTTGCCAAGCCTCCCGCCTTTCTCTGTCTTTTTTTTCTCCTCTTACTTTTTTCTTTGCAGAGTGTGTTGTGTCCTTACAGTCCTGCTTTCCATCTGCAGAGGCCTGATGACACCTCAACATGCTTTTATTCTCTCGTTCACTCTCATTTTCTTAAATTCTCTCACACCTCGAATGTTTATGTGCACCCCTGGTTCACACTTGGAATGTAACTTTTACAAGGCACCTTTAAAACCTGATTATTGATATGATTGCACTTGCATGAATTACCCAAGTTTCTGAGCGCACAATGCAGGACACTCTCACTCTTGGTCTTTTGTACTTTTCACTGTGAAGAGTAATAAACATTAATATAACTATATAAGCCTCATAAACATGAGGCAAAAGGGAGATGTCAGGACATGTGCTTCGTTTTTGTTTCCGTGTATTTTAACTCATCCAAGATCTTTCAATAACCCTAACCTAGCATATTTCCAGCCTTAACCCCAGCATTGGCGATGGTCGTTCTGTCACGTCACGTCAGACAAATTTGTTAATGTCAAAACTAAAAAAGCTCAAATCAAAACTTTCAAAACATAGAACTGGCAACAGATATCTGAAAGCATTGAAATTCTGTACTGTGTCCAAAAAAGTAACTGAGTGGTTCATGTTCAAGATTCCCTATCTGATCTGCTGACCCGATGCGAACCTACTGGACCACTCCCGTCAACTGGATCAGGATTACTGGTTTTCCCCAGAGTTAAAAATAAACTATGGCTGCATGCGGCTGCTGAAAAAAAAGGGGGAAAAAAAGGTTCCTTTATCATTTGCAGATTACTTCTTGTTATTTTTTTATTGCCTCTACTCCATATGTTCTTGTTTGTTTTGTTTTATTGTATTTTTTTGTGAGTCTTGTGGTTTGTGAAACCCGGGTTTGGAATGCCCCATATAAATAAATTTGCCCTGCCATGTTGAAAGGGGGACAGCCAACACGTCCTGGGGTGAAATTAGAAAAGGCACAAGCTGTGCTCACCCATTTTCTCCTAACCCTGCTTAGGACATGTAGCTATGGTAACAGATGAGAGATGCTCATTGTAGGTTTAGAGTTCATGGTACTTCTTACAACTAATTCTGTTCTCACTAATGCAAGCTTTAAATTTCACCCTGATCACTGGAGATACTTTCGTTCATTCTAGCTATGCAAATGTATGTTGTTGCATATAGTTCTACTAAATAATACCACAAAGAGATATTTTGATTTTTGAGTGAACCGTTTTCATATGCTGAAATTCCAAGGCTCAGGCAAATATTTTTATTGCCATATTCAAATGTTTTATCACCACAAAAAGAAATTTGGAACACAAATAAAACATAAGAACACATTCTGTTTGTGAGAGGACATTGAACAACTTCCACATGGACCTGGGCCACAAAAACCTCCTGGAGCCAGATGCATAAAACTATACATACATGACTGAATTTTCAAGACAGAACCATGCTTATGCATTATTTTCCTCATTGCATAATCATGGTTCTGTTTATATACCTGGATCATTACTAGTAATAGAGGTTGACACGACCCCAGTGAGCTCATTCCAATGTAAATCCCTGTTGCTGTTCCTTTGTTTAGACAAGGCAACAGCAAGAAACAAAATCACAGTGTGAAACTCTGAGGGCGGGGGGGCCGGGTTTGGTACATGTGAGGAACCTGGCTGCTGGCGCATAATGGACACTGTTGAAGGCTTTGCTGGGTACCCTGGATGGGACAGCAGTGATCAAAACAGAAGGTTATGCAGGCAGGAAAGAGAGTTTCTGCAATTATAATTGAATGAGGTTGAAGAAAGCAAATTTGCAGATTTTATATATATATATATATATATATATGTATATATACCCAACGTGAGTGACAATGTCTGAGCTGCTGACCCTGGATGAATTTTTAAAAAAATTATGCGTAGGAGCGCATCCGTACACGAGCAAATGTGCGAGCCATATTTGGATCTCCAAAATAGAAGCGTGCGTGGCTTCTATTCTTGCATTGGCAAGATCTTCTAACACTGCCAAAGCTGCAATAGATGTCATCACATACAGCTCAGGCTATTTATAGCACTTACAAAGTCTGTCAATTGATTACACATAAATCCAGGGTTACGTTTGGTATTCCGTGTGACAAAGTGCAAAAGAAGCATCGGTAGCTATGTGCACTTTAAACCCATTTTGAGGCCAGGTTGAGGATAAAAGCACATGTGAGGATTGAAGAGAATGAGTATGCACAAGCTGGTTTTTTAGCTTCCAATACTTTAATGACAATATGAAGAAACATTTCAGGCCTGATTGTTAACAGCCAGTAAGTTCAACAATTGTGTGTGTGTGTGTGTGTGTGTGTGTGTGCGTGCGTGCGTGTGTGTTCCTTTAGAGGCCCTTTTTATCATGGTAAGCCAAGACTTTCTGCTGGGCCTCCAAAAGAAGTGTGTACTGTAAATGTGTGCAAGGCGCACACATGTCTGCTCGCACGTGTATGTTTTTTTTTTATGTATTCCAACATCCCCACCCTCCAATGAAGTTGATTATATCCCACATGTCATCACACGAGACAGGAAATGATGGTGAACGCCAGAGGAGGTGTGTCTCCAGAGGAAGTCCCTTAACAGATTTTTGCAATGGAACCCCAGACTTCACCATGCCAGAAGTCATTAAATGTCGATGCATCATGGTCTGCAGAATGTTTGGGGTGTAACCAGCCTGCTTTGCTGACTGGACTGGAAGTCAGCAGGCAAAGATAATCCGACCATCCTGTTTTCCCATATACATAATAGGTTCTCTTCAGGTTTACAGTAATTTTGAGTTGTTTCAAATCAAAATGTAATCATATCTCACACTGGAGTGAATACGCATCTCTCCTGGTTTATTTCTCAAACTAACTTATCTGTGGTTTCCATTTAAATAATTAAATGATGTAATTCTATACTTCTCCCTTTTGTATACAAAAAGCTTTACAAATATCTACAAAAAAGGAAATTCAAATTAGATGCGTTTCTATCAGCTGGTTTGGAGGGAATGAATTAGGCTGCACAATGCATCGTGTTATCACTGTGGCACAGGAGAAGAAGAGGCTGTCTTGGGCATCCAAATCCATCTGCCAGTGAAAAATGTAGGTTCCTGAGAAATTACTTCCAGTTTGGCAATTTGTAATCGTTCCTTTGTGTTATCTAGTGATGGCCATGTTGCACGCTGTCTGGAGATGAAGCTTGACAAAGCTTGGAAGGTGTCGGCAGCAGAAACAGCTGTGTCAGAGCTTATTCTAAAGAGGGTTGTCCAGCTTCTATTTTACACATTTACTCTTTTTCTAAAAAGGCAAATATCTCGTGCGAGCATTTTTCAAACCTGAGGAAGGGTTGTTTTTTTCCTCTTTTCAGCAATCTTTTCTACTGCAAAATAATGTGTGGCTAAAAATGCCTGAATACTTAAAGTTTCCTTGCTGCCTTTGCATGTCATCTTCCATCTTCACTTCTCCCACTCTTTCTTCCCTTTCTCCTTCTAAGCTTCCTCATATTGTCTTCCTCCCTTTCCTCAGGCTCATTAACCCCTCCCTCCCCCCACTAGTCTCACCGGGTCACTCTCATGCACCTCCTCCTCGCTGCTCTTTAATCCCAATTTCTGTTGCTGTGGAATGTAGTCTGGTTTGTGTCAACAGAAGAATCTACCTGTTGAAGGGTTGGAACCAGTCATAACTGGTCTCTGTTTGCCCAGCTGACTTAATGTGTGTGACCAGGTGAAACATCCGGAGCCTTGGAACAGATTCTCTGTTAAACATCATCATGAAACTTCAAGTTCTCCTTTGCTGTTTGTTCCTAAAGGGATAGTTCACCCAAAACAATCTCGCTGATAGCATGGCGTTATGGCTGGGTGCTAAAGGCTGCAGTGATCGGCGATATTGAAAATGACATGTCAAGGCCTCAGGACACTTAGAGTACCTCACACAAGCAGTATGGAGGCATTTTATGGCTTCATTATGTATGGTTTTCATGTTTGATAACTGGTCACCATTCACCTAAATTGTTTAGAAAACAACGCCTTTCCATCAGCATCAGAATTTTTCATTTTTTTGAGTGAACTGTCCTTTACATTCTTCCACTGTGACCTCAGTTCTAGACAGGATACTTTGTAAGAGTTGGAAGTTGTACATCAGAGTATCTCCCTGCATGTGGAGTCCCACAAGGGTTGATTCTTGGACTCCTTTTACTCAATCTGTTCATATTCTAATTAGTTATTATCTTTAAACAGTTACGACAGTTAGGACACTCACTCAATCACGCACACAAACATTGCAATTTGTCTTTCCTTCTCTAGTTTCTTGGTCAAATTTGTATTCCCCTTTCAGCTTTTCCCAGCTCCTTCCAGAGTTTGGGAGGGACATTGAGGACAATGGGTCACAAAACCTGTCCCTGCTCTGCTTTTGTCATCACAAATTTGTCCCTCTTTTCCCCCACTTTATTACTTTTCAACACATCATCACCCTCACCTGCCAACATATGCCACGCAACCATAAAACTATGTCAGAGAAATGGGTACAAAAAAGTAGAACAGTTTTATATATCTGTTCAATTACCAGACAATGCACGCCAGCATCCGTTAGGCTGATGATACTGAGGAAAACCGCTGGATTCCATCCCTTTCCCCTACAGGCTATAATGACCACCAGAAAAAAAAACCCACCTTTATTCAAGTGGAAAACCATTCTGTCGAGGCCTCACCAACAATCCCTCCCAATATGACAATGACATGTTCAATTTTTAAGCTTGTGACTTTTTTTTTCTTTGCATTCTTCTCGATTTCTTTCTTCCAGTGGGTGCTGATGATTGGAAACGTTTGCTGCCGCAGCCAAGAACAGAAGGTCTTTCACAGCCCAGTTGAGTGTGCAAGTTTCCTCACTTGAACTGGTTGTGATTTTGAGGATGGAAAAAGACAATAATTTAGATTATTTTTCCACTCACTTTTTCCAACCTGCTGATGCCATGAATGGAGTGGTTTATTAAGTTAAAGTGTTCCATACCAGGTCAGAGCAGTTTGAAGATTAAAATGTTGCAGCCATTAAAAAAAAACAAAAAACTTTTCATACTTCACGTCATGCCACATCACAAAAATCGGACTCCTCTGTCATCCCTATATCATCATTTCTGTTCTATACTATACTTTGGCCATTTTTGGAAATGTATTATTGGACTGTCAGGGTGTGTGACAGTCTGGTGAGTCTGGACTTCCTGCCAGATAAACAAGCACTGCATTCTGTAAGTGGAAAATATGATGTATGGACTGTTCTTCCAGATATTCACGCAGTCTCTCAGAGGTCACAGGCTCATTTAGTTTCATCTTTATAAACAGTAAATGAATGGCAGTCTTTTATGTGTGTTCCAAAATAGCAGCCAAGTCTATCCCTTGTATTTGTGTCAGAACCTGTGTCGGAATTTTTATATTTTTATGCACAATATTTTATGTCATTTGGGCTTGAATGAGTGACTCTATCCAGGAACAATATCTCCTAGTCAGTCTGGGCATTTCTGTAGAATAATTTAGTTTTCATTTTTTTTTATCAGATGTTATTGAAATTGCAGGAGATTGCAATACTTAGGCAGAGGTTTAGGCCGACCAAGAAATCTAGAACAGCACATAACGTGATGGAGCAAAACAATGCATCCTCTAAGTCGGTCATCCTCAAAGTCCGGACTCCGGTATGGATCCAAAGGAAAAAAAATATCCTGCATCTGCCCAGTGATCTTAACTTGCCTGAAATATAATGGGTTCCTTGTTGGCCACCCTTCCAACAAGGTTCATGAAAATTGGCTGGGCGTTTTTTGTGTAATCCTGGTAAAAGACAGACAAGCATGCGATGAAAACCTGACCTCCTTTGGTGGAGGTGAGAAAACGTCTTTGTACCGGCATTTTTTTTTTTTTGCAACTCCTCATTGCAAAATACCTCAATAAACCAGACTTTGTATTTCTTTCTTTTTTTTTGATGAATTCTTTCTGCGTGGAGCTTTTGTTTTCAGTAATAGTTGCACAGTGGTATGCTGATTTTACAGCTTTATTCAAACCTAAGTACTCACTGCATTCTAGATTTTATGACCTACAGCACTAGCATATGATCAGTGAGTAGCTCTGGACTGTGGATTAAGTTTGATTAATTATTCTCCCAAAATTGTCCAATCAAGCCAGAAATTGATCTGGGTTGATCAGAAGCTGCTATATTCATTAGTTATTAGAAAACTATTTACAGGGCCTCCGAATTAACCTTCACGTGAACATTTTATATTAACTTAAATGGATAAACTTCAGTCAATCAGTTTGGAGACTGGCGGAGTTGATTCTTTAATCACACTGCAAAATTGATTTAATTGGATGCAGTTTTGTGTTTTGCTCCTTCATACCCCCTGTAGGCTCCTGGAGTATTCTCCTCCAGAAAAGAGGAGAGCAGTACTGCTGTTGTTGTCGAACTACGACTGGTTCCTACGTACTTTAGGCTGGTTTAATCCTCAAATCTGCGATCATTCATGTAGATAAACCCTGGCTTTAAAGTGTCATGAGATAACTTTTGTTGGGATTTGGCGCTATACAAATAACATTGACTTGATTTGACTTGACTCAACCAGGTCTCTCTTTTAAAAGCAAAGGTTGATTAGATTAGGTCAACCTTGGTACAAGATAAGAGTACAATAGAAATAAACTCCTACAGCTCCACCATGTCATGCTGTTGCCCCTTTGTGTCCATTCCTGACCCGACTTTGTCCCTCTGACCACCAGACGCTCATGGGCTCCTGTTTCACTTTGAAATTTCTTACCTTGTGTCAATGTTTTCTGCCTGTGTGTGTTTTCCTGACAGTTTCTGTGTCCCACCTGCGTCCAATCAGATAGTTCTTGTGTTTACCCCTCCATTTGCCAATTCTTCGAGGTTTCACTTGAATGTATCTCATCATGTTGTTCCTCTGTGTGGTCGTGCTTTTGTTCCTGCATCTTGGAACCCTCAAGTTAGATTTTTTTTGAACCTCTTGATTTGAATTTGTGTTTGGGCTTTCCTCCTCGTTTGCGTTCTTTTTTTTGGACTTCACATTTTTGGCCTTTCTCGGTTGGATTTTCTTTGTTTGACTTGGTGACTTGAAGTCTAAGCCCTTGTTTCCTTATTTTACGAATATTTGAAAAGTTTCCTGCCTGCCTGCCTCAGAGTCTGTATTTGGGTTCTATCCACAATTGTGCTAAACCCAAATCTTTGACAGTCAATGACTGTAAGGCATACATTTCCAAATCGCAAATGTGCGTGAAGCTTCTCAGTTATCCAGGTCATGGTTACACAAGAAGGGTTGAATCCAGGGCAGTTGGAATTGGTTGTAGGTACTTTAAGACGCTTCGTCTCAATTCCAAATCTCAGTAACACCTGGATTCACCCTGAGGACGACCTCGGCGCTGATTAGTGTAACAGTTGTTGCAGTGTGCGCTCAACAACTAAAACATCACCAGCATTAAAACTTCACATACACCCACCCACACACACACACACACACACACACACACACACACACACACTCAAGAAGCAGGTGAACATGCGTATCTCTGCTGGATCGATTCTCAACGAATGCGTTCAAAATGCTCCACTGACGCCATAAACCACGTAGGATGAGTAGTTCCTCTGAAAATAAGGCCCACAGACACAGCATGATGATTTTTGACAAATAGGCAAAGGTTAGCACCAACTAGCATGTGGTGAGAGAATCTTTTTCAGTCTGTGGCAGCGGTGTTGTGAAGGATGAAGCCGAGGGATTCAAGAGGACTATAAGAGGAAAGTGACAGCTGAGAAGACAAATATAATTCATCTGTAAATTTGTTTCAGAGCGCAGAAGAGCTCAACCAAACACTCAATGTGTTTCTCATTTTCTGTGCCTTTGTGCATGTGTGTGTGCTCACTGGGCAGGCGTACATATTTTATGCACTGGAGTGTTCTTGTCGGAATGGATCTTCCATCTGAAAGATAAATAACCATATTACATGAGAGGATCAAGCCTGTGGCTTAAAAGCTGACAGCAGATAACATACAAGACAAATCCACAGGAATAAAGTAAGAATATGGTAATACATAACATGCACATGTCGGTATGATAAACGTCCATCTTTTTTACACATACTCTGCGTTTCTGGAGTTTTATTTCATTCTCAATATAATTTAAATGTTCCCACAATACATCTGTGAGGTGACATACACACGCTTTCCCTTAAAAACAAACACCTCAGGAAAATGCATTTATTCGCTTCTTGAAGAGCGACGAGAAGATTGATAATTCTCACACTCGTACGGTAAACATGCCGTTAATGCAAAGTTTAGCCGAGCATAGCACATTTAAACCTCATAGGTTAATATTTGACACAAACTCGTGCTTTTTGCAGTGATCCAAAGAAAAAAAACATAGGTTATACATTATTTGATTAGAATTAATACTATGATTTTGAAGTTACAAGCCGGCCAACTTAGGCTCTTCAGCAACAAGCTAACACCAACAGACATCCTATAGACTACATTAGTTGTGTTTCTATCAGTGTATTTGGAAAAGGTAGACAGAGACAGCATCATTTTGGGGAAAAACACTTTGCTAAACCTTTTTAGTCCCTCTGGAGTCTCTTGAGTTTTTGTCTTTTTGGAATGAGAAGTTCAAACGGGAGACGGAAATCCCTCATTTTGGATAAGTTTGGATGTGGCGAGTCTTAACTCACATGATTGACCAGCTGTTCCCAAACTTGCTGGTCTCTGGACGTCTCTCCATTTTTCAATGGTAGACGCCCAACACTTTTTCTTCATCCCCGTCTTCTAGTTTCTCTCTGTTACAACCATGTGTAACACTGCCTTTACCACAGTCTTCTGATGAAAACACACACTGCATTACATTTTCCAAAATTTGCTTAAAAATTGCTTGTCGGTCAGAGACACAACCGTTAAAGAGCTTCTGTTTTCACCGCAGAGTTCCTTCGAGTTGAACTATTGAAGAATCAGAAATTGCAGCTTTCAGCCACTGAGTATTATTTTGTTTGTTTGTCTGTCTGCTGTATCGAAGCAGACTTCAGTCGAGTGTTATTCCAGGTGCTGTACATGCTAAGTTAGCATTCCCTATTTTTTTCTTAGTGAAAATGTGTGATTCAGTTTCATGATGGTTTTGGAAAGAAGAATTCAAATAAACCTGTTGCAAGAAAGCCCCTTGTGTTCTTGGAGGGAATTATAATGAACACATAGAGTGATGGGAGACGATGTGATTGACATGTTAATAAAGTAAGAACAGAACTGATGTCCCACTTCAAGTTTCTTCTTCCCCCACAAACGATTTTCTCTCTAGCAGTGGGAGTGTTGCCCCCCCCCCCTCCTGCCAATACTATTCATTATGAAAAAACAAACATAACTTGAAGCTCAATGAGGTGTGTTATTAACCACTCAACCATTCCAAAAGTCCACTAACCATCCAAATGCAAAATACAGACCAGTCAAATAGGGGAGAGTGAGCATCCTTGAGAAGAGTGAAAACAGCTATACTTTACGTAACTTATAAAAGACTAAAATCACATAGCAGATCCACGTCATGCTAAAGTCATTTTCAGTGCCTGACACACTGAAAACCACTCGCCCTTGCCTCCCTTTTTGGACAAAAAATCTAGCATTATATTTGGTTTTTAAGGTTGAGACCCGATCATGAAATAGGGTTTTATGGTGGAACATTGGCTGGGTATGACCAAGTGATCTTGTACTGTACACGAGTCCGGCAGGACAGGTCAGTGAGCACACGGAGAACAGAACATAGGAGTCCTTGAGTGGTCAACAGATGAATTGTTTAGATATGTTTGTACACAAGTCTGCTCACTCTGTTCCTTCCCTGCTCTTTAACTTTAGTGAGAGAGAAGTTTGATGTGGGTTTGTTTTCCTGGCTTGGAGATATTATTGTACTAAACCCCCCTTTAGTCTCGGATCCACCGTGTTCCTTTGGGTGATTAAGACAAACAAACCACAGGCTCAAACTAAGACAGGCTCTGGAAGATAGAACAGAAGAAGACAGGAGAGATTAGGTCATATTTAGTCCAGCTGAGCTCAGTAGGTGAAAGCAAATGTGATGCCAGTGCATTGGACTGTGGAAAATAATCACCCACTACACCTATCATTTCACACTTACCGAACACAACGCCGCAGTTTTCAATAAATGATCTAACAGCTGAAAAATTGGCAGTTTGACGCTTTCTAGAGAAAATAATTTCCCCTGCTTTTCATTTTTCTATCCCTTAAGAAGTCATCTGGTAGCTTTTGGGTATATTAAGGACTCCTCCGATGAAGAGGTTAACCGGATATGATGCCCAGTGTGTTGAAAATGTGACACACAATGGAGACAGAAGCATCATATGAATCCATGACAGCCCTGGTCTGACCTCACAGAGGAGAACTCTCAACAGGTGTTTTTAGAGGGTTTCATCTGCTTTTCTTCATGTCTAAGGGTGGTGGGTTGGTGCAGCAGCGGAGCTGGTTGCTGCATCGTCTGTTTGTACCATAATCACAGAACGACAGTCGGAGGGAGGAGACACACAGAAAGATTATGAGAGTTTAAGCCGTGGAGATAAATGTCACAAATGTGAAACAGGCGGTGGACAGACAGAAGCATATTTAAAAATAAATGAAGGAATAGAAAAATAAAAAAAACATCTTGGATTCGCCCAAAACGCAGATGTTTCTTTCCTTACAAAAGAAGAGCTCATTCAGAGCTCCAGGGGGCCTAGAGGACATGTAAGATTGGACTATTAGCATTTGGATGGAGAATGTGGGTGGGGCTGCTGCCAGCCTTTCCCTCACAGGTCTTGGCTGATCAGGTGCACAAGGCTGCCTGGAGATAATAATCCAGCAGTACTTGGGTAGGAGGAGCCAGGCACAGAGCAGTGATGGTGGCGAGGACAAAGAGCCCTCAGAAAACAGAACAAGCCAGGAACTGTCCGGCCCCCCTGGAGTTGGTGAGTCAGTACGAAAACAGGCGGAAATCTCTTTTGGTTTGTGTAAAAGATCTGAAACTTAAAACATAATCTTGAATACACCAAATGTTCAGGAACTACCACAGAAGTGAGTACATTGGCGGGTGATGTGTTTATCAAAACAGTTGCATCACAATCCAAAACTCAAACATGAAAATATAAAGGTGTGTCACTGAGATCCAGTGGGCCCAAAGGTGGGCAAAAAGTCAGCACATCCAAACTACAGGCCGTGATTCTTTGCTCACTCCTTGCTGGGAGTGAGTTTAGGAGTTTAGTTTGGTAGAATATCTTGGGTCTTGTTCTCGAGTGACAAGCCAGAGAGTGAGTTTGAAAGCTGTATCAGCCTCAACAGTCCTGTACAGATCCGTAGCGGTGAAGAAGGAGCTGAGTTAGAAGACAAAGCTCTCATTTTAACCATCAAGTTATGACCAGAAGCTTTGAGCAGTCAACAAAAGAATTCGGTTCAGTTAAGTGAGTTCTACCACATGGCTGTGAAAGCCTCAGAGATGGATGAGGAGACATCCGGAGGCAGCTCAGCTTCAGAGCAGCTTCCACATCCTGAGAAGAACCAGTTAAGCTGGTTCAGTCCCACGTTCTCGACGTGTATCCCCTCTCTTTTGGATAGTAGCCTTCCAACAGTTCTGTATTTTCTGCCCTCATCCAGTATCCCATTTCTCATCAGATTGGGTATAGTATACAGAAACATCTGTACCCAGCAGAGACTAGAAGTCCCCAAATGGCAAATCTCAATAGGACATACCACCAAAAGTGGTTGAGAACAGCGGGGCTAAGGTGCTGTGGGACTTCAGCTGTCAGACCAACAAACAGCGACTTACGAATCAACCAGACATGGTAGTGGTGGGCAAAGGGCAGAAGAGGGCAGTGGTGAACGATGTGGTGATGCCAGATGATGCCAACATCAGCAAGAATGAACAGGAGAAGGTTGAGAAGTAGGCTGACGTGGCCCCTGTGGTAGTAGGAGCACTCGGGGCGGTGACCCCCAAACTGGGACAGTGGATCCAGCAGATTCAGGACCAACACCTGAAACCTCAGTCCAGAAGAGCACAGTCCTAGGAACAGCTAAGATACTGCTTAGATCCCTCAAGCTCCCAGGCCCCTGGAAGAGGACCTGAGCTGGAGGATGACACAGAAGCACCCTGCAAGGGTGATATATATATATATATATATATATATATATATATAGATAGATAGATAGATAGATAGATAGATAGATATAGATATATAGATATATAGATATAGATATAGATATAGATATATAGATAGATAGATAGATAGATAGATAGATAGATCTCCCTTGTAGGGTGCAGCCATTTATATGTATATAAATGGCTTTATATATATATAAATGGCTGGATTGATGATATGGATGGATGGATATATGGGTAGATAGATTCATGGGTGTATATAAATTCATGAGTGTCCACTCAAAACCAAAATGAGGGCTGAGTATGGAGGTGTGCTGTCTGTCCCAGAGCGCTGGGAGCTCGTCGTGAGATGGTCTCCACCCTCCTGACCTCCAGTCCTTTTGCTTCAGACCTTTGCAACCATATTTGCTGTATTTTTTTCAGTTTGACTGTGAACAATAACAACAACAACAACAACAAAAAACAACAGGTGGCAAACAGGCGAAAACTGATGCTGCACTGATGACAAGTGAAAGCAGCCTGTAAGAATTATAGTCAAAAAATACAAAGATGAGATCCATGTTTTATGAAATTGGAGTTACGGTTCAAAGAGGGATTGTTGAGTTTTCTTGTAAACAAACAAAATCTTATGTTTACATTCCATTTTACTCACCAGAGCAAATTCTGTATATCCTTGAGGTATAACAAAAATGCCGAACGCATTTTGTTCCACAGAAAATTGTTTGTTTGCATTGTGTACAACCGTGTTTACTAGTTTGCAGTTATCTTGGTGGATTACAACCACCTGTCGACCACTAGAATAGTAAGAAATAATTGGCAGGATGTGTGTGTGTGCATGTGTATGGGTGCGTATTTGTGTGTGTTTCTGTGTGTGTGTGTGTGTGTGTGTGGCCTAAAAACAAAGCTGCCCCCATAGCAATACTAGAAGTCATAAACCCCACAGAGTACCTTTTAGGATTTGTTCAAACTCTTTTCTTTGATACTGGGAGAGAAAGGTCTGGATGTGATAAGTCAAATCAGCATGGACGCTGCTGCATATTGTCTGAAGTGAAACACTATGAATCCTTCCAGGCAGAATCTTGAGCCAGTGGTCTGTGGCGTTTAATGTGTTTTCAATCATGACCAACAACAAAAACACTTTCTCCTTCATCGTTGCATATGGACCCAAATAGAGAGTGGATTTTCTGCTCTGCAGGGAATTATCATTAAAGACCCAATATGGAGAAGACTTGGTGTTCAAACAAAAGAACTGAGACAGACGTTTAGCGTTTTGAGTAAACTAGTAACTCAGACTGTTTCCAGCATGTGGAGTTCTTGGCGCGTCTGGAGAAAATCTCGTCCAAATGCCTTCACACTCAACTCTGATTCTATGAAAACGTTGACGCGGTCGATCGACACGTCGCTCTGATGAGGCTCTGTGAGGATGCAGTGCCGGATTCACGGTTCTCGTGGGTTTCCATGTGACAAAGTAGCTAAATGTAGAAAATTAAAGATTTGGAGTATATTTTCATGACATAAACAACACAAGCCTCCAAAGACCCCAAGTTTATACGGTAATTTGTTGTTTTTACAGTGCAAATGTTGACACCATATGTTTTTTTAATAGATTTTCCTGGAAGCTGCTGGTTTCAGTTTACTACATATATATATATATATATATATATATATATATATATATATATATATATATATATATATATATATATATAAATAAGAGCTTTAAATTAATTCAAGCAGAAACTCCAGTGCCTGTCAGTTTGCTCATACCTGGACAGTTCTCACTCCCACCATTTGGGCTAAACATAACCAACCTTTTTTCAAAATGGTAACAACAGCAGATATTTATGGTTGCAACAGTAAAAGCTGCACCATACAGATGTTATACACATGTCTAGCTTTTGCACTAACGTACAGCGTTTATTTTTCACCGTAAGTAACACGCTGTTGTCAGATAGGAGCAGTAAAGAGAATATTTATTAGGTTGACTTAGCAGATCTGTATCCGATCATTATTTCCGGTGAGTGCACAACAGCTGGGTTCTATTTGAAACAAATCTATCCAATGGAAATTCATGCACCATGCAAGCGAGTACAATACATGAAAGTGTACTGACAGAAGGGTTTGAAAAGAGCGCTCGCTGGTTTTGTTGTCCAACGTGGAAGCTTGAGAAATGAAGGTTTCAGGTGGTTTTGGATAGACCGAATCGAACCTGAGCACACATGGACCGGAGAAATGATCGTATACCTGAGAGGCTCCCAGAGCAGGTGACAGTGAACTGCAGATGACCTCGCGTGCGGCATGTGGGAGACATTCTCCACGGTAGTAGCCACGGCCAGGACCATAATGACCATGCTAATGCCTGATTGTGTTTAATTTGATACAAATGGGCACATTATCCAGCAAGTTACCTGCAGAAATTATGACATAATAATTCACTTCATCACTAAACTGGGCACTATGATTGGCATGTTACCCCCCCCCCACTCCCACCCCCAATGAGCTCCTGGTGGAAGCAACTAGGATTCCTTTTTAAAACTGCTGAAAGATTCCTGACAGAAACAGGCCAACATCTCATTGGTCCTGAGGGAAGAGGGAAGTTCTAACTCTCAACCCTCAACGGTTTTTTTGGGTTTTTTTTTTTTTATTATCCATCCCTGTGTTTCCCATTAAAATAGTTTCCAGTGAAAATAGGATTTGAAACAGTCCGCCTCAGGTACGGCCCGTGTAACGCTTGGCAGTTCTCTCTTCAATTCGCACCATCCAAATAAATCAATTTAAAAATGAATGGCTTGAAACTTCCATTTTCCATTTTTCTTTTTTTTTTTATGATGACTTCACAGTTGGATAAATGTCTCTCCATATAATTTATTTTAAGGCTGCCAGGGCTGCGTGTTCAGTGTTGGAGGGATGGTCTCATGCCTCCTTCAGTCGGTTAGGGAACATCAGCTCTCCTGGAGATGCTGGCGTTCGCTGCTTGTCCACCTGTCACACCACCGATATACCCATGGCTCTCTTGGGAGTCGGACCGCGGCGCAGGTTCAGATTTGAAGGTGGTGCGTCCTTGATAAACATCAGAATTGTTAAGAAATGTTAAATGTCAGCTGCACACACTATGCCAGGCTCTCCCCTGGTCTGGAGCTGGCTGTAGTCTACTCCCCCAGGAACTATCTTTCCAGTCCAGCCATAAACAGAAAAAAATGGAAAATAAAACTCTTAATTTTTTTTATATATATATTTTTGTTTTCAAAAATCAAATTCCGAATAAAAACAAAACTTGGCCTATTATAACTTGTCCAAAGGGTCAATGTCCATTTGTGAAATCATAGTTCATAGTCAAAGTTTTCCAGCCAGACTCGTGGAGTGAACAGAGACCACAGATCAAGGTAGTAAGCATCAGTCGCTTTGCACGTCGAAGCTCTGTGACACAGAATATGTGGTCAAAATCAGACAGATGATGTGAATCGTGTGTGTCGCTTGTATAATACAAGACAAGCTAACAATCCAAACCACCAGACTGAAGACAACGCACTTGAGCTAAAACACAAACTTGTCATTTCTGCTCTCTGACTGTGGTTTGGATACATAGAGACTGATTATTGAGCTTCGGTTGGTTTTATTTTAATCCGGACAGAATCAATGTCGTCGTGTTTTTAGTAACATTTTAAGTTAATAGCAAATGAATATAGGACAAGTAAACATTTTAGTTCATTAAATAAATCTTGTCAAGAAAATGAGTCCATCAGATGCAGAGGACTCCAAGTGTCACTGTGCTCAGTGGGAGGAGTCTCTGTGGCGAGAGGCTAAACTCTTCCTCACATTTCAGGAACACACACTGGAAAAGTCTAGCGAGTGTGCAGGTGTGTGTCACTGAAAAGGTCCTTCCTTCACTTCTGCACTACAGTGAAAATAATCAGTCGTGGATAAAAACGTTACATAAGCTTCTGAGTTGTTTTATCTGAGGTGAGGGTACTTGTGACCTTTATCCCCGCACACTGGAGGACTGATGCTGTGATGAGAGCTAAATAGTCTGACTGTCTAAATTTTCTAATCCATGCAAATAATTTTGTTTGAATATACTTATAGTTTTTATTACCAAAATCAATTGGTCAAAACTGTTCATGTGTTTTTTTACCATTTGGAGAACTCTTGATTTTTCCTCCATGTCCAGGCCTTCTACCAGAACCTCTCCTGCTTGCATTCTGGTCCCGTACGGCTATTTTCTCAATGACTTCACTTTCAAAGTTTGACCCGAAATAGTCGAAACTTTGGGTGCAGTACTGTGGCACAGAGGCAACATGAACTTTACAAAAATAATGTAATGTTTTGCTGGGCCGGTTCTCCGGAACTGGAACAGCCAGTCTCACCTGAACCGCAGATGTTCTCATTCCTGAAAAAAAAAAAAAAATCAGAGCAAAATTCTAAATGGGCATTTATTTGGATCCAGTGGCGCCATATTTTCTTGCTGAAAAATCAGACCATTTTGTGTCATGCTGTCGCTTTGTCCTTGTTTTGCTCATTTTGCACCATGGGCTCTACCACTATGTGCACATTACACTCTCGTGGGTGATTTAGGACAACTGAGGAGCACCAGGTGCATCCTTGAAAATTCTCTGAAAGAAGGATCGGTTCTCAGTAGATTTTGAAAAGTTCTGGGATCTGAAGATTTTTCTTCCTGAAAATATAACACAAAGCCATGGGAAGTCATTTGTATCAAAATTGGGCTGTGGTTCATTTTGAAACGTCTCCAGATTGGTGCTCGCCACCGTGATGAGGACACACTCAGATAGTCCTGTGCTCTGTGTTTGATAGCAAGATCATAAAACTGATTTCATCTGACTTTACTGGAGTTCCTCTTTATTGCCTCGCTTCTTGTCCTTCACATGTGTGTGAGAGGCCCTGTCTGGACATTGATTGCTGGTGCCAAAGGACTAAAGACATCCAGGTCTAATTGTGAGCAGGTGACCAGCAGGCAAACTGTGGACAGACTGGAAAAACTGCCCCCACTTCCAAATGCCACAGTCACCCCAACTGGCTCCTCTCCCTCACAGGCCTTTTTAATTTTCCATAACATTCCTTAATCCACCTGGCCGACTGTGCACACAGTACCCAGACACATGCAAACATACGGACACGCACACGCACACACTTGGTCAAAGTGGTATTAAATTCCCTGTAGGTGGATGTGTGTGGGCAGCTTTCGCTTTGCTGTGGTGCACACAAACCTCACAGTGTGTCAACATACAATAGAAAAAACAACAATTAGTGTGTGAAAGACATGAAAAACTATATGTTACATGCAAACACAGAGGCGTTAGGTTACACTGTGCATGATACAGCGTGCAAGACTGTGTTGTATCATTAGTTGACAGGTCGGTGTGTAAGCCACAATCTCTTGATTACACTGGTTAAAGGCTTTGACGTTTTGTTTGGGCAAAAGAGCATCTGGTTTCCATATGACTGTCAGAATTAACTCTTACTATTGGCTGCAAACCAAAAACTATCAGCATTGCTAAGATCAGCATTTGGCAAAGGGACTCATCTCTTCCTGAGAAGAACAGAGGACCCTCTGCTCTATTAAAAGCCCAACACAACAATGGCTGCTTCATACCAGCTCTGCTGCACCCAAAACTTCAATATGACTGAGTTTATAACACATGTAAATCCAACCACATTCAGCCCTAATGGCCATCCAGTATCTCATTAAATACATTGTAGCTTTTATGGAAAAGCAGCAGTTTTACTGTATCTGTTCTATGACTCAGAGCTGTTTTTTTAGAGACAGAGAATAATAATTAGATGAGAACTAAATGATTATGAGAACATCAATAGCACTCTTAAAATCCACCTGCCTGCACCGCTTAAGAACCCCAATTAACTCAGTCCACTTTTTTTTTTGTCTCTAAAGCCCAAGAAGTGACTGCACACAGCCAAGAAAGTGTCCAGCATGTAACCCTCATAAAACCACAGTGTGCAGTTTGTACACTTTGTTATGGTGGTTTTGTTACTTTTGGACACAACCAAGCTTTATGTCCCCCCCCCCCCGGTTCCAGTATTTGTGGTAAGCTAAACTAACAGGCATGTTTTAACTGCTGGGAACAAGATGTCTCCTACGTCACCCAAAGGATCAGTTGATGTGGATACGTCAAGCCTCCTCATTAAGCTCGTGAAAGTCATCAGACTTACAGTGTTGTCATAAATCCTGCCTGTGGGAAGGACATCAGGATTGCATAAAGCATATTTTTTTGCAATGTCTCCATAAAGTAACGTTCTACTCATAGGACCAATATCTCAGGGGGAGAAAAGAGATGAAATTTTGCTTATTTTGGCCAAAATATTCACCTGAGGATAATGCGATTTTGTAGGTCAAAGGTTGAGAGACAGGTTGACAGAGACCAGGAAAAAGATAGACGCAGGTAGAGAAGTAGAAGGAGAGAGGGACAGAGGACAGGAAGATTTAAGACACAAGTAAAAGAATAAAATGTTAATTTGGATGAAAAACGGTGCTGAGTTTTGTAGATCTGTCAAACATCCAACACAGAACGAATAGAGCTAATACTAATACTGATGCTAAGTGGCTGAGCCTTGTTTGCATCAGGAGGAGGGGCAGAGGAGGAGAGAGAAGTGCAGTGCATGATGGGTCCCCCCCCACACACACACACACACCTGTCTGAGTTTATAGCAGCATAACTAGGGGCTAATCTGAGCCAGGTCTGATTGGAGGTTTGATCAAAAAGGAAGGTGAAAGCCTCCATTCTACTTTTGGAGACATAGGAGCCATAAGTGGATCCTGAATGGTAGGGAACTACGATCTCCGTCAGATATGAAAGGTTCCTGACCATTGAAGGCTTTGTACATGAGGAGGATTTTGAATTATATTCTGGTTTTGACAGAGAGCCAGTGCAGAGGGGGTAATACAGGAGAGATATGATCTCTTTTCCCAGTTCTTGTCCATATATGAGCTCCAGCATTTTGGACCAGCTGGAGATTCTTTAAAGACTAACGGGGCCAACTTGATAGGAGGAGAACAGCAGTAATCCAGCCTGAAAGCAACAAATGCATGGGCTGACATCTTTTTGAGACAGGATGTGCCTGTTTTAAGTGATTTGACTTTTGTGGAAGTTAAAGGACAAATCCTGACCAATCCTCCAAGTCAACTCCCAGACCCCTACAGCTGTGCATGAAGCCAAGGTGATGTTACCTCATTAGATAAAGTCTTACTAAGGTGTTTTGGGCCCAGCACAAGAACTACAGTTTTGTCTGGGTCTTGGAGCAGAAGATTGCACATCATTCAGGTCTTTATGTCCTTAATGCAGGCCCCAACCGTGGTCATTATTCAATGCCACAGTTTGTACAAAAAAACCCTCATGGTTCTTATGACTTTTAAAAGTAATTTTTCTGATTTATTGAAGAGGGACTGTATGAGATTGTCATCCATAATACGGGACTTCCCTTCAGAAGATATGGGTCAGCGCTGCATCAGCCATGCAGAAAAGCTGAGCGCAGCAGTGCGCTGATACTCAGTGTGGACCTTACTTACCATGCGAGGCAGCTGAATTTGCAAGAGCACACAAAAATCCATCTCACTGGGATTGAAGTCATACACTTGCGTCTGCACCAAAAGTGGTTCTAGCTAATCGGCGTCCTTTGGCGGCATCAGGCTGTGATTTAATGTGTTGACAGTGCAACTGTCTGTTCAGATAATTTAGACACTCTGGACATATATGGCTGTAAGTGCTGGAACTGCAACTGAACTGTTTGGCAGAGACATGATCGGGGAGGCAATAATTCCACTTGCAGTTTAGTTTTTAATTAATACACTGAAGATTTTTGAGTTTTGAAACTTGGGATATGCAGCTCGTTTGATCCAATTCAGCTACCGTACTTTACTTCTGCTCCTATTATGTGGGAAAGTCTCTGGTGCTCAAAAAAACCCCAAAAGAACAAAAAAAACCACAAACTATCTACAGGTTCTGGTAAGCATGAGAAAAATACATGTATTTTTTGTATCCTTTAAAATTATCTTTGTGTTTTTTGGGGGTTTTTTTGCGTTCAAAGATGTGGGGGCTCAAACCTTGAAGGGCTTGCCTGGGAAGGTCACAAAGACTTTCTCACTTCAACAGTTGAAAGTGAAAACAGGACAATAAACCTCTTCTCCATCTCTGTGTGTACATCATCACTCTGCATAATCAAGAAACATTCAAGCAAAGTGAGAAGAACAGGATAAATACGTAAATAGTTTCCTTCTACTCTTTCCTTAGCAGCTGCGATGCAAGTGACTTGAACTCCAAGTTTAAGGTTATCAGTCATACCTAAAAGTCTTGAGGTGATATAAAAATGTTCTGTCTGAGTGAAGTGTTGAGGCTGAGCCAGGCGTGTCCTCTAATCTCTATTGCAGAGCTCAACAGGTCTGGTCACAGATGTTGAGAGATGTCACTCAGCCAATGAGCCTCAAACACACAGAGCCGTGAATCAGGCTGCAATATCCTTAAATATTTCCACGCCAGTGGAGAAAATAAAAGTGATAAATAGAGTAAGGAAAGAACAGGATTACACAGAAGGAAAAGAAAACATGAAGATCTAAGAGGAGAGAGTTAAGTGGATGGAGAGAACCCGATTTCAGAGTAATGAAATTGCAGATGATTTAAGTTGTGTCCTGGTGAGCCCAGAATGTTTTTGGTTGGTAAGCCACAGTTTCCTTCGCACTGCACCGTACAACATCATCAATCTGTCAAATCAAGTGGAGGGATTGAGATTCAGCAGGGAGGATGCTGAAACAGAGACAAATCTCTGCTCTCGGAATCCAAGTGAGCGCTGTGATGAAAAAAAGTTGGGTATGATCCTCTGGAAGGTGTCTTCCCTCTCCTCTTGATGGCTCATTTATAGTTTAGTGTTGAGTCATAGGGTCACGATGGTTCACCCGTCAGCGCAGAACGGTCCTGTAGGTCAAGAGATTTACTCGTCACTCAGCAAGAAGGGGAGTCCTGCTGAGACCGATTCAAACATCGTCCACTGGTTTCTAGGCAACAAAGGTGACAACATGAAGACAAGACTTACTTCACTGAAGTTAGACAAGTGGGTAACTTAAATGCCACTGAGGACATTTTGACATGTTTTATTTTTTTCAGCCAAAATTTGGTAATGTACAGTATGGCTAACTTTCTAAAACTGATTGATAAGCTACTTCTAAGAGTGTTTAGTTGTAACTGCATTACAACTGCTGAGACTGTTGCTGTTTGCAAGGAATACAATATTAGACAGCACAACTGGACAAAGCAGGGAACCCTCAAAGTGGCCTTTGCATTCCAGACTTTGACAATAATAGTTTTCAATTCAGCTTGAAATTGCATTTTTGTAGAGAGGCAAAGAAATAAGGCGAAGAAATACATCAATTTTAAAAGTAGAGGCTGCCTATTGCCATCCACTGCTCTTCGGGATGAAATACATCAGTATATAACACACTTGGAATATTGATTTGTCTTTAAACAGCAGTGCCAATAAGTGGCTAAATGAGACGAGAGGTTGTCAGCAATAATACAAAATCCAATATAAACATTGCATCAGCTTCAAGTGGGAGTCCAATGGGTGATAAAACGGGTAAACCACGGTAGCTACGTCCACCTATCTTTTTTTTTTTCATGGTTACAGGCATAAGTTTGTGTGTGTGTGTGTGTGTGTGTGTGTGTGTGTGTGTGTGTGTGTGTGAGAGAGAGAGAGAGAGAGAGAGAGAGAGAGAGAGAGAGTTTCAACCACATTGAAATAATCAGCTAAAATCTTATTGTTCCAGGATGTTTCTCTACAGTGTTCGTCTGCAGACATCTGAAGCCAAAAGCAGCAGCACCTGGTGTTGCTTGAGTGACTAGCTCGATGTTTTCATGTGACCTTGGACGGTCTTTCTCAGATGGCTTCATGTCTTTTATTACAGCTTTGAGGCCCAAGAGAGCAGAATGTCCCAAGAGGAGGAGAGAAGAGCGGGATGTGATTGACTCCACTGACCCGTCTGCTCGTCTGATGTTACATAAGAGTCCTTCAACCTGCCACACGCGACACGCTCCTTTACTCTCCTCCGTCGCAGTAATCACACGAATATATAACAATCTGCCAAATTTGTTTGATTGTTCACTACAATCAGTTGTCCAAATCCACCCCCGAGCGACTGGTAAAACTGGCCAGGATAAAGTGGAGATCTAAATTTTGACCAAACCCCGAGTGGGATCCACATTTAATACAACTAACCTTCCCAAGTTTGGTGTCGGGCCTTCAGGCAGCCAGTACGTCCACATCTCAGCACTCTAACACATCCAACCCATTCTGGTTCTGAACTTGTCTCATGCAGGAGCGATCAGCGCCCCTTGCTCATCTGTAGGTTCTCCTCTAGCGTCAGCTTTCAACTGCAATGCCCTCTTGTATCTCCTCCTGATGCCACAGGAACCACTGTTGGATTCCCATGTGGAACCATTTTTAACATTTAAATAACATCTTGACTCCCTTTATATCAAAAGGGTGAAGTCTCCACTACCATCAGCAAACAAGTTCTACCACTGAGAACCAATAAACTCCAAAGACCTTGAGGGGAAACCAATGGGACGAGTTTTGAAACACGACAACTTCCCAATGAATCTTTCCATTTTTCTTGTTTTGCTGGCGGTCACAACTCCTGCAACCTGGATCGCTCGTGCGGGGTCATGTCTCACATGTGCTTTTTTCACGACAAAATACACAGTATTTGTCAGAGAACCCTACAAGTGAACGACGTGTAAAGTAGGTTTTAGATGGTGATGCTTTTGCTTGATTTTTAATTGAGAAAATTGATTTTTTTTTCCTAATATTTCTACATTTCACAGCAGCTCCTCTCTCCGTCTCTCTGGTTTATACATCTGCAAACTGTCTCAAGCTCAGCATCATCCACACTGGCTCTCCTGCCAGAGCAGTGGGGGCTACTTGAAATGGTTTTCAAAGACAACAGTACCGACGTTCAGATCAATATGATGAAAAGCAGCCTGATTTTGACGTTGATCATTTCAGACATTTTAAACGCGGTGATGTCACAGCCTGAGCACCCTTGAGAATAGTGCAGTATTGTTTTTTTCTAAAATGAAGAATAGCAGGAGAAGCCTTGATGGCTTTCATCTATATTCTTCGTGGATTCTACTGTCCTCTGTGACCCAAAACTCCTCCCCCATCAGCAGTCTACATGGAGCAGACTATTATGCAACCGAAACCAAAAAAACACCTCCAGATGATCGCTATCATATGGGAGTGGAGCGCATTAATTTTCTTGTCACAGCAGAAACAATTTCCAGTAGTCTACTCTGCGGCCGCTATAAACCAGCATGAATGACATCAGCCTATGACCTCAGTGGCTATGAGAGCGGCTTCTCTCGAAGAAAAACTATACCATTCCTGCTCTATACGCTCAAGTGTTGACGGATCATAAGAAGTTCCCCTGCATTCAGCCGCTGCCCCCGCTGACGACAGACTGAGATCAGGTATATCACACTCTTTATTTAGCAGTTCGAAATAATGCCTCACAGTTAACGCTCCATTACACCCGTATAATAAGGAAGGAACATAATTGGGGAAAGAAATTACATCAAAGTTTATTTTCTTTTACACAGACAGGTTTTTAGTGTGAGCCGAGTGTTTGCACAGCGCAACAACAATCACCAAAACAGAGCGGTGACCAGAGCCAAACATCCAACTGATACTTGCTGATAAATAGCCAGCCGGTTCCTGCTGCAGCCAAAGAGCCTGGTCTGAATCTAACCCTGATTAAAGATGGATGACAATAAGAGCCCTTTTTGACTTTAAGCCTCATCATGCAGAATAGCAACATATTGTATAATACCTGTCAATTTAGTGGAGACGAAATAACAAAAACTTCCTGCAGGCTGATGCATATCACAGCTGCTGTAGTTTGATGTGTTAATGGACGGCTATGGCACGTAGTCGCACGGCAGTACGTACGTCTGCAGCTGTCGGGGGAGGGGGGGGTGCGCACAACGATTCCTGCATTCACTCTAACCAATATTGATTTATAGAATAGAATAGAATGCCTTTATTGTCATTACACCAGGTACAATGAGATGCAACGCTGCTCCTTAGGATGTGCACATATAAATAGAAAAATATACATCGACATTTACATGACTATACCTACTATAGGACTAATACTAACATAACTGTACATAGATTCTGCTAAGACATAAGGACATATACTTATACATATAAGACATATACATATACATACATTTATGAACTTTTGAGTACGTAAAATTCCTTTAACGTCCGTGTGTGAAGGCTCGCTACCTAGCGAGAAGAAATTAATAAACTGTTGAACTGAACTATTTCATTTCAAACGTGAAGAAAATATGCAAACAAAAAAAGATTAAAAGTAAGGTGATACAAAAAATAGACCTATTAAATAACTCATGTTCAAATAGCTGTAGGAAGAATTGTACACTTATTTATTCACAGCCCTTTTTTTACCTTCGGGACGTAAGTTTACAACATCATCCCACTTCTATATATCTTGAAGCAGTGTGTATATATATATATATATATATATATATATATATATATATATATATATTATGGCATGCCGTTCAGGAAATTAATCTTTATCCATCCATCCATCGTCATCTTCCGCTTATTCCTACACATTAAGGGTCGCGGGGGGGCTGGAGCCTATCCCAGCGTCAACGGGCGAGAGGCGGGGTTCACCCTGGACAGGTCGCCAGTCCATCGCAGGGCCAACATAGAGAGACGAACAACCATTCACACTCACATTCATACCTACGGTCAATTTAGAGTATCAATCAGCCTAGTCCCCAATTGCATGTTTTTGGACTGTGGGAGGAAGCTGGAGTACCAGAGAGAACCCACGCAGACACGGGGAGAACATGGAGACTCCACACAGGAAGATCCCGTGATGGAGCCGGGACTCGAACCCGGAACCTTCTTGCTGTGAGGCCACAGTCCTGACCACTGCACCACCGTGCAGCCCCATTAAGCTTTATATATATATATAATATATTATATATATATATATATATATATATATATATATATATATATATATATATATTGAATGAAACTCTGAATATATTGAATGAAACTCTGAATATATTGAATGAAACCCTGAATATATGGAATGAAACTTTGAATATATGGAATGAAACTTTGAATATATGGAATGAAACTTTGAATATATGGAATGAAACTTTGAATATATGGAATGAAACTTTGAATATATATAATGAATCCTGAATATATGGAATTGAAACTCTGAATATATATATGAAACTCGACTGACGTCAGACTTCACGGCAGTGCCTGCGGGCGGCCATGTTTTTCCTTCATAAAAAAGCAGAACTATTAACGGAACACTCTGCTGTGTGTAGAGGTCCGTATTTAGATCTGTATGGTTCGCTCGATATAGTTTTCAGGTGGTTCAATGAAGGTAAAACAGTGATCGTATTTAGATCTGTATGGTTAGCTTGATATAGTTTTCAGGTGGTTCAATGAAGGTAAAACAGTGATCTATTTAGATCTGTATGGTTCTCTTGATATAGTTTTCAGGTGGTTCAATGAAGGTAAAACAGTGATCGTATTTAGATCTGTATGGTCCGCTCGATATAGTTTTCAGGTGGTTCAATGAAGGTAAAACAGTGATCTATTTAGATCTGTATGGTTCTCTTGATATAGTTTTCAGGTGGTTCAATGAAGGTAAAACAGTGATCGTATTTAGATCTGTATGGTTCTCTTGATATAGTTTTCAGGTGGTTCAATGAAGGTTAAACAGTGATCGTATTTATATCTGTATGGTTCGCTCGATATAGTTTTCAGGTGGTTCAATGAAGGTAAAACAGTGATCGTATTTAGATCTGTATGGTTCTCTTGATATAGTTTTCAGGTGGATCAATGAAGGTTAAACAGTGATCGTATTTAGATCTGTATGGTTCTCTTGATATAGTTTTCAGGTGGATCAATGAAGGTTAAACAGTGATCGTATTTAGATCTGTATGGTTCTCTTGATATAGTTTTCAGGTGGTTCAATGAAGGTTAAACAGTGATCGTATTTAGATCTGTATGGTTCTCTTGATATAGTTTTCAGGTGGTTCAATGAAGGTAAAACAGTGATCGGCCGTGCGTAATGGCACTGCGCTCTGACGCGGCACTTCTCCGGGACTGGAGAAGCTGCTGCGGCTGCAGGGATTTCGTGAACTGAAAGGGTAGATCTTCATATATTGTTCACTTCCAGTAAGAATCGCCCACATTCATAGACCAATGCAGGCTGAACGTAAGTTTAGTACTGAACATATTTGATGATCGGCGACACATTGTCAGCTTTGGACACGTTACTCACACAGCGGACTGTGGACAGACAGACAAATGCAAATGAGATTTGCCGAAACCTTGAATATATTGAATGAAACTGTGAATATATTGAATGAAACCTTGAATATATTGAATGAAACCTTGAATATATTGAATGAAACTCTGAATATATATATTCAGAGTTTCATTCAATATATTCAGAGTTTCACTCCATATATTCAGGATTCATTATATATATATATATATATTCAAAGTTTCATTCCATATATTCAAAGTTTCATTCCATATATTCAAAGTTTCATTCAATATATTCAGAGTTTATTTCAATATATTCAGAGTTTCGTATATATATTCAGAATTTCATTCAATATATTCAGAGGTTCACTCAATATATTCAAAGATTAATTTCCTGAACGGCATGCCATAATATATATATATATATATACTATCCCTTGTCTTTATATAAAACCTAATATGATGGTTTTAAAATGATTCTCTGTTTTAGCTCCAGCGCCATAAATTCACCCCAATAATTCATGCTGCACATACGCTTCATAGCGATGCAAACACAGATGTTTTTTTGTCCTCCCTCTCTGTCTCTGAACATTATTGTAGAGCTGTAGGCTGTGGTCAGGGTCTCTACATGTGTTGCAGGTTCAGGTGGATCTGGGAGGCTGTCAGGAGATGGGGAACACCCTCTTGCAACAGCCAAGTAGATAAAGAACGGTCATCCCTTCGGCACTGTGGTGACATTTTCCCTCCTTCCCATCCACCGTTCATTTTTCCTTGGGGCTGCAGCCATCCTGTTTGTTTATTTTTACGTCCAACAGCACCTCTTCCACCCGCCCACTCACAGCACTACCGATAATACTAACTTCCAATTTACGTCTTTAGCTTTTCCAAACTAACATCTCCGGGGTCACGCTGTTGTTTGGACCCGCTAAGCCACAGTCATAACAAAATGGGAGCTCGACCGGGATTTGAGCCTGAGGCGAAACCAAACGTTCACATTTGACTCATCTGGGAAAAATGTACAAACAAAACAATTTTAGCATTAATCATAACACAATATCTCATTTAGGATTTATCCAAATAAACGTACTTGAGAGGTGACAAGTGGTGTTAATCTGCAAGACACAAAAATTGTTAACCTCTATGATCCAGTATTACTGCACTAATTTGCCTTTAGCGAGTAGAAAGGCTCTTTACTTTTCATTGCAGTGCCATTGGACCTTAAATGATTCCCCTGCAGTACACTTTGGACAGTTCTGCCTCACATCACACACACACACATACACACACACACACACACACACACACACACACACACACACACACACACACACACACACACACACACAGAAAGAGAGAGAGAGCTTCCCAGCAGGATAACTGCTCATCTCTGAACATCTGTGTGGCATAAATCACCCTCTCAGAGGTTACCTCACAAACCACCAGGCCTCATGGTGACAGAGAAAAGCCCTTGGCAGCGACCACTAAACCGTAGAAAAGATTTTAACTATCACAAACAGCAATACATCATTTTTAATTGCCAAAACTCACTCAATTGTCCACAGAGGAGGATTTGGGGAGGAGAAGTAGAGGCTGAAAAATGGGGTGATGCAACGGCAAGATGGAATCAACTTTTTCTTTTTTTTGGTTTTGTTTTGCTAAATGCATCTCCAGAGGTCTGCATCACTGTACAAATGTGACCCAGTGTGACGTGGAGGCTGATGAAGAGAATGACTTTCTCAACATCAACCGGCATCATTACACCAGCAGGATCATTTTAGGGCAGATGAAGTCTGCCTGAAATCTGTTTTCATTCAATTTGACCTTCACAACCTCTGTGAAATGACTCCAACTATCATAAGTTGACCTGTTTTTGCTCCATTACATTTGGAAAGACCAAGATCCACATGGCTAAATTAATTTATTTCTATTCCATTTAACCGGAAGGTCCGAAATTTTTTTGGCCTCGTGCTCCGCTTATTCCTCATCCTTGACCCTCACATGCAGAGTTTTAAACCTCAAACCAGGCCAACCAACTGTCTGGATCAATGAGAGACAGTTGTTGCACCGGTCTTGAACAGGGTCCATACGGTACAAAACAACCTCGCTATTAACAACGCCAGTCAAGCTTGCTGGAAAAGCCCATCATCAACTGTGGTGATGGCATATGTGACCACACGTCCATGTGACAGAAGCCGCAAGTCAACTTTCTGTCAAGAAAACATGTTTTATTCAAACTGTCATAGAGAAAAGCAGCACTGCCTTAAATATTCAAATGTAACAGGGACATCTCTGATTGTTGCAGAGCGCCGTTACCGTGGAAATGTTTATTGCACGTGTCACTATTGGTCATTGATGGGGAGGAAACTGGCTGCAGAGACATGATATCCAATGTCTGATATAAAATATTGAGTGATATCAGTGACAACAGTTACATTAAACGACATTGGATCAGAAATGTTACGTGGGAATCTTTTTGGGCTGAGTAGTTCCTGTAGACGTTTCAGTGCACAGTCTTGTATTTGACCTTTTTCCATTTTTTTGAATAATTTTGTTTCCCCTGAAGCAAATGTTTTATAGTTAGGATTCATCTGGACAGGTTCTCTACTGGTTGAATATTTCCATAGCTCGTTACTTATTGCCATCTTTACTTTTAACAGGTTGTTGATATGTGTAGTTCTGCTGTGGTCAAAAGGCTGGGAATCCCCTTGGAACTAAGCCCCCCCCCCCCCCCCCCCCCCCTTCAATCTTAGCAATGTCCCTGATTGGAACTCTTTGTGATTCATGTCTGCAGACATTTGATGAATGTAGGAAGAATATTCACTTTTGTGTTCACACAGTGTTTGTCTCCACCACCACCACCACCACCCCCACCCCCACCCCCCGAGGGGCTCTCAGCTGCTATAAATGCTCTGAAATATTCACCATGGTTGCGAACGTTGCTCTGGCTTTTGGTGCCGGTCAGGTGTCATGGAGCACACAGTGTGCTTATCAGAGCTTTCAGACTGAAAACAGCTGTCTGCTGCTGCTGGTAATGGAGCTGATGATAGCAATGAGAGAGAAAAACTTCAGAGTTATGGGCCATGAAACCAAAACAATGAAGTGAAAGATGTTGAAAATGCTCCATCGAGCCAAGGAGAACAGCAGAGTTGGACGATCATTCTAAAGTGTTTGACTTATACACAACCTTTTTCACGACATGTTATTTGATCCTTTGTTTATATAAAAATACTGGTTATTTCTGGTTTAAATATTCTGAGCAACAAGTACTGAGAACAAGATATAAAGATGTATAAAACGCAGAAGAAGAATATATAAAAGAGTAACAAAAATATTGGTGCAGAGCGCAGAGAAGACACAGATCATGGAGATAATATCATCATAATGTGTTCATCATCCCAACTTCCATGAATAAATCATCTGGATTACATATCAAGAATACCATCTAGATGATTTAACCGCTACACATGGACCCGGTATTCCTATAGAACTAGAACTTCCTCAGGATTCTTCAGGATGTACAATTGTCATCCAGACTCCCTCCAAAACTCCACCTCTTGTTCCTTGTAATATTTCCTTCTTTCAACTAAACTTTCATCAATTTATCTTTTTTTTTTTTTTTAGATATTCTGCTACACAAATGGATGCAGGCAGTGAAAATGTTGAGTCAGAGGAATGGCTTCTATAAATCTGGAGAGAAAAGGGCAGATTACGTTTTTGTAAATAACAATTTTCAAAGAATTAGCAGTTATAGAATACAGGCCGAGGTCTCTCTACTGGGCAGATTTGGGCATGTGCTCTCGTCCACCCGTCCAGTTGGACACGGGAAACACTAATGACTTGCACGCTGCTATCAGTCAGTGAACTCTTGGTCACCCATTACATGCACAACACTTCTGGTGAAACACGTGGGCAGAAAAGAGAGCCGTAATCCAGCCATGTGCCTTCTCTGATTCTTCCTTCCTCAATCCTGTTCGCCTGTGTCTTCCTCTGACACACAGCCACAGAAAACACACTGGAGACATTAATGGATCCACGTCATCTTATACATAATCATGAGATATAAAGGAAAGGAGGCGAGAGGAGGATGTGTGGCGATCGCAGCGGAGACTTAAGGAGAAACATGGAAACTTTAAGATGATTTTGCATCGCTTGTTGCTGCAAAATATTTAATTCCAGCTGCTTGTTTTTTACTTTGTTGAGAAAACTAACAAAAAAACTAATTTTCATCCCCTGCCAGAGCAATCAGCAAAAGCCTTGCTGGTACTAATGGTCCCTGCTTTTATGTGTTAATATTTAGGCGAAAGTCTTTGATGGTCAGGTTGAGTTTCTGCACTGGTGTGGGCCAGCGCTGAACTCCCCACCCCTGCTGTCATTTATCTCCTCATAAATCAGCAGATGTTTATAAGACACTTAACAAGGGTGTGCGGAGACACGAGGGAAAGAGCTGCAGACATATTGAGACATCCAATAACACCTCAGCGAGCTTATCGGTGTAATTACCTCCTGTTGTGGAAGCAAAGGCAGCTTGACGGGAGCAGAGCAGTTCTCTAACAGCCTCCCAGTAATCCTCCATGATGGATTGTTTACAGTGAGCCTCTGATCGTGGATAACATCCATCACTAAGTTTGCTCATCTCCAATCACTCTTGGAGCTCCTCCAAACCTGACTAACACAGGTTGCTATCTTCATTGACTTAATGTGTTCTCTTCTATTGGATGAGATTGATGCAACTTTTACTGATATATGGCCCTCTTGTGGTTGCACATGATACAGGCTGTTGCTCTCTGAGCTGTGCGTCACTTACTACCAGTAAATGTTTGCGCCTCAGCTTAAGTGGTACAGCGAGATAAACATCCGTAGATCATTATTAGACTCGTGACAGGACACAGCATAGCATCGCTGCTAAAGGCGCTGATACACAACAACTGGGAATTCATATGCACTCTCAAATTATTGCACTAGAAAATCGATGTGTTCTTGTATGAGGATGGAGAAATATGCACCATGCCGACATGTAGATATGGACCCTTGGTTTTGGAAATGGTGCCACTCTTAGAATTCTGGATTTTGACACATTTAGTTTTCTGTTCCTCCCTTTAGTCTGGTTTCTTGTTTCCTGTTTACTACTTCCCACTTGTGTTTGCTGTTGTCATCTTTTTCCCGTCTTTTCTAAAGTTACTCGCCTGTATCTCTTCCATGAATCAGTCCTCCTCAGCCACAGCCCCTCTCATCCAATCAGCTCCCTCCCTGTTCTCGTCTTCTCCCCCCGGTTTCTAGCTGCATCGTTAATATGTAGAGTGTGTATTTTAGTTTAAGTTTGTTTTTAGAGATAAGAGTCTGATTTTAACTGTTTTCAGGTTGTTGTTTTTTTACATTTCTCCTCTTGAGTAGATCTGTGTGTTTGTTTATTTTATTTTAAATAAATGAACAATTCCATCTATTCCTCCGCACTTGAAGAATGACAGATAACTACAAAAAAGGAACCGATTAAGTCCATCGTGGGAGGCAAATTCCAAAAACACTGCACTAAAATGGTGCAATGCAGTAAAGGTGACGTCGAGTTCATGATAGTCACATGGGTATTTGACCAGGTCAAAATGTTTAGTTGAGTGAAAGAGTGAATGTATAGTGCACACTTTATACATTATTCACAATGACTTAATGGAATATAGCGGAGTTTAGCTTGTTTGTGATTGGCTTGTTGCGAAGTCTTAAATTTTCATAACATAAAATAACATGAATAAGCGTCACGCTACATTTCCATTCGCATGACTTGTTATTTTGTGTCTCTTCCACAGAGGAGCAGCTTTCTCAGATATTAAATTTGTAAGCAGAACTCGGTGAGCCAACTATTAGCGGACATCCAGTGTCCTCTGTTGTTGAAGTAGCAGCATCTAATCTCACCAAAAACCCTCAAATTGTTAAATAAACTGGTGATATGACTCATAATCGTGATTGTGAATCATGATTGATGATCAGCCAACCGCTTAAGTAGCATGCCGCGTGAGCAGGAACTCATCAGCCATCTCAGCCATTTGTTCAGAGCCGCATGCATTAGCCAAACGTGACTTTCAACGCCCACGCACGCGCACATACACACACTACCCAGTTATTATTGTAAACCTTCAACTTTAAGGTTTGTGGGACAGCAAACAATGAGGGTGTAACACCAATAAAAACACCGGGGATAAATCAAATTTCATTGTTCTTCCTGAGAGTGGATGCACAGGAAATGCACAGTCGTAAATTGTTTTGCCCGAACCTTGGCGTGCAGTGAGCTGGGATCCACAGCTGGAGACAGATGCTTCTCAAACATGCAAGGGCCTCATCAGGACCACTGGGACTTCTCATCTGCTCCTCACTCGTCCTCCCCCATTGAAGTTATCCTCCTGCATGAGCACATTACTTCTCAGTCTGTCATATTACTGTAATGATTTCCTCCCTCACTTGGTATTTACGTCTGTCACTCACAGCTCTGCACTGCGCTGACACTGACTGTCAGTACGTGTATCTGATTACTGACTTTACTCCTAACAAAACACATTTCCTTTCAGGTGTTTTACACATGTTGCTTAAAGAAGAATCCCCTTCATGGTCCTGTTTGGATGTAAAAACCTACGAGTTTGAGCCGCCCACTTTTTAATGTCCTTCCCTCCAGAATGTTGGGAGCTGGAAGTCGTCTTTTCTTTTGTAAAACAAGCAGTTGCAAACAGTTTCTCAACAATTGCTGAAAGCGAGAGTGTGTGTAGTAGAGCAGTCGGGCTGCCGTATGTGTTGCGAAATGCTGCAAAAAAAACCCTCTCATAGTTCGATTCAAGTGTATTAATTTTCCAAAATGCACTGCAATAATGTGACAAATTTCCAAATATTCCGTGTTTGGACCGAATTGCTTCTTATTAGGACTGTGACCTTTGCGGTTAGGCATCAGAAATTGCAGCAATAGCTCAGTATTCATCAGATCAGTGCTGGAATACTGCTGTCCGTTGAGACATAGCTCATGTTTGTGAGTTGCGAGAAGAGAATTCCATTCATATTCTAAATTATGTGATGCAGAACATTATCCATTCAGTGACCACATTACAGTCCTAAATTCTATGTTTTCCTCCACAATTTGATATGATACATCCCTGCCGGTTTCCTTCCTTTGTTTATTTGGGGTGTTTTTTGGTCTTTTTTTTTTTTTTTACAGGAATTCTGCTAAACGTCAGGTAGTCAGAAAATGCCATTAAGACCCAAAGTATCAGACTTACAGCAGCCACGCCCTGCAGCACCATCGCAATGGTGATTTTCATCTTCCGATAGTAAATTAAAATGACGACATCGCTGGCAATCAACACATCGGTGACTTCAGGAAACCACGCCTGAAACAATGAGTGAGTTCAAATTGTTTCAACATAGCGACACATCACACACATTCAGCCAGTTCAGTCACACACATCCAGATGCGACAAACTGACTCCTGGTGCACACGCTCACGGCCACAGACAAAGCTAATCCACACTGTTGAGCCTAATCTGCTTTTTGGATTAAGTGGGAGGGGCTAAACATGTGAGAGACAGAAGTCTGGATTTTATATAGAAAGCATTTTATTTTATATGTGTTACAATATGTATTTGGTAATTTAAACAGCTGCACATCTTGGAAACACTTAAAATGGTGAAATAATCAGCAGTAAAAAAAAAAAAAACTGTGCATGATTAAATATTAAACATTTGTGACTCATGATCGACCATTAACTGTATTCTTGTGCATGACGGAACAGTGTGTGGAAAGATGGCTGTTTGTCCAGTTGCAAATGATGAAAGTTGAAAAAAATATAGATGTAGACACAAAAAAAACCCACAAAAATACCTGCATAAATCAAATTCAACTCAAAGGACATCGCATCGTCACAAGAGCCTGCTCCACCAGTTTTATCGCTCATGTAGTCCTCTCAGCAGCGAAGGACACACAAAACCTGTAATGTAAACAAGAAGCTGGGACGTGATCTACGAGTCTGACTCCGACCCCCCTCGGAGAGAGTTGAGGGTCATGCTGGTGACACCAAAAACACGTGTACACACACCTAGAGATCGTAATCCACTGCAGCTGTGCGGGTCCACTCGGGGGACAAGAGCGGTAAAGAATAACAAGTTCAAGAATGTTTGAGAGGAGTTGGTGGGTCAGCTTCAAGAGCCAGGTAAGTAGTCACCAGGCTCGAGGTCGTCCCTCAGATGATCGCGGCTCACTGCTTTTTTCCTGTTCCCTCAGTTGCAGTACATATGCAGTCTGAAATCAGACCGTTCGCTCAAATCCCCGGGCCGCTTGCCCTGCAGCATTTTTCCACTGAAATGTGTTTTCACTTATTTCTGGATCCCACAGCTAAACCGGGTTCACGCCCTCTGCCTTTCTCCATTACCGCTTTGTGCACTCTTGTGTCCGTCACACCTCCCATTTACAAACAAACACCATAGCATCAGGTCAGTGAAGACCCCAGAGAATATTTTGGAATCGCCTGCCAGGAGATGGAATCCCCAGTAAAAGCAGAGAAGGGCTGCTTTTACACTAATTTTACTCTAGAGCTAGATTTGGCCACTGTAATGTACAGTAGGAATCTAATATACAGATTGAATCCAATTTTGTCACTTTTAAATATTAAAATACATAGGTGGCTACAGTTTAAGAACATATTGAATCAATATAGCACCAGGGACTAAAGTTAAACAGCTTTCTCCATGTCTCCATCTTCATAAATGCCTCACTGAGATGGCATAAAGGTCATTTATGACTTCTAAAGAGACTAACATAACATCCTATCCAGGATACAGCTAAGTAATATGTCACTATGTACATATTCACAGTTTAATGTTCTTTTCTTTAATGAACAGCAGATGATGAGACAAAAGCATTGTGCCACTAGCAGACGTACTACACAGCATTGTTGTGTGTCTGATAATATTTCAAGTAGCAGGATGTGGTCCAGTTTTCCCCTCAGGGAGAGATCCAGTACAAGGCACAGAGGATGAAGGAAGCTGGAATGGGTGCAAGAGTCTTGCGCTGAATGATGGTCCATCTTGAAGAGTCGAGGCTTTCGTCATGCAGATGCAAATATCTGAAGAAGAAAAGGGCAAGTCGGTAAACACAGTTTGAATTTTTTTTTACAAAACCTACTGGTTCCCTCCATCTCCCAGAGTCCATTTTAAAGTCTTTTAACTCGTCTATAAATCTCTTGTTCCTACATTAAAGATTCCTTGGAGTTTTATGTTCCTTCATGAGCTCACAGGTCCTTTACTACACACCTATAACCCTGCTCCAAGCTGGAGATGCAGCTTTCTTCAATTATGCTGTCCGATTGTGTAACACTTCACCAAAGACAGGCAGATTAGAGGGACAGCCTCAAGTTTGATCTTTCAATTCAGCTTGAAGCACATCTTTCAGGCATTTCGGTCCATTTTATTAACCTTCTCATTAATTGATAATGTGCTGTTTTTAGGCATTTAAAGAAGCCCTGGAGAGGCCATAGAGAGGAAGAAAATATCTGGAGAAGATATTAAGTTGTAGTATAATACAGGAACTAAAAATGTCGAATAACTAAACTGAGAGAACACATCATTTTTTTGTATCTCATGGCTTTGAAATTATTTTTTTCTACTCATGGCCACTCCAGGGCCCCGTACTTTAAAGCTGTCTCTTTATTTTTCTCCTTATACATGCAAAGCACTTATGAATGTTTTTTTCCTTTGTACTTCCTCTTAATCTACCTCCTAGTTAATGCTTTTGTTTCTTACCTTGCATTTTATAGATGAGATTTGCTACACAAATCAAGTTTTTTTTTTAAATATTATGATTGAAATTTCGCTCCGAAATGTTTCTTTTCTCTCTTAATGTTTTATTATTATCTAAAATGTTTGATTAGTTCAAACAGGATGTGTCCATAACCTCATGAAGACTGTGCTTTTATTCACGAGACACCAACATACCCACACATTCATTAGCTTTTCCGCTGAGTTAGATGAAAATAATATCATTCTAATATATAAATATATCCACTGTGTAACAAGTTGGCTTAGCCTAGCACAAACTGATGATGGGGGAAGAGCTAGGGTGGCGCTGCCCACTGCTAACAAGACTCAAAGAGTAAGACCAGAGGTTTACAGGGTTATGTTACCATACTTGGCCTGTAGCACTGACATCATGGAGTCTCTGCTGGTTGCCAAGGCAGCTGCTCACGGCCAAGTGGTAGTCTGGCACATGACATCATGACGTTCTTACACTTTTTGTAAGCTACTGATTGAACAAATGGGACGTAAAGTATTAACAAGAGAGCTTCAGAGCGGCTGCTGCTGCTGCTGCTGCTGCTGCTGCTGCTGCTGCTGTCCAAATGTCACAACATTCTCATATTCTTTATGCTGACCCACAAAGCAGCTACGTGCGTTTTCTTCGACCCTCACGTATTCCTTTAAATACAAGTAGCTCGACATTGATCGGAGGGGGAAAAAAAAGACTGAAATGATTTTGATGCCGAATGTTTTTAACCACGGGGATGGTTCTCTTTCTTAGTGAGAGGGATTTGGACTGATGATCGGAAAAAAAAACAACAACTTAGCCATAAAACACCTCACAAACTCACAAATCGATGGGGCATCCATGACTTATTAACATTTAAAAACAGGTTGTACTAACATATAATCACCAATCATCAAATAAACTCATGTTTCATCTCCCATCACATGCTCCATTTCTGTCTATCTAGTTTTATAAGCGCAGGCTTTAGTTTGGCTTTCTTAAAACAATCTGTCAGAACTGGAAGACGTAAACCTCATTTGTCATTTGGTGGGTTTTTTGATTTTTGTATCTTTCATCTAGTTTGAGTATTAAATTCCATTTGTGAATATCTGCCATCATTTTTTTGTTTTTTAGAGGTCCATGAATAGTTGGTGCTAACTTTCTCCAGCTACTCACTCCTCAAATTAAGAAGAAATACCCTCTTGTTTCATGTCTGTGCAGAAGAGCTCTCTCTGCGGGTATCCAGGACCCTGCAGACACAAAAACACATTACATCTCTCGAGGTGAGTCAGGACGTACACACGAATAACAACCCACAACACTGACGCACTAACGCAGCATTATGTGAAAGCAAGGATCTCCGTGGCGCACAGAGGGGGGATCTACCGCCAGATACGACTTAAAACTAATGACAACGGCACATTACAAGCGCCAGAATGTTGGCAGGCAAAGGAGCATCTGTGTCTTGTAAAGGTTTCCTCTCCCTGTATCTGCTCTGAGCCTGGCTGGTGAAGATTTGGGAACGATAAATCCGTTTCCACACTGGTTTGGCGTGATTGTAACTCCTCGTCTCCTCCAGCTCTTAAATTAAAACCTACTCCAATCTTCCCAGCCTCATATATCTTCAACTTGTTTCCCTTTTCCCTTGTATCTCGGTTTGTTCGGTACATGCCTATTTGTTAATCTCATCGCAGTCTAAAAAGGGGGAAACAAGAGAGGCACTCACGCTTGATGCTGCCGCACGAAATCAGCGAACTGACGGTCCTTAGTATAGAGCTCAATGATGCGTATCCTGTCTTGGATTTCCTGCAGCAGTACAGGATATTGGTCAGGAGGGAGCATGACATCAGAAGCAGATAAACACACTGAAAAGTCTTCAGTCCATTCAAAAGGATGCTTTGCATTCAAAGAACTAAAGAAACCTTTTTAGTAAAGAGTGCAAAGACCAGATAAGTTTCCAGTTTATATCTTTCAGTGGTAACACTGGGATTGGGTGGAAGAACAATGAGCAAACGCAGAACAGGAGCGGTTCTAGTTTCTCTGATTTGAGCTCAAATCAAAGCATTGGTGGATTACTGAGTGTATGGCTGGATAAAGAAGATGTGAACGATACCTTTGAGAGCTTGACATTTTTTTAACAGTTCTTCCGTTTTTTAACTGTACGTCACCATAAGCTTGAAGCTACATATATAGATAAATATGTATGTATATATATGCAGCTGGCTCTTTCTGCATTCTGGAGTCACAAAGAAGTGTCACAGGAGGAAAACACCTATCAGAGCAAAAGAGAATTTTTTGCTTTCTGCTTTTACAAAAGAAGGTAAAGTCTGCCTTAGAAAGACATATTTTCATTGAATAATTCCTCAGAGCAGTTGCACACAAACTCACCTCCTTGGTCAGTTCACTGTTCTCATAAATGTGTCGTATCTCCTCGCTGCTGAAGTCTGTGGAGGCCTCGGCACTGGCGCTGCTGTAGACGGGAGGCTCGGGGTAGCGGCGGTAGTAGTGGCTGTAGCCGGTGGTGGCCTCACTCTCATACATGGGGTTGTATTTGGTCGCCCTCTCTAGAGATGGAAGACTCTCTCCTCGGCTGGAGGGTAACACACACACACACACACACACACACACACACACACACATACACACACACACGCACAGAAAGAAAGAAGTTCAATAAAGCCAGAAACAAAAGTGACACGTGACGCTTTAAACCTTTATTAACTGCAATAGTTTCTTTCATTTATGCTGGGCTCTCTCAGACAACCTGTAGGTGTTTGAGGATTTTGGAAATAGATCAACATCATATCTCCTCCACAGGCTGGTCTGAACTACACCAGACACACAGATGGAGGGAGGACCGATAAGTTGTGTGCGTCTGCAAGAAATGAGGATAGATGAAAGATGGGGCAAAGGGGACATGAGGAAAGATAAACCCTGGGCGAGGGAGAGAGGTGGCCTCACTTCAGCACGTAGTGCAGTGGATAATTTTGGCGGAGGAACTAAGGATTCAGTCATGAGATGTCTCGACCCATTCTGTCCCCTCGAGAAAGAAACCAGGCTCCTTTAATTGAAAGCAGATTACACGAAGGAGGGAACGTCTTCAGGCTAAAAATGAAGCATTTCTGTTCATCGTCAAACGGAAAAGTGAGGTTGGTTTACATGAGGGAATAGTGTTCACTCGTATGGTTGTTTTCAACATGCACGTTTCATCTTATGAGATAGAGTATGGGCCAGTATATAGAATCCCTGTAGATGTACATGCCAATCTTAAAAGTTTACTTAGATTATATCTATAATAGTAAACTCAAAGTCAAATTTGAGAAAGCAGAAAGCATCTTTTATAAATTCACAATTCACAGGGAATTTTAAATTTAGGTGTGGAATATAGTTACATGTTTTTATGACAAAAGCGTACCAGTAAATGTGAAGATTTGTATACAAACATACAAATTTGAAGGGAAACCCAAATGAAGAGAACGGATGAAAATGACCCTCCGAACAGTTTCAGTGTGACAGTGAGGTAACAGATGGTTTTTTGCCAGTCAGTTGTGTCAATTAAGAACACGTTTACTTTTCATGACATCCCCACTGTGTCGCTCACCTCCAAAATCAAGAGTTCAAAGTTTCTCTGTTAATAAAGAGGACAGAAAGAGTGGACATGGATCCAGCAAAGTGAAGCCAATGCAGGGGTGAATAAATCTGCATTCTACATACTGGTCAGCAGGGGGCGACCACTTGATAAGATAAAAAGAAAAGATGCAGCATCTCAGTTGAGGTATTATCACAGTAAACATTTCCCAAAAGATCTCGGGTGTTTTTGAGTTTTGCTCAATAAAGCAGAACGCTCAGTTTGTAGATTTTGGCCCAATTTAGAGAGCAACAGATGATAAAGCTGCTTGTGTTTTATTTGAGTGACAAGTCACTACCACGGTTTCCAAACAGGATCCACAGATCTCACAGTGGCTGCATCTTCTCTTTTGTATACTTCTATAGGAACGGTTGATGAAAATCTTGTAATTAGGTGGAGTTCCTCACCGTATCGGGTCCTCTGACTCCTCCTTGTCGTATTGATCCCGTAATGTCCTGGCGAGGAAGAAGATGACACCAGAGGCCACGAGCAGGAATCCAGCCACTGAGGCCACCGCTATACCCACCACCAGCGGCTCGGACACGTACTCCTCACAGTGCTCTCCTCGGTACCACCAGTTCTCCCCAACGCGACACCTGAGGAGATAATTGGATTTATCTGTCACGGCGTCATTCCCACTCAGCTGCAATGACCTGACACTGGACATTCTTTATCGTATGTTCCATTTTTTTCAACTCCTTAAAGGAACTCCAGAGGAGTGGGCTGACGACAGCCCAAATTCCTGGAAGTGTTCTTTCAGATGCATCATGTGTGTACTTGGATACCAAAGTATCCCAAAATGCATTTCACGCCAATAAGCAGTGATAATTGAGAGAACTCTCAGAGGAACTTCTTTTTTAGTACTGCTGTCACACCAACATTAAACCTCAGATCTACGCTCAATTCATGATAGAGCCAACTCCGAAATTTGTTCGAACCTTTCAGAGGAGTTAAGTCCTGTATTGCAGAAATCTAGAACACGACAATAGTGTGATCTCAACTGAAGTCATAAGATCTGCTGTTGTTTTGACTGCAGAAATTTCCAAACTGTGTCATCCCTTCCAAATTCCCAAGTCGGACTTAGTGCGTCCGGATTTCTTACAAAAGGCTTCTTGGGGGGAAAAAAAAAAAAAAAAAAGTTGCACATCGCTGTTTAACTACTGACAAATCTTAAAAATCATGACCACATCTATGACGACGTTTATCATCATAAAGTTCTGCGTGTGTCATCAAACCATGACTTGTTGTTTTGGAATAACACTTTTCAAATGTTTGTCTCCATGGAACACTTTCGGTTGGACGATGTGATGTAAACAACTAATGTGGTGATGCTGTATGGGGTGTGAAGCAAAGGTCATCTTGGCACGCGGCCTCTGAGCGTCTGCTCATAATTAAACCACAGCACGTTCTAAAACCTCAACAGAGCCACATGTTCCTGTCACTGATTTGCATTTCAAATGTCTGTTTGGAGATGAAACCACAGACACAAGGCACACAGACACACGCATCAAGAATGTTTCCAAGGAATCCGTTACCTCAAATGATGCAACAAACAATAGATCACAACACCAGTCACATCTTAGCAATTATTCCAGGGAACATATTGTTTTCATGTACGTACGTAAAATACAGATTTGATTAAACTGGTGTTAAAAACGAAACTCTTTTCATTAGCTTCCCATCCTACCCTACGCATTAAGGACTGCTGACACATCTATTCTGTCAAAGTGATCAAAGTGTGAATCTGGTAAAAAGGTCTCTGGCCTCCTCTGTGAACTGAAGTTCAAAACATTCTGTGATCTTGCAATCCTGTAAAGTCACTCTTGCCCACACGCAGATCTCTTCCCCTAATCTCCACCCACCTGCAGATGGCCCCCTGGCCCGGGATGATGTCACACTTGCCGTCATTGAGGCAAAAGTCCGCCTGCAACTCACAGATACTCTGACAGGGTAGACCGTCCACGCTGAAATATCCAGCGTTACACACACACTCCGCCTCCCCCGACCACTTGTTCACCTTACACTCTGCATACTCATTACATGCCTGGAACTTACAGGGGTCTGCCTGGTCTCCTGGAAAATAAAAAGCCATGACAGTGTTATTGTGTGTATGACATCATTAGGGGAAACTGTAAAAAAATACTAATAAAAATTTGAAAGCAGACTAATAGGTTTGATGTGGTGATAAGCAAGTCATACATGGAGGTAAGATAACACAGGCTTACAGTTGATATTTTGGGGACTACATTTCACTTTTTTGCCAAGAAAAAAAAAATTATAAAAAATAAACACCGGAAGATATAGAGCTCAAGCCAAAAGTCAGTTAGCTTAGCTTAGCTTAGCTTAGCGCAGAGAATAGAAACAGGTGGTAAAAAGGCTAGCCAGGCTCGATGCAAAGACTTCAGTTTAGCTTGCACCGCTACAACTCAGCATCTTGTTCTTGTTTGTTTTGGGGTTTGTACGGATTAACCAAACAAATATGTAAATGAGCTTTGAAGGGGTTAGCAGATTCTGTTCAACATGCAGACCTTATTATGCAACACAAGAGTGTTATCAGTTGCCTCATCTAATTCTTAGGGAAACTAACCAAAAAAAGCAAGTACATATACAACCCAAAAACTGCAAAACATACATATTTATTTTTGCTGCTATTTTCAGATAACTCAAAGATTTGTTCTTGGTTCCAACTGTTTTTTTCTCCATTAATGTGCGTTACCGAATGTTACTTCTTTGCCAGGATAACCCATCGCCCATCACTCTCACACATGCAGGATTATCAAGATGCTGATTAAAAGTCGTGATCACTCACCAGGTTTCTTACAAAAGGGCCAGATCCTTCACACACCCACAAAGGATGAAAACGCTCACCCCTGCGTACAATCTACTTGTGCAGCTGTGGAATCTACCCTGCAGCCGCAGACAGGCTGGCTTGTGTTGTCCCCACGGAGGCCGGGATCTTCGCAGGGGTACATGTGACAACAACCACCATCCAAATGAAACCCAGCGATCGCTGAGCAGTCCCGTAATTATAACAAAGCCTCAAGGTGGAATATTTACATTGAGGATATATTTTTCAGCTCTGCACCATTTCAGTACGACAGCCTTGTGTTGCTGGGTTGTGCACACAGTCTCAGGAGGTTGAAACACAAATACTAGCAGGAACCCACCTGACTCGACATCCAGCGAGTACTTATCGATTGCCAGGTTCATGGTCTGGTAAGCTGTGTTACAGAAGTCCTCAAGAATCAGATAGACAGTGGAGGTGACACCGCGAGGCACAGGCTTGCCAAATTTCATCCGGCTGTTGACCACGATGCTGCCGTTCCTGAAGTTCAGTATCTCTAAGTTCTCAAAGTTACTCAGGTTAGACTGCAGGTACGGTACAAGCTGGGGAGAGACAGGACAATCTACATGTGACGCTGCAACATGGAGCCGCTGACGGCGGAAATAATGATCATTAGGACTAAATGTACCAGTTCTAGGAAGCGCTGCTCCAAAGCTTTGTATTCTGGAGAGCTCTTGTTGAAGAGATCCTCAGAGAAGATCATGTTGGTCACCCTAAGACTGAAGAACACCATCAGTGCTCGTCCGGGGTTGACAGGCATGGCGATACTGGCCTGGTCTGTGCCATGTGACACACTGAATGGGAATCCGGTGCTGCCTTCCTCTGTGTGGTTAATGACACCATAACCATAGTGAAACACGTCAAAGCCATGGTCCTCAGTGACGACGTCATCTAGGCCTTCATTAGAGGTCTGGATCTGGAGAATAAAATCCCTCTGTCATTTTTTACTTTGACCGATAGATCAGCTTTAAAAAAATTGTATTCTAGATGCTGGAAATACACTGAAAAATATGTCTAAGATACGCACATACATGCATTCAAGCATGTGTGTTCCTGTGTTTCACTCTTATTTGTTATTTATTCTTGTGCAATAAAAGCACTGATTTTGTAAAGAAGAAACTATTCAGCTGCAGGGTCAAAACATTTGTTCCAATAAAAGTCTTCAGCTTAGTATGTGGTTTCTTTTCCTGAACAATAGCTGCCCCCCCACTCCACACCCCCCACCACCAGCACCAACCTTAGTGTTCTCCAGTGGGAATGCATTTTTTGTTGCGGATGGAAAATGTGGGTACTGTTGTTTGAATATTTGTGGGAGTTGGAACCCCCCCCAAAAAATCCATCAAATCACTTCAGTTCCATTGACCACACAGGCAGTCCACCATCTTGGAGGCCAACATCATTGAGTATTGCTTTCTTCCATCTGATTTAACCACTTCCTACATCTGTGTGTGTGTGTGTGTGTGTGTGTGTGTGTGTGTGTGTGTGTGTGTGTGTGTGTGTGTGTGTGTGTGTGTGTGTGTGACTCCATATTTGGCTCAGCTGAAAGTCTTTTCCCATCAGCACATTTGGCCCGCTATCCCCGCTGTGTATGATGAGTGGTTCAGTATGCAGGAGCTGCCAGAGCCTCTGAAGGTGTTGAAATAAGACAAGCGTGTTCCCATCTATTGGGAATGAGTGCTAATGTTAGCAAGCAAGGCTAATTAGTTTCTATCCATTATACTAAATGCTGTAGGGGTGGGGGGTAGCTGGAGTTGTTGAAAAGTCTTCTACTATCATTGTGTTGTGACAAGTAACTTATGCAGCTCGAAACTGAATTAAATGAATAAGCGGTTCGTCTAATTAAGGGCCCTGATTTACGGTTTGCAACAGCGCATCCCTCTTTTTGGCATTCAAAAAAATGATGCAATCAGAATAAGCCCTAAAAAGGTGTGATCACAAATCATTTTGAACCAGACCTCATTGTTGGAATTACCCTTTGAAGCTGCTAAAATGTGAAAAAGAGTAGCAAAATACCTCATGCAATATGATATGATAAATAGGATATGAATAACCCAACTTGTTGCAGTCATGCTTTTGCTGTTATTTCAAATGTGTAAATAACTTAAAGGAGCAATTGAGCCACCATAATGCTGAAAAATGCAAGGTGTCTAATTTCAAACCTGTTGCCATGGTGCCTCCTCACAAAAGACCCCCGCGGCTTGGTAAATCTGGCCCTGTATATGTTCAGCTGTAGGTTTGTTTGTTTTTGTTAGAAACACTACATTGTGTTCCCCTGCTTTACCTCCACCAATGACGTGATGACGATGTCGGGTTGCCCCTCAGAGGCGATGTTCATGTCAGAAACACGCGTGAAAGGTGACTCCCTCTCCGGATACAGGGCGGTTGGTTGAGCAGGACTGAGAGGAACCATCACTGACGGTTCTAGTCCATCTGTATTGACCAGTAGGATCTCGTCCTCTGTGAGGTCCTCAGCTGTGATCTCTGGAGCCCCTGGGGCCTCTTCAATTATAACTGGAGGGTCTGGTGCAGTCTGTTCCTTCACCTCCTCCCCACCTACACCCTCTGTTGCTTCGTGCCCACCAACATCTTCAAGTACAGGCTCCCCAGGCTGGGACAAAACCACACTGACGGCAGTCTGTTCAGGGTCAACTTCCTCATTCACAACTGCAACACCTGTGGGTGCTGAATCATCTGCTGTCCCCCCTACAGAGTCTTCACTGGCAGGAGGCAGAACTGTGTCCATTGACTCTGGCTGGGATGCTTCGCTTGCTACATCTACAGTATTAGGGGCTGGGACAAGCGCAGGAAGGTCTTCTTCTATGGTCTCTGTTGCAATCGTGGAGACCTGAAGCTCCTCTGGAGTTTCTGCCTCATTCACAACAACCTCCTCCTCCTCGTCCTTCACAACTTCCTCCTCTTCAACATCTGTTATTAACACAGAGGCGACCTCCAAAGATGATTCTTCAGCTGGTGCTGTGGATGGAGACGGCCAGAGCAGGTCACTCAGGTCCCCTGTACCTGAACCGGACGCCTCGACCCCCACGGGTGGTTCAGGCAGCGTGAGGTCCTCATGGACATCAGGGGATGAAATCTCAGTCAGCACCTCCCCTTGTGTGGGTTTCTCAACAGCAGGGGTCTCTACAGTGTCCTCCAGCAATAGACCCTCCTCTTTAATGCCTGAAAAACACAGATGACAGGAACTCAGTGTTGACAGTAGAGGTTAGCTACCTCCTTCACCCCGTCTGGTGGTCTTGCCTTCACCACCAAATCTGTACAGTTCATCCTTGAATCCCAGCAGGCATTCATCCCAAAATCCTCAAAGTGTTCCCGAGAAAATGCGAGAATGGCTAAAAATCCCAGTGGCATTTGTGCCAAATTTTAAGAAAATTCCACAAGTCCCTCCAGACATATTTTATGTGGCTGAACAGACAGTTCTCGGTCAAAAGAGAAAAGAAAAGAATAAAAATTCTCAAAAAGAAAAAGCTACAGACAGAAAAAGTGGAGCGTGTGATTGTTTATGAGTTGAGGATGAACACTCACTGCTTGTATCGGGTTCTGCAGCGGTTGCACCAGGAGCAGGAGGTATAACAACACTGTCCTCCAGGATGATGACATCACTCTGCGTTGTCACCACAATGTTGCTCTCAGACACCTCGAGCAGGAGTTCATCTCTCTTGACATCTTCCAGGTCCTCCAGGACCAAGACCTCCATTGGCTCCTCTGCAAAATGAACCTGCAACAAGACATGCTTGAATAATCAAAAAAAATCTTTTTCATCTTGGAGGCCGGAGCCAGCAGGTTAATCAGAGGCTCTGATTGGTCAGCTGCTGTGTCAGAGCCAATCACAGCCCCCGCTGTTGCTTTGTGAGTCAGGCATGGTCTCCAGGAAGCCCACTGCACACCTCTTTGAAATCACAAAACAAACAAAAAGAAATAAACAAACTGCACCACTTTTTAAAAAAAAAGTAATAACTTTAAAAAGTTAATATTATGACTGACAGGGATTTAAGTTGATGTTTTATATATATATTATATATTATATGATGTTAAGTTATAACAGCTGGGGAGGTTCAAAGATGGAATTGAATAAACAAAGAGAGATAAGCAGGTTAAAAAACTACACTAAAATTGTCTTATCTTTAATAAAGAGGAGTAAATTATCATTTAATTTGGAGTTTATCAGAGGAGCATTTACATGCAACTTCAATTATCAATTGATACTCATCACAAAAGGCAAACAAGAGTTGATCCATTTCTGATACCAGTATTGGAAATTCCTCTGATAGCAGGTGAGAATGTAGAAGCAGCAAACAAGCGAGTCTGACAAGAACTCATCATTTATTAGTATCGGAGATGCAACACTGTGACTTCCCAGTTCGCTTAGTTACGTATAATTTCACATACTTATTCTTCTGATATCCACTCACGTAAAGCTTGAAGACGCAGCAGTCGAGTCTAAAAAAGTTCTGAATCCAAAGCGAAGCAGCAAAGTGTTCTGGTGGCACTGAAGCTCTCTGGCGGCACGTCAGTTAGTGACAAGGAGCGAACTGAATGTCTCCCAGATCACATAATGACTCCAATTAATCACTTAGGCAGCGTTTAGTGCGCCCGAACCTGTTGTTACCATCTCAAGTCCTCGTGAACACAAGAGTGCAAATAGAGAATAAATGTGTTCATAAATAAAGATATAGGGGCGATGCAGGCTCCACGATCATGACAGATAAGGGGGTAGAGAGGATGGAGCAACAAAAAAAGGGAAACGTTCATTCTTTAAAAAATAAAAGACCATTATCTCCTTGGTGTAGCAGCACAACTGTGGAGTATGCAGAGCTAGGAAACACAAATAATGTTCAGGGTGAAAAATGAAAAATGCTGCACACCAGCGTGTTTCAACTCTGCAGATGTGCTTTTCCACAAAAAGAGACAAACATAACTGATGTTTTTCTTCAAGAACGGGCGTACATGTGCTGTCTCTTCCTCCCTTGACTCCCTGCGGTGTGGTGCACTGTAACCCTTGCCCCAGAATAGCTGTGGATTATTACAGCAAGAGCCAAACTAATCCCCAAAGCTGCAGTTCATCCTCGCCGGTGAGCTCATCCCACTACCTGCACCGGTGTGGTCTGGATAACGTCACTGTTCCGTTCCAGGTGATAGCAACATCAGTCATACTCACTTCCCATACACAAACATGATTTATCAGCCCTGTGGAGCTCCTAACAGCTGGATAGCCTGGAGAGAGAGATGGCTGTCATGATAGTGTAGGTAACTCACTCACCGTGGCTGCGTCTGCAACACTGACAGGCTCCAGGATCTCAGACACTGTGGAACCAGCGGAGAAACAAACATTAATACAGATTGACACGGACGAGAAAAATGTACCAAATGGTTTTAATAGCCTGCCCTGCCAGAGTCATCATTCTAACGATATTAATTTAAAAAATCTACAAATCAGTGCTCGAAACTGGCTGCTGCTGTGGGCCAAGGTTATTATTGCTGCTTCACCAGCAAAGCAGAGGAATAAAGCCAAGCTACACCCTGAACCTCCCAGACACACACAGATGCGAGTGTTTAGCCATCACTTGTCCCCACCTATAACTAATGTGAGCACTACATGTCATCCTCTGCCAGAGGAGCTGGCCCTGAGGAGCCAGTCATCTCCCAGAGACATGGTCAAGACATGGGAGACAATATCACATCCTTCAATGTCTTCACTTTCCTGGAGAAACGTTTTTCTGCAGACAGATGTGGGATGGAGCTAAAGTACTTAGCAGCTGTCCAAATCTACAAGATGAAGTGGTTCCCTGCAGAGTGTGTACATCCCTCTGTGCGTGTGTGTGTGTGTGTGTGTGTGTTTGTGGCTTGACGCCAAAATAAAGGACTTAAATACAGCATTTAAAAAAACTGAAATCTCAAATTTCAACTTCTTTTTGCTGAGGTCTGTTATGGAGATCATTTCATGACAAAGATTTAACCACAGCACAGAGCAAATACACAGTTCCCATAACTGATGACTCTGTTCTTTGTTCAGTAAAAAAAAGGGAAAAAAAAGTCCCACTTTTAAGCTGAAATTTCTTCGAAAAATGTCTCAGTCCTCTCTGACAGTAAGAACAGACAAATAAGAACCAGATGAGAGTATTACAAGACTGCGATGTTTTCTCAAGTGGAATAGCTTACGTCGTAGTAGGAATGCTTGGGCTTTGTTTGATATGACATGTGAAGGTTTGCGTTGCACCGCAGTGCAGTGTGTTCAGCGTGACTTCACTCTCATTAAGGGTGGAACGCGTGCGTGCGTGAGTGTGTGTATGTGTCATCGTCTTACCGCTCTCCAGCACGTCAACAAGCACGTCCTCGTTGACGATGGTTTTGATCTCGCTTACAGTGTAGGCGAGAGTAGGGGTCTCCTGGAGCTCGTGGTAGGAGCTCTCCACCTGGTTGGACTGCAGGGTCAGGTAGTCCAGCTGGTCATTGCTCACACCGGTACCATCCACCAGAACCGTGACCGCGTAGTCCACCACCACGCCATCCAGCCTGGAGACACACGTGTGGAGACGTAAACACACATGCGGAGCACAATCGGGTATTTCAGTGCGATCACACTGCTGATTGACGTGTTTTACCAAATTCAGTCACCGTCCAAATCATGACTCCAAAAACAAATGCGTTTTTAAAGTTCTTTTCTGTACGAGTGTGAACAGATGTGAAAGAAGACAGTCGCGTCAGTATTTTGAACTTTTCTATGTGTAGTTTTTGCTTCTATTGGCCCTGTAAAAATACACATTGTAAACAGAGAATAAAGGAAATAGTTGTCCGGACGTACCTACTTTAAATACACGGAAGAATACATTTACAGTTTATCTCCGCACGTTCTCACCGAACTGTGGGATGTTTTATCCGCCACTGTTTCCAAGGTAGAGAATAAAATTTCAGTTATATTCTGGATTTCAGAGTGCTCCTCTGCTTGCTGCCTCGGTGCAGCTGTCCTAGAAGAACACACTTGAGGCTAGAGAGCGTAACACAAGCCTACTCTCTAGTTGCTGTTGCAGCAGTGGATACATACTTCTGAGGAGAAGAATTCGTTTCATTCTCAGAATTTGATCAATTTGGTCTGAAGCGACGAAAAATATTCAGCCATATTGAAGGGCTAACGGGATGTAATCAGCATGCTCAGTATCCTATGTGGAATATCGAATTCCAAGTACTGTGAAATGCACAGAACTTTACCTTGCAACAATGACCGTAAGGAGAATTCATTGGAAAGTGTCTAAATATACGAGATGTTCATTTACATGAAAATACTATGCACTATTGCTTTAGTTCCGCTTGGTAGCAGTTGTTGACAGGAGAGAATTTCTATTTCTTTCCTAATCCCAACTTTTCCCATCAGTACATTAGTGCGCTAATTTAACGATGACGGAAGACACAGGGATTTACAGTTTTTACTGTTTTCATGTGAAATCATTGCTGGAAGACGATGGCTATCACTCAGGTCTTGACTTGTTTCATGTCAGACCTGTTAAAAGAGTTGTAGTGCACTCACACATGACTAATGACTCCAGGGATTTACTCCTGCTTGGAACGCAAGGGGCCACTGCCTAGGCCAAAAATGGCCGAATCAGCAGAATGGTTAAAATCCTTATAATAAACATGGAGACCTCACAAGAGATTCCAGGATCTGGAAAAAGCCATCTATCAGCCTTCATTTGACGACTCTTCCACTCTGACCTACTTTGTTGGGTGTCTGGCAGACAGGGGAACACGTGCGGCTCTGAAAAATATGCTACTTTTCTCCTGTTAGTTTCCCATTCACAGCGCTAATCCTGCTGTGCCCAGAAATCTACAGTTAATAGTACAGAAGATTAACTGGAAGAGTAGTCAGAGCACTCAGAGCTCCGCCAAGGACACTCTGCAAAAAAACATTTTATTAGGCTCCACGCAACATCACACACATTAAACTATATCACTGTGAATGCGGCAGAATATAATATTTCCTGATAGATGAATAGAAATGTTGAAAAATGCATGCATATGGAAAAAAAATCTTGGCAATGCCAAAGAAATCCAAATATGTACAGGAGGCCATCACAGGTCTAGAAATGTTTTGAAAGTGTCACAAATGTGGTTAATTTTGTTCAAAGGCTGACGTCGAAAATGTTGAATTTCCGATATCTCAGTATTTTAAAAAAAAGAGCTCAGAAAAAAACATCTTGGATTTGCTCAAATTTCTGAGTCTGCCCAAAATCCCAATGTTTTGGGGTCTTTTTTTTATTCCCCCTGCTCAATGTTTTATGTAGGTTGGCCTGGAAGCTAACAGCTAATGCTGCTAACCGAACCAACACTCCCGAGGGTAAACATACAGCATTCCTCATCGGGTTTATTTAACATTTCCACAGTGAAAACGAAATAACTGTCTGAAATGGTCTCAACTGTAGAGATTTTCTTTACAGTTAATTAATACTGCATTTGAATTCCATTTGTACTTGCTGGTTTCTGAGCTAAACCTTTATTCCAGGGAAAAATATTATACTTTTACTACGTGACTTTTATCTGACAGCATGATGAACAATATGCAGTCATCCCCTTCAAAATAGCAAAAATGAAACTGTCCCAGTTCAAGTCCCGGCTCCAGCACAGGATCTCTCTGTGTGAGTCTCCATGTTCTCTCTGTTCCTGTGTGGGTTCTCTCTGGTACTCCAGCTTCCTCCCACAGTCCAAAGACACCAAGAGGGGACGAGGCTGATTGATACTCTAAATTGATCGTAGGTGAGACTGTGAGAGTGAATGGTTGTCTGTCTCTATGTGTTGGCCCTGAGATGGACTGGTGACCTGTCCAGGGTGAACCCCGCCTCTCGCCTGTAGCTGCTGGGATAGGGTCCAGCCTATCACAATATCACATTATATATAATCACAATAATACATTAGATAGTAATACAATAAACATACTAATTTATTTATTTGGCATTGCTACTTTTATTTAAGGGACAATTTGTAGGCACCTTAACACATTGACATCTGTAGCACCTCATAGCACTACTTAATTCCTTCAGAGGCAGCGCATGGGGGGGGGGGGGGGCGGGGGTTCTGCACCTATACTCAAAGAGTTACGGTATGTAACTAACAGATCTCTCTAACCAGGTCTCTTGACTGAGTCACTGTAGTACAGGGAGCCTGTCCACGACTGGTAGACGGAAGTTAGCGCTTCATTGTGTCTTTCCATAATGTTGAACAAATAACTGACTAGAAATATGCTGCCCCCTACTGTTTTGGGTGGTGAAATATAGTATGATATCTGTAACATCACCCAAAGTAGCAGTATCACCAACTTCTCGCCCTCTTAATGTATCATTCTTCCTCTCCTCACCTCCAGCTGTCATCTGTCCACCTTCCTCTCCGTCCCTCAGACCAGGGGCGGATTGGCGAGGTCGTAAAGTCCTGATAATCGTCTCTTTAGGAGAGCACCTGCTCACTTGATTGGACCCGTCCTGATCCAACTTACCAGGTGACTGACCACACTAAGACCATTAACACAGGCAGCGAGTGACACATTGTAGCACGTGCTCACACTCTCAGGTAAACAGTGGGAGATGAAGGTGACCACACAGCTCCAGCTAAGGAATGCTTGATAGGGATCTGTGGGCTTAACTACAGACCCAACAACTACGCTTCTGAGAACAAGTCAAGGTCAAACTTGCACAGACTGCACCGATGACTCACCCTTGGGCGTCCTTGTGGGGCCTGCATGAAACAAATTGGAAATGCAGTTCATCCTTAGCACTAATAAAATACGGCTGAAACGGGATGAAAGTGTTTTTTTCTTCTGGAAGAAAGATGAAAAAAACTCATGAGAAACTAACCTGAAGTCCAGCACAGTCACACTCTTAAATCCAGGAAGGTTCTCCAGAGCATCCTCGATCTGCAGAGATGAAGATGACCAGGCCTCATAAACAATAATAATAAACCTGCCCCGACAAACAAAACCTGATTTATTGTCCCAACAGTGCTAATTTAGTTTGTGGTAGCTGAACGTCTTGTGTGCTTTGACCCACATCATTATCCTCAGGAGGGGAACTGCCTCCTGTCACCTTTCCAGGAATTATCTTTACAGGTCTACCAGGTCTTGTTCCTGCACAAAATACTGTTCTGCAGACCCGGGTTACTTAATCCATCAGAGAAAGACAGAATATAAAGATCTTTTTTAAAAGGTCTGTTGAGTCCAACGTCTTGTCTTACAATCCCTCACCACACTTATTTACAACCACGGTCCCAGTTTTTAGCCCCTCCCCTCCACGCACTCCTTTTTAAGCCATACTTACACCTGTGTGTAAAGCTTGTGTGTGTGTGTGTGTGTGTGTGTTTGTGTGTTTGCTTGTCAAGCTATACAAAGCCAGACAAAAACAGCATAGCAACTTAAGAGTCTTTTATATAGGCTTTTTTTTAACCCTCAATTTAGGCTTACAGACAGAAAGCAAAGCCTATTGGCCCTTTGTTTTGTCTCAGCGTGAAAATGTTACATGAATGAAGCCCCTGCTGTTTCACCAGAACCAATTGAGAATCTTAAAAAAAAAAAAAACACGTATGCAGTCCTATAATTTGGGTTTAAACTGGACGTCATGGAAAGCAACGACTCAAAGTCAAACCTTTTCAGCGAGCTGCCTGCTGAGCATTTGGTACTTGAGGCTGGAGGGATCGTCCAAAGCTTCGCTGTAGATCTCACCGGTCAAGACGATGCTCAGCTCCACCACCTGCTCCAGCACGGCCGGAGCCAGAGGCTGCACGTCAATGTCATTGTCCAGCTGTCACACAGGGCACATTCAGTACCAGTGGATTCATATAAAAACACACATCTGTAATATACATTTGTGCACAGTAAAAGGACTCACTTCCTCCTCTGGGACAGGAGCAGCTGCTCCCTCTTCAGCTTTACCACTGTCTTCTGAGTGGAAGATGTCAAAGGCATTAAAGTTAGTTCATTTCAAGAGGCTGTGAATCTTAAATAATATAGAAGCTCTGCTGATTCCTGATGGCTGTGTGATTGAGGTTGTCGTGACCATCGGGCTCGCTCACGGAGAAGGGCAGGGAGCGAGGGAAGACTCACAATAGTCACAAATATGTATTATGTGGTCTTCAAATGAAAAAAATAAGATGTGCCAGATATAACAACTCATAAATGTTTGCTCCAACCCACACTCAAACACCATATAATTTAACAGTTTCACAAATACAAACATAAAAATTGTTCACAAAAATTTTTTTGAATTTTATACAGATTGGATCAGATTCGCCTCCTGTGTGTCTAAAAATATTGCTTTAACATTCTTTTAGTGCATGTGCACAGTTCGCCTGCCAGCCACAGATCAGGTCAAATTTGCATCATGAAACAGGGACACTGAAATTGAGTTTCCCATAAATTCATGCGTAATATCAAGATGGGAAAGATGTTTTTTTAATCTATATAGATAGAGTAGCTTTCCATCCCTCTACACACACTCACGGACTATATAAGATTATGTATCACTAGAGGACCGTGTTGGACACATTTGTGACCTTAGTCTGCCTTTTTTTTTCCCTCCATAAAAATACTCATATTGCATAAAAAGTGAGCAACCAATAACACAGTGGGTATACAAAGTAATGCAAGAGGTGAAGAGTGTAACAGCTTCCTTCAGCAGGGTTGTCAGGAGGGAGGCTGACCTGGCTCAGGCACCGGCGCCGCGGTAGCCCGTGTATCTGGAGTCGGAGTGCTGCAAAACAGAGGAGAACTATTTCCACAAAAGGGATGTCACATGACCACATCATTCAAAAATACAACACACAGGCTTTCAAGGATGATGCACTCAGACTAAAGCTAAGAGCAGGACTTAAAGGATAAGAGTTATTTTTTATCAACAAATCCCCTGAAGGGATCAAAACGAGCGATGGATTTGCTCTGCTGTCATTCACAGGTAGTGTGTTCTGCTCAAACATGATCATCTTTGACAAATACTGTGGAATTAAAAGATTCAATTTGTAATATACGCACCAAATAAATATATATAATAATGGAATAATCTTGTGTATTTTTTTTGTTTTCGTAAATATATTCAATTATCTTCAGATTAACCTCCACATTGATTAGACAACTGAGGCTTTTACATTTTTTACACTTATTCATTTATTTATTCACTCTAAATAACGGCTGTTTTCGTTCCCAACATAAGAGAGCAGCACAGTTTGCAAACTGGGTTTTACAGCACAGATTCAGAGGCTGTTTGCTTTTTCTTTGACAGTCAAGAGCTAATTTGTTAGATTTAGGCTTTTTTTTTTCCTGGAATTTGTTGGAATCCACCATAAAGATACAGAAACACCACTGAGGCAAAGCAAACACATAACTGAGCTCAAATCCTTGTACCTGAGTCAGACGAGACAATAACAACAATGAAACACAGTGAAATGAACTTGAGACGTGATCTGGAATCACGCGTGAGGATATGAACAGGTAAGGTTGAAGACTCTTGACAATCTTACCTGCACATATGTTGCCAGGACCTGGTGGGCTCACTACAGATAGACAAAGTGGGAGAAATGACACGTTTACTAAACACACTCTGGATGATGAGATCAGAACGATGTAATGTATGATCCGAACGTGACGTAGGAGGATTTACCTTTTCAAGCCTGGCAGGGACATTCTCTGGAAACGGGAGAGAAAGGGTTAACAACAGCCACCTGCAGAGTTTGTTATTCTGCGGTTGACAGACTGTCACGACAACCTAGGGGATTGAATTAGTCAAGGGGAACTCCAGGGCCTCATCAGTAGGTTGGTGGCTGGACTGCCAAAGTAATGGGCTTATCCACTCAATTCTACTTGGCATGGATTTGTGGAGTTGGACCAGCCCAGCCTCATCAGGACTGGGGGCTCTTGGTGGGCAGATCGGTTTGTAAGTAGGCAATCACACCCGCATCTTAGACCTGAGCAACCCCCACCCCCCACCCACAACCCCCCTACCCCTTTACAGTCTCAACTAGGAGGTGGACGAGAGATTGAGTTCTTAATGATGTTCTCATTCATCAGTAACCGGCTCAAGTGCATTCGGTCACTGTGAGACCTGAACTCGTACTAGCAGGTCAGCACACTGATGATAATCCAGTTGCAAGCGAGACTTCAGATAAGGAAATTAAAATGAAAAAAGAAAAAAATGGAATTTTTTGGGGGGGGGGATTTTGGGGAGTAGTCTTTGTAAAAACCAGTTCATATCACAGTAACGTTGGTATTGTTGTATTTGTTGGCTACTGAGTGTATTAAACTCCTAAAAGCTGTTTTACAGAGCCATGTTGTTGATGTTTAGCTGGCTCACTGCTGTCGGCTCCAAGTCCAAGTTAAGTCTGACGTTCCTCACTCTTTTAGCCCACTTACTCAATATTTAGTAGCGACGCCTTTGCTAAATGCCCCAATTATGTCTCTCTCTTGGTTAAACTTGGGCAAACGGTGATGGCACAGGAAAAAAAGAAGGAATTATAGTTGTCATGGAAATGCCAGCAATGGAAAACACAATTTTTTTTCAAAATATGCCTCACACTTTATACGACTCAGTAGCAAGCTAATGATATAACTGGTGCAGCTAAGCTAATATTCAGTAAGTGACTGAGTTATTCAGATGCCCTCGCAGGTGCCTGTGAAAAAATTGATGTGGCCGATCCAGCGCCCTGTATTTTGACAGGACAAATGTTGCATTTTAGCAAATTTTGTTGGTTGTGTGTAGTTTTCATAGCCAAAAGTTGTGACAAATTGTATGATGGGGGGGTTGGCATTCAGCTCATCAGAATGTTCCTTAATAAAGATTTTTCACGAGTCCCATTTCTAGTCGTGTACTTGTCAGGGCAATAAAAATCTACCAGGTATTGCTGAGTCATCCACAAACCTTTTTAAT